>NC_054489.1:49391562-49729178 GCF_017639515.1 Carcharodon carcharias
CAGGAAGGAGGGTATGTCGATAGGTAAGGGATGGGGTTGGGAGAGAACACAGGAAGGAGGGTCTGTCGATAGGGAAGGGATGGGGGTGGGGAGAGAACACAGGAAGGAGGGTCTGTCGACAGGGAAGGGATGGGGTGGAGAGAACACAGGAAGGAGGTCTGTCGATAGGGAAGGGATGAGGTGTGAAAGAGAAACAGGAAGGAGGGTCTGTCGATCAGGGAAGGGATGAGGGTGAAAGAAAACAAAGAAGGAGGGTCTGTTGATAGGGAAGGGATGAGGGTTGAAGAGAACACAGGAAGGAGGGTCTGTCGATAGGAAGGGATTGGGGTTGGGAGAGAACACAGGAAGGAGGGTCTGTCAACAGGGAAGGGATGGGGGTGGGAGAGAACACAGGAAGGAGGGTCTGTCGACAGGGAAGTGATGGGGTTGGGAGAGAACACAGGAAGGAGGGTCTGTCGACAGGGAAGGGATGGGGGTGAGAGAGAACACAGGAAGGAGGGTCTGTCGATAGGGAAGGGATGAAGGGAAAGAGAGCACAGGAAGGAGGGTCTGTCGACAGGAAAGGGATGAAGGGAAAGAGAACACAGGAAGGAGGGTCTGTCGATAGGGAAGGGATGAGGGAAAGAGAACACAGGAAGGAGGGTCTGATAGGGAAGGGAAGGGTGGGAAGAGAACACAGGAAGGAGGGTCTGTCGACAGGGAAGGGATGAGGGTGAAAGAGAACCAGGAAGGAGTGTCTG
Organism: Carcharodon carcharias; assembly: GCF_017639515.1. Classification (NCBI taxonomy): domain Eukaryota; kingdom Metazoa; phylum Chordata; class Chondrichthyes; order Lamniformes; family Lamnidae; genus Carcharodon; species Carcharodon carcharias. Next base: position 49,392,303 of record NC_054489.1, read on the forward strand.
TCGACAGGAAGGGATGGGGGTGGGAGAGACTCAGGAAGGAGGGTCTGTCGACAGGGAAGGGATGAGGGTGAGAGAGAACACAGGAAGGAGGGTCTGTCGATAAGGAAGGGATGGGGGAGGGAGAGAACACAGGAAGGAGGGTCTGTCGACAGGGAAGGGATGAGGGTGAGAGAGAACACAGGAAGGAGGGTCTGTCGACAGGGAAGGGATGAAGGGAAAGAGAACACAGGAAGGAGGGTCTGTCGATAGGGAGGGATGGGGGTGAAGGGACACAGGAGGAGGGTCTGTCGACAGGGAAGGGATGGGGGTGAAGAGAAAAACACAGGAAGGAGGTCTGTCGAAAGGGAACGGATGGGGGTGGGAGAGAACACAGGAAGGAGGGTCTGTCGATACGGAAGGGATGAAGGGTAAAAGAACACAGGAAGGATGGCCTGTCGACAGGGAAGGAATGAGGGTGAGAGACAACACAGGAAGGAGGTTCTGTCGATAGGGAAGGGATGAGGGTGAGAGAGAACACAGGAAGGAGGGCTGTCGATAGGGAAGGGATCGGGTTGGGAGAGAACACAGGAAGGAGCGTCTGTCGACATTGAAGGGATGGGGTGGGAGAGAACACAGGAAGGAGGGTCTGTCGGACAGGAAGGGATGGGGTGGAGAGAACACAGGAAGGATGGTCTGTCGATAGCGAAGGCATGAGGCTGTAAGAGAATACAGTAAGGAGGGTCTGTCGATAGGGAAGGTATGAGGGTGAAAGAGAACACAGGAAGGAGGGCCTGTCGATAGGGAAGGGATGAGGGTGAAAGAAAACACATCAAGGAGGGTCTGTTGATAGGGAAGGGATGAGGGTGAAAGAGAACACAGGAAGGAGGTCTGTCGATAGGGAAGGGATGGGTGAAGAGAACACAGGAAGGAGGGTCTGTACGAAGGGACGGGATGGGGTGGGAGAGAACACAGGAAGGAGGGTCTGTCGTAAGGGAAGGGAGGAGGGTGAGAGAGAACACAGGAAGGAGGGTCTGTCGACAGGGAAGAGATGAGGGTGGGAGAGAACACAGGAAGGAGGGTCTGTCGATAGGGAAGGGATGGGGGTGGGAGAGAACACAGGAAGGAGGGTCTGTCGACAGGGAAGGGATGAGGGTGAAGAGAACACTGGAAGGAGCGTCTGTCGACATGTAAGGGTTGGGGGTGGGACAGAACACAGGAAGGAGGGTCTGTCGACAGGGAAGGGATGTGGGTGAAGAGAACACAGGAAGGAGGGTCTGTCGACAGGGAGGGATGAGGGTGCAAGAGAACACAGGAAGGAGGGTCTGTCGATAGGGAAGGGTTGGGTTGGGAGAGAACACAGGAAGGAGGGTCTGTCGACAGGGAAGGGATGGGGGGGAAAGAGAACACAGGAAGGAGGGTCTGTCGACAGGGAAGGGATGGGGGTGAGAGAGAACACAGGAAGGAGGGTCTGTCGACAGGGAAGGAATGGGGGTGAAGAGAAACAGGAAGGAGGGTCTGTCGATAGGGAAGGGATGGGGTGGCAGAGACACAGGAAGGAGGTCTGTCGACAGGGAAGGGATGGGGGTGAAAGAGACACAGGAAGGAGGGTCTGTCGATAGGGAAGGGATGGGGTGGGAGAGAACACAGGAAGGAGGGTCTGTCGATAGGGAAGGGATGGGGTTGGAATAGAACACAGGAAGGATGGTCTGTCGATAGGGAAGGAATGAGGGTGAAAGAGAACAAAGGAAGGACGGTCTGTCGATAGGGAAGGGATGGGGTGAGAGAAACACAGGAAGGAGGGTCTGTCGACAGGGAAGGGATGGGGGTGAAGAGAACACAGGAAGGAGGGTCTGTCGATAGGGAAGGGATGGGGTGGGAGAGAACACAGGAAGGAGGGTCTGTCGATAGGGAAGGGATGGGGGTGTGGGAGAGAACACAGGAAGGAGGGTCTGTCGACAGGGAAGGGATGGGTTTGGAGAGAACACAGGAAGGAGGGTCTGTCGATAGGGAAGGGATGAGGGTGAAAGAGACACAGCAGAAGGATGGTCTGTCGATAGGGAAGGGATGAGGGTGAAAGAGAACACAGGAAGGAGGTTCTGTCGATAGGGAAGGGATAGGGAATGGGTTGAAAAGAAACACAGGAAGGAGGGTCTGTCGAAGGGAAGGGATGGGGTTGGGAGAGAACACAGGAAGGAGGGTCTGTCGACAGGGAAAGGATGGGGGTGGGAGAGAACAGAGGAAGGAGGGTCTGTCGAAAGTGAAGGGATGGGGGGGAAAGAGAACACAGGAAGGAGGGTCTGTCGACAGGGAAAGGATGGGGCTGGGAGAGAACACAGGAAGGAGGGTCTGTCGATAGCGAAGGCATGAGGCTGTAAGAGAATACAGTAAGGAGGGTCTGTCGATAGGGAAGGTATGAGGGTGAAAGAGAACACAGGAAGGAGGGCCTGTCGGGGGGGTGGTGGGAGGGGGATCCCAGGGAAGGATGGGGGTGAGAGTGAACACAGGAAGGAGGGTCTGTCGATAGGGAAGGGATGAGGGTGGGAGAGAACAGGAAGGAGGGTCTGTCGATAGGGAAGGGATGAGGGTGAGAGAGAACACAGGAAGGAGGGTCTGTCGATAGGGAAGGGATGAAGGGAAAGAGAACACAGGAAGGAGGTTCTATCGATAGGGAAGGGATGAATGGAAAGAGAACACAGGAAGGAGGGTCTGTTGACAGGGAAGGTATGAGGGTGAGAGAGAACACAGGAAGGAGGGTCTGTCGATAGGGAAGGGATGGGGGTGGAGAGAGAACACAGGAAGGAGGTCTGTCGATAGGAAGGGATGGGGTGGGAGAGAAACACAGGAAGGAGGGTCTGTCGATAGGGAAGGGATGAAGGTGGGAGAGAACACAGGAAGGAGGGTCTGTCGATAGGGAATGGATGGGGGTGAGAGAACACAGGAAGGAGGGTCTGTCGATAGGGAAGGGATGGGGTTGGAGAGAACACAGGAAGAGGGTGGTCTGTCGATAGGGAAGGATGGGGGTGGAAGTGAGAAGAAACACAGGAAGGAGGGTCTGTCGACAGGGAAGGGATGAGGGTGGGAAAGAGAACACAGAAGGAGGGTCTGTCGATAGGGAAGGGATGGGGGGTGAAAGAGAACACAGGAAGGAGGCTCTGTCGATAGGTAAGGGATGGGGGGGAGAGAACACAGGAAGGAGGGTCTGTCGATAGGGAAGGATGAGGGTAAGAGAACACAGGAAGGAGTGTCTGTCGATAGGGAAGGGATGAGGGGAAGAGGAACACAGGAAGGAGGGTCTGTCGATAGGGAAGGGATGGGGTTGGGAGAGAACACAGGAAGGAGGGTCTGTCGATAGGAAGGGATGGGGGTGGGAGAGAACACAGGAAGGAGGTCTGTCGATAGGGAAGGGATGGGTGTTGGAGAGAACACAGGAAGGAGGGTCTGTCGATAGGGAAGGGATGAGGGTGAAAGAGAACACAGGAAGGAGGGTCTGTCGATAGGGAAGGGATGAGGGTGAAAGAGAACACAGGAAGGGAGGTCTGTCGATAGGGAAGAGATGGGGGTGGGAGAGAACACAGGAAGGAGGGTCTGTCGACAGGGAAGGGATGAGGGTGAAGAGAACACTGGAAGGAGCGTCCTGTCGATAGGGAAGGGATGGGGTGGGAGAGAACACAGGAAGGAGGGTCTGTCGATAGGGAAGGGATGAAGGTTGTAAGAGAAAACACAGGAAGGAGGGTCTGTCGATAGGGAAGGGATGAGGGTGAAAGAGAAACACAGGAAGGAGGGTCTGTCGATAGGGAAGGGATGAGGGTGGAGAGAACACAGGAAGGAGGGTCTGTCGACAGGGAAGGGATGAGGGTGAAGAGAACACAGGAAGGAGGGTCTGTCGACATGTAAGGGATGGGGGTGGGAGAGAACACAGGAAGGAGGGTCTGTCGACAGGGAAGAGATGAAGGGAAAGAGAACACAGGAAGGAGGGTCTGTCAAAAGGGAAGGGATGAAGGGAAAGAGAACACAGGAAGGAGGGTCTGTCGATAAGGAAGGGATGGGCTTGGGAGAGAACACAGGAAGGAGGGTCTGTCGATAGGGAAGGGATAAAGGGAAAGAGAACACAGGAAGGAGGGTCTGTCGACAGGGAAGGGATGAGGGTGTGACAGAAAACAGGAAGGAGGGTCTGTCGATATGGAAGGGATGTGGTGTGGAGAGAGAACACAGGAAGGAGGGTCTGTCGATAGGGAAGGGATGAGTTGAGAAGAGAACACAGGAAGGAGGGTCTGTCGATAGGGAAGGGATGAGGGTGAGAGAGAACAAAGGAAGGAGCATCTGTCGATAGGGAAGGGATGAGGGTGAGAGAGAACACAGGAAGGAGGGTCTGTCGATAGGGAAGCAATGAGGGTGAGAGAGAACACAGGAAGGAGGGTCTGTCGACAGGGGAGGGATGGGGGTGGGAGTGAACACAGGAAGGAGGGTCTGTCGATAAGGAAGGGATGAGGGTGGGAGAGAACACAGGAAGGAGCGTCTGTCGATAAGGAAGGGATGAGGGTGAGAGAGAACACAGGAAGGAGGGTCTGTCGATAGGGAAGGGATGGGGGTGGGAGAGAACACAGGAAGGAGGGTCTGTCGATAGGGAAGGGATGGGGTTGGGAGAGAACACAGGAAGGAGTGTCTGTCGACAGGGAAGGGATGGGGGTGGGAGAGAACACAGGAAGGAGGGTCTGTCGACAGGCAAGGGATGGGTGGGAGAGAACACAGGAAGGAGGGTCTGTCGACAGGCAAGGAATGAGGGTGAGAGAGAACACAGGAAGGAGGTCTGTCGATAGGAAGGGATGAGGGTGAAAGAGAGAAAACACAGGAAGGAGGGTCTGTCGATAGGGAAGGGATGAGGGTGAAAAGAAAACAAAGGAGGAGGTCTGTCGATAGGGAAGGGATGAGGGTGAAGGGAACACAGGAAGGAGGGTCTGTCGATAGGGAAGGGATGGGGGTGAGAGAACACAGGAAGGAGGTCTGTCGATGGGAAAGGATGGGGCTGGGAGAGAACACAGGAAGGAGGGTCTGTCGATAGGGAAGGGATGAGGGTGTGAGAGAACACAGGAAGGAGGGTCTGTCGCTAGGGAAGTTATAGGGGTGGGAGTGAACACAGGAAGGAGGGTCTGTTGACAAGGAAGGGATGAGGATGAAGAGAGAACACAGGAAGGAGCTTCTGTCGACAGGGAAGGGATAGGGTTGAAGAGAACACAGGAAGGAGGGTCTGTCGAAGGGAAGGGATGGGGTTGGGAAGGAGAACACAGGAAGGAGGGCCTGTCGACAGGGAAGGGATGGGGCTGAGAGAGAACACAGGAAGGAGGGTCTGTCGATAGGGAAGGCATGAGGGTGTAAGAGAATACAGTAAGGGGTCTGTCGATAGGGAAGGATGAGGGTGGGAAAGAGAACACAGGAAGGAGGGTCTGTCGATAGGAAGGGATGGGGGTGAAAGAGAACACAGGAAGGAGGGTCTGTCGATAGGGAAGGGATGAGGGTGAAAGAGAACACAGGAAGGAGGGTCTGTCGATAGGGAAGGGATGGGGTGAAAGAGAACACAGGAAGGAGGGTCTGTCGATAGGGAAGGGATGGGGTGAAAGAGAACACAGGAAGGAGGGTCTGTCGATAGGGAAGGGATGGGTTGAAGAGAACACAGGAAGGAGGGTCTGTCGATAAGGAAGGGATGGGGTGGGAGAGAACACAGGAAGGAGGGTCTGTCGATAGGGAAGGATGATGTGGGAGAGAAACACAGGAAGGAGGTCTGTCGATAGGGAAGGGATGAGGGGTGGGAGAGAACACAGGAAGGAGGGTCTGTCGATAGGGAAGGATGGGGGTGGGAAAGAGAACACAGGAAGGAGGGTCTGTCGACAGGGAAGGATGGGGGTTGAAGAGAACACAGGAAGGAGGGTCTGTCGACAGGGACGGGATGATGGTGAGAGAGAACACAGGAAGGAGGGTCTGTCGATAGGGTAGATATGAGGGATGAGAGAGGGGTGGGAGAGAAAGCAGGAAGGAGGGTCTGTCGATAGTGAAGGGATTGGGGTGGGAGAGAAGACAGGAAGGAGGGTCTGTCGATAGGGAAGGGATGGGGGCGGGAGAGAACACATGAAGGAGGGTCTGTCAACAGGGAAGGTTTGGTGGTGGGAGAGAATACAGGAAGGAGGGTCTGTCGACAGGAAAGGGATGGGGGTGGGAAGAGAACACAGGAAGGAGGGTCTGTCGATAGGGAAGGGATGGGGTTGGAGAGAACACAGGAAGGAGGGTCTGTCGATAGGGAAGGGATGGGGGTGAAAGAGAACACAGGAAGGAGGTCTGTCGATAGGGAAGGGATGGGGGTGGGAGAGAACAACAGGAAGGAGGTTCTGTCGATAGGGAAGGGATGAGGGTTGAGAGAGAACACAGGAGGAGGGTCTGTCGACAGGGAAGGGATGGGGTGGGAGAGAACACAGGAAGGAGGGTCTGTCGATAGGGAAGGGATGGGGTGGAAGAGAACACAGGAAGGAGGGTCTGTCGATAAGGAAGGGATGGGGTGGGAGAGAACACAGGAAGGAGGGTCTGTCGACAGGGAAGGGATGGGGGTGGGAGAGAACACAGGAAGGAGCGTCTGTCGATAGGGAAGGGTTGGGGTGGGAAAGAACACAGGAAGGAGGGTCTGTCGATAGGGAAGGGATGAGGGTGGAAGAGAACACAGGAAGGAGAGTCTGTCGTAAGGGAAGGGATGAGGGTGAGAGAGAACACAGGAAGGAGGCTCAGTCTATAGGGAAGGGATGGGGATGCGATAGAACACAGGAAGGAGGGTCTGTCGACAGGGAAGGGATGGGGGTGGGAGAGAACACAGGAAGGAGGGTCTGTCGATAGGGAAGGGATGAGGGTGGGAGAGAACACAGGAAGGAGGGTCTGTCGATAGGGAAGGGATGGGGGTGGGAGAGAACACAGGAAGGAGGGTCTGTCGATAGGGAAGGGATGGGGTGGGAGAGAACACAGGAAGGAGCGTATGTCGGTAGGGAATGGATGAGGGTGAGAGAGAACACAGGAAGGAGGGTCTGTCAACAGGGAATGGATGAGGCTGAGAGAGAACACAGGAAGGAGGGCCTGTTGACAGGGAAGGGATGGGGGTGGGAGAGAAAGCAGGAAGGAGGGTCTGTCGACAGGGAAAGGATTGGGGTGGGAGAGAACACAGGAGGATGTTCTGTCGACAGGCAAGGGATGGTGTGGGGAGAGATCACAGGAAGGAGCGACTGTCGACAGGCAAGGCAAGGGAGTGGGAGAGAACACAGGAAGGAGGGTCTGTCGACAGGGAAGGGATGGGGGTGGGAGAGTACACAGGAAAGAGGGCCTGTCGATTGGACGGGATGAAGGGAAAGTGAACACAGGAAGGAGGGTCTGTCGATAGGGGAAGGGAGGGAGGGAAAGAGAACACAGGAAGGAGGGTCTGTCGACAGGAAAGGGATGGGGTGGGAGAGAACACAGGAAGGAGGTTCTGTCGATAGGGAAGGGAGGGAGGGAAAGAGAACACAGGAAGGAGGCTCTGTCGATAGGTAAGGGATGGGGGTGGGAGAGAACACAGGAAGGAGGGTCTGTCGATAGGGAAGGGATGAAGGGAAAGAGTGCACAAGAAGGAGTGTCTGTCGACAGGGAAGGGATGAGGGTGAAGAGAACACAGGAAGGAGGGTCTGTCGATAGGGAAGGGACGGGGTTGGGAGAGAACACAGGAAGGAGCGTTTGTCGACAGGGAAGGGATGGGGGTGGGAGAGAACACAGGAAGGAGGGTCTGTCGACAGGGAAGGGATGGGTGTTGGAGAGAACACAGTAAGGAGGGACTGTCGATAGGGAAGGGATGAGGGTGAAAGAGAACACAGTAAGGATTGTCTGTCGATAGGGAAGTCATGAGGGTGAAAGAGAGCACAGGAAGGAGGGTCTGTCGATAGGGAAGGGATGGGGTTGAAGGGAACACAGCAAGGAGGGTCTGTCGACAGGGAAGGGATGGGGGTGAAGAGAACACAGGAAGGAGGCTCTGTCGATAGGTAGGAATGGGGGTGGGAGAGAACACAGGAAGGAGGGTATGTCGATAGGGAAGGGATGAAGGTGAAAGAGAACACAGTAAGGATGGTCTGTCGATAGGGAAGTCATGAGGGTGAAAGAGAACACAGGAAGGAGGTTCTGTTGATAGGGAAGGGATGAGGGTGAAGGAGAACACAGGAAGGAGGGTCTGTCGATAGGGAAGGGATAGGGTTGAAAAGAACACAGGAAGGAGGGTCTGTCGAAGTTGAAGGGATGGGGTTGGGAGAGAACACAGGAAGGAGGGACTGTCGACAGGGAAAGGATGGGGCTGGGAGAGAACACAGGAAGGAGGGTCTGTCGATAGGGAAGGGATGGGGGTGAAGAGAACACAGGAAGGAGGGTCTGTCGATAGGGAAATGACGGGGCTGGCAGAGACCACAGGAAGGAGCGTTTGTCGACAGGGTAGGAATGGGGGTGAAGAGAAACAGGAAGGAGGGTCAGTCGATAGGGAAGGGACGGGGTTGGGAGAGAACACAGGAAGGAGGGTCTGTCGATAGGGAAGGAATGCGGGTGAAAGAAAACACATGAAGGCGGTTCTGTTGATAAGGAAGGAATGAGGGTGAAAGAGAACACAGGAAGGAGGGTCTGTCGATAGGGAAGGGATGGGGGTGAAGAGAACACAGCAAGGAGGGTCTGTCTACAGGGAAGGGATGGGGGTGAAGAGAACACAGGAAGGAGGCTCTGTCGATAGGTAAGGGATGGGGGTGGGAGAGAAGACAGGAAGGAGTGTCTGTCGACAGGAAAGGGATGGGGGTGGGAGAGACTCAGGAAGGAGGGTCGGTCGACAGGGAAGGGATGAGGGTGAGAGAGAACACAGGAAGGAGGGTCTGTCGATAAGGAAGGGATGAGGGTGAAAGAGAACACAGTAAGGATGGTCTGTCGATAGGGAAGGGATGAGGGTGAAAAAAAACAAATGAAGGAGGTTCTGTTGATAGGGAAGGGATAGGGTTGAAAAGAACACAGGAAGGAGGGTCTGTCGAAGTTGAAGGGATGGGGTTGGGAGAGAACACAGGAAGGAGGGTCTGTCAACAGGGAAAGGATGGGCTGGGAGAGAACACAGGAAGGAGGGTCTGTCGACAGGGAAAGGATGGGGCTGGGAGAGAACACAGGAAGGAGGGTCTGTCGACAGGGAAGTGATAAAGGGAAAGAGAACACAGGAAGGAGGGTCTGTCGACAGGGAAAGGATGAAGGGAAACAACACAGGAAGGAGGGATGTCGATATGGAAGGGATGAAGGGAAAGAGAACAGAGGAAGTAGGGTGTGTCCATAGGGACGGGAAAAGGGAAAGAGAACACAGGAAGGAGGGTCTGTCGACAGGGCAGGGATGAGGGTGAGGGAGAACATGAAGGAGGGTCTGTCGATAGGGAAGGGATGTGGGTGAGAGAGAGTACAGGAAGGAGCGTCTGTCGATAGGGAAGGGATGAGTTGAGAGAGAACACAGGAAGGAGGGTCTGTCGATAGGGAAGGGATGAGGGTGAGGGAGAACACAAGAAGGAGCGTCTGTCGGTAGGGAAGGGATGAGGGTGAGAGAGAACACAGGAAGGAGGGTCTGTCGACAGGGAAGGGATGAGGGTGAGAGAGAACACAGGACGGAGGGTCTGTAAACAGGGAAGGGATGGGGGTGGGAGAGAACACAGGAAGGCGGGTCTGTTGATAAGGAAGGGATGAGAGTGGGAGAGAACACAGGATGGAGCGTCTCTCGATAGGGAAGGGATGGGGGTGAAGAGAACACAGGAAGGAGGCTCTGTCGATAGGTAAGGGATGGGGGTGGGAGAGAACACAGGAAGGAGGGTCTGTCGATAGAGAAGGGATGAAGGGAAAGAGTGCACAGGAAGGAGTGTCTGTCCACAGGGAAGGGATGAGGGTGAAGAGAACACAGGAAGGAGGGTCTGTCGACAGGGAAGGGATGGGTGTTGGAGAGAACACAGTAAGGAGGGACTGTCGATAGGGAAGGGATGAGGGTGAAAGAGAACACAGTAAGGATGGTCTGTCGATAGGGAAGTCATGAGGGTGAAAGAGAGCACAGGAAGGAGGGTCTGTCGATAGGGAAGGGATGGGGGTGAAGGGAACACAGCAAGGAGGGTCTGTCGACAGGGAAGGGATGGGGGTGAAGAGAACACAGGAAGGAGGCTCTGTCGATAGGTAGGAATGGGGGTGGGAGAGAACACAGGAAGGAGGGTATGTCGATAGGGAAGGGATGAAGGTGAAAGAGAACACAGTAAGGATGGTCTGTCGATAGGGAAGTCATGAGGGTGAAAGAGAACACAGGAAGGAGGTTCTGTTGATAGGGAAGGGATGAGGGTGAAGGAGAACACAGGAAGGAGGGTCTGTCGATAGGGAAGGGATAGGGTTGAAAAGAACACAGGAAGGAGGGTCTGTCGAAGTTGAAGGGATGGGGTTGGGAGAGAACACAGGAAGGAGGGACTGTCGACAGGGAAAGGATGGGGCTGGAGAGAACACAGGAAGGAGGGTCTGTCGATAGGGAAGGGACGGGGCTGGCAGAGACCACAGGAAGGAGCGTTTGTCGACAGGGTAGGAATGGGGGTGAAGAGAAACAGGAAGGAGGGTCAGTCGATAGGGAAGGAACGGGGTTGGGAGAGAACACAGGAAGGAGGGTCTGTCGATAGGGAAGGAATGCGGGTGAAAGAAAACACATGAAGGCGGTTCTGTTGATAAGGAAGGAATGAGGGTGAAAGAGAACACAGGAAGGAGGGTCTGTCGATAGGGAAGGGATGGGGGTGAAGAGAACACAGCAAGGAGGGTCTGTCTACAGGGAAGGGATGGGGGTGAAGAGAACACAGGAAGGAGGCTCTGTCGATAGGTAAGGGATGGGGGTGGGAGAGAACACAGGAAGGAGGGTATGTCGATAGGTAAGGGATGGGGGTGGGAGAGAACACAGGAAGGAGGGTCTGTCGACAGGGAAGGGATGGGTGTTGGAGAGAACACAGTAAGGAGGGACTGTCGATAGGGAAGGGATGAGGGTGAAAGAGAACACAGTAAGGATGGTCTGTCGATAGGGAAGGGATGAGGGTGAAAAAAAACAAATGAAGGAGGTTCTGTTGATAGGGAAGGGATAGGGTTGAAAAGAACACAGGAAGGAGGGTCTGTCGAAGTTGAAGGGATGGGGTTGGGAGAGAACACAGGAAGGAGGGTCTGTCAACAGGGAAAGGATGGGCTGGGAGAGAACACAGGAAGGAGGGTCTGTCGACAGGGAAAGGATGGGGCTGGGAGAGAACACAGGAAGGAGGGTCTGTCGACAGGGAAGTGATAAAGGGAAAGAGAACACAGGAAGGAGGGTCTGTCGACAGGGAAAGGATGAAGGGAAACAACACAGGAAGGAGGGATGTCGATATGGAAGGGATGAAGGGAAAGAGAACAGAGGAAGTAGGGTGTGTCCATAGGGACGGGAAAAGGGAAAGAGAACACAGGAAGGAGGGTCTGTCGACAGGGCAGGGATGAGGGTGAGGGAGAACATGAAGGAGGGTCTGTCGATAGGGAAGGGATGTGGGTGAGAGAGAACACAGGAAGGAGGGTCTGTCGACAGGGAAGGGATGAGGGTGAGAGAGAACACAGGACGGAGGTTCTGTAAACAGGGAAGGGATGGGGGTGGGAGAGAACACAGGAAGGCGGGTCTGTTGATAAGGAAGGGATGAGAGTGGGAGAGAACACAGGATGGAGCGTCTCTCGATAGGGAAGGGATGGGGGTGAAGAGAACACAGGAAGGAGGCTCTGTCGATAGGTAAGGGATGGGGGTGGGAGAGAACACAGGAAGGAGGGTCTGTCGATAGAGAAGGGATGAAGGGAAAGAGTGCACAGGAAGGAGTGTCTGTCCACAGGGAAGGGATGAGGGTGAAGAGAACACAGGAAGGAGGGTCTGTCGATAGGGAAGGGACGGGGTTGGGAGAGAACACAGGAAGGAGCGTTTGTCGACATGGAAGGGATGGGGGTGGGAGAGAACACAGGAAGGAGGGTCTGTCGACAGGGAAGGGATGGGTGTTGGAGAGAACACAGTAAGGAGGGTCTGTCGATAGGGAAGGGATGAGGGTGAAAGAGAACACAGTAAGGATGGTCTGTCGATAGGGAAGTCATGAGGGTGAAAGAGAACACAGGAAGGAGGGTCTGTCGATAGGGAAGGGATGAGGGTGAAAGAAAACAAATGAAGGAGGTTCTGTTGATAGGGAAGGGATGAGGGTGAAGGAGAACACAGGAAGGAGGGTCTGTCGATAGGGAAGGGATTGGGGTGAAAAGAACACAGGAAGGATGGTCTGTCGAAGTTGAAGGGATGGGATTGGGAGAGAACACAGGAAGGAGGTTCTGTTGACAGAGAAGGGATTGGTGTGGGAGAGAACACAGGAAGGAGCGTCTGTCGATAGGGAAGGGATTGGTGTGGGAGAGAACACAGGAAGGAGGGTCTGTCGATAGGGAAAGGGTGAAGGGAAAGAGAACACAGGAAGGCGGGTCTGTCGATAAGGAAGGGATGAGGGTGGGACAGAACACAGGAAGGAGGGTCTGTCGATGGGGAAGGGATGGGGGTGGGAGAGAACACAGGAAGGAGGGTCTGTTGACAGGGAACGGATGGGGGTGGGAGAGAACACAGGAAGGAGGTTCTGTCGACAGGCAAGGGATGGGGTGGGGGGGGATCACAGGAAGGAGCGTCTGTCGACAGGGAAGGCATGGGAGTGGGAGAGAACACAGGAAGGAGGGTCTGTCGATAGGGAAGGGATGAGGGTGGGAGAGAACAAAGGAAGGAGCTTCTGTTGATAGGGAAGGGATGGGGGTGGGAGAGAACACAGGAAGGAGCGTCTGTCGATAGGGAAGGGATTGGGGTGGGAGAGAACACAGGAAGGAGGGTCTGTCGACAGGGAAGGGATGGGGTTGGGATAGAACACAGGAAGGACCGTCTGTCGACAGGGATGGGACGTGGGTGGGAGAGAACACAGGAAGGAGGATCTGTCGAAAGGGATATGATGAAGGGAAATAGAACACAGGAAGGAGGGTCTGCCGATAGGGAAGGGATGAAGGGAAAGAGAACACAGGAAGGAGGGTCTGTCGATAGGGAAGGGATGAAGGGAAAGAGAACACAGGAAGGAGGGTCTGTCGATAGGGAAAGGATGAAGGGAAAGAGAACACATGAAGGAGGGTCAGTCAATAAGGAAGGGATGAGGGTCGTAGAGAACAGAGGAAGGAGGGTCTGTCGTTAGGGAAGGGATGAAGGGAAAGAGAACACAGAAAGGATGGTCTGTCGACAGGGAAGTGATGAAGGGAAAGAGAACACCGGAAGGAGGGTCTGTCGATAGGGAGATGCTGAAGGGAAAGAGAACACAGGCAGGAGGGTCTGTCGATAGGGAAGGGAGGAAGGGAAAGAGAACGCAGGAGGAGGGTCTCTCGACAGGGAATGGATGGGGGTGGGAGAGAACACAGGAAGGAGGTTCTGTCGATAAGGAAGGGATGAGGGTGGGAGAGAACACAGGAAGGAGCGTCTGTCGATAGGGAAGGGATGAGGGTGAGAGGGAACACAGGAAGGAGGGTCTGTCGACAGGGAATGGATGGGGGTGTGAGAGAACACAGGACGGAGGGTCTGTCGAAAGGGAAGGGATGGGGGTGGGATAGAACACAGGAAGCAGGGTCTGTCGATAGGGAAGGGATGGGGGTGAAGAGAACACAGGAAGGAGGGTCTGTCGACATGGAAGGGATTGGTGTGGGAGAGAACACAGGAAGGAGCGTCTGTCGATAGGGAAGGGATTGGGGTGTGAGAGAACACAGGAAGGAGGGTCTGTCGATAGGGAAAGGGTGAAGGGAAAGAGAACACAGGAAGGAGGGTCTGTCGATAGGGAAGGGAGGAAGGGAAAGAGAACACAGGAAGGAGGGTCTGTCGATAGGGAAGGGATGAGGGTGAAAGAGAACACAGGAAGGAGGGTCTGTCGATAGGGAAGGGATGGGGGTGAAGAGAACACAGGAAGGAGGGTCTGTCGATAGGTAAGGGATGGGGGTGGGAGAGAACACAGGAAGGAGGGTCTGTCGATAGAGAAGGGATGAAGGGAAAGAGTGCACAGGAAGGAGTGTCTGTCCACAGGGAAGGGATGAGGGTGAAGAGAACACAGGAAGGAGGGTCTTTAGATAGGGAAGGGACGGTGTTGGGAGAGAACACAGGAAGGAGCGTTTGTCGACAGGGAAGGGATGGTGGTAGGAGAGAACACAGGAAGCAGGGTCTGTCGATAGGGAAGGGATTAGTGTGAAAGAGAACACAGGAAGGAGGGTCTGTCGATAGGGAAGGGATGAGGGTGAAAGAGAACACAGGAAGGAGGGTCTGTCGATAGGGAAGGGATGGGGGTGAAGAGAACACAGGAAGGAGGGTCTGTCGACAGGGAAGGGATGAGGGTTGCAGAGAACACAGGAAGGAGGGTCTGTCGACATGGAAGGGATTGGTGTGGGAGAGAACACAGGAAGGAGCGTCTGTCGATAGGGAAGGGATTGGGGCGTGAGAGAACACAGGATGGAGGGTCTGTCGATAGGGAAAGGGTGAAGGGAAAGAGAACATAGGAAGGAGGGTCTGTCGATAGGGAAGGGATGAGGGTGAAAGAGAACACAGGAAGGAGGGTCTGTCGATAGGGAAGGGATGGGGGTGAAGGAGAACACAGGAAGGAGGGTCTGTCAACAGGAAGGGATGGGGGTGGGAGAAAACACAGGATGGAGGGTCTGTCAACAGGGAAGGGATGGGGGTGGGAGAGAACACAGGAAGGAGGGTCTGTTGACAGGGAAGGGATGGGGGTGGGAGAGAACACAGGAAGGAGGGTCTGTCGACAGGGAACTGATGGGGGTGGGAGAGAACACAGGGAGGATGTTCTGTCGACAGGCAAGGGATGGTGTGGGGAGAGATCACAGGAAGGAGCGACTGTCGACAGGCAAGGCAAGGGAGTGGGAGAGAACACAGGAAGGAGGGTCTGTCGACAGGGAAGGGATGGGGGTGGGAGAGTACACAGGAAAGAGGGCCTGTCGATTGGGACGGGATGAAGGGAAAGTGAACACAGGAAGGAGGGTCTGTCGATAGGGAAGGGAGGGAGGGAAAGAGAACACAGGAAGGAGGGTCTGTCGACAGGAAAGGGATGGGGTGGGAGAGAACACAGGAAGGAGGTTCTGTCGATAGGGAAGGGAGGGAGGGAAAGAGAACACAGGAACGAGGGTCTTTCGACTGGGAAGTGATGAAGGGAAAGAGAACACAGGAAGGAGGGTCTGTAGATAGGGAAGGGATGAAGGGAAAGAGTGCACAGGAAGGAGTGTCTGTCCACAGGGAAGAGATGAGGGTGAAGAGAACACAGGAAGGAGGGTCTGTCGATAGGGAAGGGACGGGGTTGGGAGAGAACACAGGAAGGAGCGTTTGTCGACAGGGAAGGGATGGGGGTGGGAGAGAACACAGGAAGGAGGGTCTGTCGACAGGGAAGGGATGGGTGTTGGAGAGAACACAGTAAGGAGGGACTGTCGATAGGGAAGGGATGAGGGTGAAAGAGAACACAGTAAGGATGGTCTGTCGATAGGGAAGTCATGAGGGTGAAAGAGAGCACAGGAAGGAGGGTCTGTCGATAGGGAAGGGATGGGGGTGAAGGGAACACAGCAAGGAGGGTCTGTCGACAGGGAAGGGATGGGGGTGAAGAGAACACAGGAAGGAGGCTCTGTCGATAGGTAGGAATGGGGGTGGGAGAGAACACAGGAAGGAGGGTATGTCGATAGGGAAGGGATGAAGGTGAAAGAGAACACAGTAAGGATGGTCTGTCGATAGGGAAGTCATGAGGGTGAAAGAGAACACAGGAAGGAGGTTCTGTTGATAGGGAAGGGATGAGGGTGAAGGAGAACACAGGAAGGAGGGTCTGTCGATAGGGAAGGGATAGGGTTGAAAAGAACACAGGAAGGAGGGTCTGTCGAAGTTGAAGGGATGGGGTTGGGAGAGAACACAGGAAGGAGGGACTGTCGACAGGGAAAGGATGGGGCTGGGAGAGAACACAGGAAGGAGGGTCTGTCGATAGGGAAGGGATGGGGGTGAAGAGAACACAGGAAGGAGGGTCTGTCGATAGGGAAGGGACGGGGCTGGCAGAGACCACAGGAAGGAGCGTTTGTCGACAGGGTAGGAATGGGGGTGAAGAGAAACAGGAAGGAGGGTCAGTCGATAGGGAAGGGACGGGGTTGGGAGAGAACACAGGAAGGAGGGTCTGTCGATAGGGAAGGAATGCGGGTGAAAGAAAACACATGAAGGCGGTTCTGTTGATAAGGAAGGAATGAGGGTGAAAGAGAACACAGGAAGGAGGGTCTGTCGATAGGGAAGGGATGGGGGTGAAGAGAACACAGCAAGGAGGGTCTGTCTACAGGGAAGGGATGGGGGTGAAGAGAACACAGGAAGGAGGCTCTGTCGATAGGTAAGGGATGGGGGTGGGAGAGAACACAGGAAGGAGGGTATGTCGATAGGTAAGGGATGGGGGTGGGAGAGAACACAGGAAGGAGGGTCTGTCGACAGGGAAGGGATGGGTGTTGGAGAGAACACAGTAAGGAGGGACTGTCGATAGGGAAGGGATGAGGGTGAAAGAGAACACAGTAAGGATGGTCTGTCGATAGGGAAGGGATGAGGGTGAAAAAAAACAAATGAAGGAGGTTCTGTTGATAGGGAAGGGATAGGGTTGAAAAGAACACAGGAAGGAGGGTCTGTCGAAGTTGAAGGGATGGGGTTGGGAGAGAACACAGGAAGGAGGGTCTGTCAACAGGGAAAGGATGGGCTGGGAGAGAACACAGGAAGGAGGGTCTAGTCGACAGGGAAAGGATGGGGCTGGGAGAGAACACAGGAAGGAGGGTCTGTCGACAGGGAAGTGATAAAGGGAAAGAGAACACAGGAAGGAGGGTCTGTCGACAGGGAAAGGATGAAGGGAAACAACACAGGAAGGAGGGATGTCGATATGGAAGGGATGAAGGGAAAGAGAACAGAGGAAGTAGGGTGTGTCCATAGGGACGGGAAAAGGGAAAGAGAACACAGGAAGGAGGGTCTGTCGACAGGGCAGGGATGAGGGTGAGGGAGAACATGAAGGAGGGTCTGTCGATAGGGAAGGGATGTGGGTGAGAGAGAGTACAGGAAGGAGCGTCTGTCGATAGGGAAGGGATGAGTTGAGAGAGAACACAGGAAGGAGGGTCTGTCGATAGGGAAGGGATGAGGGTGAGGGAGAACACAAGAAGGAGCGTCTGTCGGTAGGGAAGGGATGAGGGTGAGAGAGAACACAGGAAGGAGGGTCTGTCGACAGGGAAGGGATGAGGGTGAGAGAGAACACAGGACGGAGGGTCTGTAAACAGGGAAGGGATGGGGGTGGGAGAGAACACAGGAAGGCGGGTCTGTTGATAAGGAAGGGATGAGAGTGGGAGAGAACACAGGATGGAGCGTCTCTCGATAGGGAAGGGATGGGGGTGAAGAGAACACAGGAAGGAGGCTCTGTCGATAGGTAAGGGATGGGGGTGGGAGAGAACACAGGAAGGAGGGTCTGTCGATAGAGAAGGGATGAAGGGAAAGAGTGCACAGGAAGGAGTGTCTGTCCACAGGGAAGGGATGAGGGTGAAGAGAACACAGGAAGGAGGGTCTGTCGACAGGGAAGGGATGGGTGTTGGAGAGAACACAGTAAGGAGGGACTGTCGATAGGGAAGGGATGAGGGTGAAAGAGAACACAGTAAGGATGGTCTGTCGACAGGGAAGTCATGAGGGTGAAAGAGAGCACAGGAAGGAGGGTCTGTCGATAGGGAAGGGATGGGGGTGAAGGGAACACAGCAAGGAGGGTCTGTCGACAGGGAAGGGATGGGGGTGAAGAGAACACAGGAAGGAGGCTCTGTCGATAGGTAGGAATGGGGGTGGAGAGAACACAGGAAGGAGGGTATGTCGATAGGGAAGGGATGAAGGTGAAAGAGAACACAGTAAGGATGGTCTGTCGATAGGGAAGTCATGAGGGTGAAAGAGAACACAGGAAGGAGGTTCTGTTGATAGGGAAGGGATGAGGGTGAAGGAGAACACAGGAAGGAGGGTCTGTCGATAGGGAAGGGATAGGGTTGAAAAGAACACAGGAAGGAGGGTCTGTCGAAGTTGAAGGGATGGGGTTGGGAGAGAACACAGGAAGGAGGGACTGTCGACAGGGAAAGGATGGGGCTGGGAGAGAACACAGGAAGGAGGGTCTGTCGATAGGGAAGGGACGGGGCTGGCAGAGACCACAGGAAGGAGCGTTTGTCGACAGGGTAGGAATGGGGGTGAAGAGAAACAGGAAGGAGGGTCAGTCGATAGGGAAGGAACGGGGTTGGGAGAGAACACAGGAAGGAGGGTCTGTCGATAGGGAAGGAATGCGGGTGAAAGAAAACACATGAAGGCGGTTCTGTTGATAAGGAAGGAATGAGGGTGAAAGAGAACACAGGAAGGAGGGTCTGTCGATAGGGAAGGGATGGGGGTGAAGAGAACACAGCAAGGAGGGTCTGTCTACAGGGAAGGGATGGGGGTGAAGAGAACACAGGAAGGAGGCTCTGTAAACAGGGAAGGGATGGGGGTGGGAGAGAACACAGGAAGGCGGGTCTGTTGATAAGGAAGGGATGAGAGTGGGAGAGAACACAGGATGGAGCGTCTCTCGATAGGGAAGGGATGGGGGTGAAGAGAACACAGGAAGGAGGCTCTGTCGATAGGTAAGGGATGGGGGTGGGAGAGAACACAGGAAGGAGGGTCTGTCGATAGAGAAGGGATGAAGGGAAAGAGTGCACAGGAAGGAGTGTCTGTCCACAGGGAAGGGATGAGGGTGAAGAGAACACAGGAAGGAGGGTCTGTCGACAGGGAAGGGATGGGTGTTGGAGAGAACACAGTAAGGAGGGACTGTCGATAGGGAAGGGATGAGGGTGAAAGAGAACACAGTAAGGATGGTCTGTCGATAGGGAAGTCATGAGGGTGAAAGAGAGCACAGGAAGGAGGGTCTGTCGATAGGGAAGGGATGGGGGTGAAGGGAACACAGCAAGGAGGGTCTGTCGACAGGGAAGGGATGGGGGTGAAGAGAACACAGGAAGGAGGCTCTGTCGATAGGTAGGAATGGGGGTGGGAGAGAACACAGGAAGGAGGGTATGTCGATAGGGAAGGGATGAAGGTGAAAGAGAACACAGTAAGGATGGTCTGTCGATAGGGAAGTCATGAGGGTGAAAGAGAACACAGGAAGGAGGTTCTGTTGATAGGGAAGGGATGAGGGTGAAGGAGAACACAGGAAGGAGGGTCTGTCGATAGGGAAGGGATAGGGTTGAAAAGAACACAGGAAGGAGGGTCTGTCGAAGTTGAAGGGATGGGGTTGGGAGAGAACACAGGAAGGAGGGACTGTCGACAGGGAAAGGATGGGGCTGGGAGAGAACACAGGAAGGAGGGTCTGTCGATAGGGAAGGGACGGGGCTGGCAGAGACCACAGGAAGGAGCGTTTGTCGACAGGGTAGGAATGGGGGTGAAGAGAAACAGGAAGGAGGGTCAGTCGATAGGGAAGGAACGGGGTTGGGAGAGAACACAGGAAGGAGGGTCTGTCGATAGGGAAGGAATGCGGGTGAAAGAAAACACATGAAGGCGGTTCTGTTGATAAGGAAGGAATGAGGGTGAAAGAGAACACAGGAAGGAGGGTCTGTCGATAGGGAAGGGATGGGGGTGAAGAGAACACAGCAAGGAGGGTCTGTCTACAGGGAAGGGATGGGGGTGAAGAGAACACAGGAAGGAGGCTCTGTCGATAGGTAAGGGATGGGGGTGGGAGAGAACACAGGAAGGAGGGTATGTCGATAGGTAAGGGATGGGGGTGGGAGAGAACACAGGAAGGAGGGTCTGTCGACAGGGAAGGGATGGGTGTTGGAGAGAACACAGTAAGGAGGGACTGTCGATAGGGAAGGGATGAGGGTGAAAGAGAACACAGTAAGGATGGTCTGTCGATAGGGAAGTCATGAGGGTGAAAGAGAGCACAGGAAGGAGGGTCTGTCGATAGGGAAGGGATGGGGGTGAAGGGAACACAGCAAGGAGGGTCTGTCGACAGGGAAGGGATGGGGGTGAAGAGAACACAGGAAGGAGGCTCTGTCGATAGGTAGGAATGGGGATGGGAGAGAACACAGGAAGGAGGGTATGTCGATAGGGAAGGGATGAAGGTGAAAGAGAACACAGTAAGGATGGTCTGTCGATAGGGAAGTCATGAGGGTGAAAGAGAACACAGGAAGGAGGTTCTGTTGATAGGGAAGGGATGAGGGTGAAGGAGAACACAGGAAGGAGGGTCTGTCGATAGGGAAGGGATAGGGTTGAAAAGAACACAGGAAGGAGGGTCTGTCGAAGTTGAAGGGATGGGGTTGGGAGAGAACACAGGAAGGAGGGACTGTCGACAGGGAAAGGATGGGGCTGGGAGAGAACACAGGAAGGAGGGTCTGTCGATAGGGAAGGGACGGGGCTGGCAGAGACCACAGGAAGGAGCGTTTGTCGACAGGGTAGGAATGGGGGTGAAGAGAAACAGGAAGGAGGGTCAGTCGATAGGGAAGGAACGGGGTTGGGAGAGAACACAGGAAGGAGGGTCTGTCGATAGGGAAGGAATGCGGGTGAAAGAAAACACATGAAGGCGGTTCTGTTGATAAGGAAGGAATGAGGGTGAAAGAGAACACAGGAAGGAGGGTCTGTCGATAGGGAAGGGATGGGGGTGAAGAGAACACAGCAAGGAGGGTCTGTCTACAGGGAAGGGATGGGGGTGAAGAGAACACAGGAAGGAGGCTCTGTCGATAGGTAAGGGATGGGGGTGGGAGAGAACACAGGAAGGAGGGTATGTCGATAGGTAAGGGATGGGGGTGGGAGAGAACACAGGAAGGAGGGTCTGTCGACAGGGAAGGGATGGGTGTTGGAGAGAACACAGTAAGGAGGGACTGTCGATAGGGAAGGGATGAGGGTGAAAGAGAACACAGTAAGGATGGTCTGTCGATAGGGAAGGGATGAGGGTGAAAAAAAACAAATGAAGGAGGTTCTGTTGATAGGGAAGGGATAGGGTTGAAAAGAACACAGGAAGGAGGGTCTGTCGAAGTTGAAGGGATGGGGTTGGGAGAGAACACAGGAAGGAGGGTCTGTCAACAGGGAAAGGATGGGCTGGGAGAGAACACAGGAAGGAGGGTCTGTCGACAGGGAAAGGATGGGGCTGGGAGAGAACACAGGAAGGAGGGTCTGTCGACAGGGAAGTGATAAAGGGAAAGAGAACACAGGAAGGAGGGTCTGTCGACAGGGAAAGGATGAAGGGAAACAACACAGGAAGGAGGGATGTCGATATGGAAGGGATGAAGGGAAAGAGAACAGAGGAAGTAGGGTGTGTCCATAGGGACGGGAAAAGGGAAAGAGAACACAGGAAGGAGGGTCTGTCGACAGGGCAGGGATGAGGGTGAGGGAGAACATGAAGGAGGGTCTGTCGATAGGGAAGGGATGAGGGTGAGAGAGAACACAGGAAGGAGGGTCTGTCGACAGGGAAGGGATGAGGGTGAGAGAGAACACAGGACGGAGGTTCTGTAAACAGGGAAGGGATGGGGGTGGGAGAGAACACAGGAAGGCGGGTCTGTTGATAAGGAAGGGATGAGAGTGGGAGAGAACACAGGATGGAGCGTCTCTCGATAGGGAAGGGATGGGGGTGAAGAGAACACAGGAAGGAGGCTCTGTCGATAGGTAAGGGATGGGGGTGGGAGAGAACACAGGAAGGAGGGTCTGTCGATAGAGAAGGGATGAAGGGAAAGAGTGCACAGGAAGGAGTGTCTGTCCACAGGGAAGGGATGAGGGTGAAGAGAACACAGGAAGGAGGGTCTGTCGATAGGGAAGGGACGGGGTTGGGAGAGAACACAGGAAGGAGCGTTTGTCGACATGGAAGGGATGGGGGTGGGAGAGAACACAGGAAGGAGGGTCTGTCGACAGGGAAGGGATGGGTGTTGGAGAGAACACAGTAAGGAGGGTCTGTCGATAGGGAAGGGATGAGGGTGAAAGAGAACACAGTAAGGATGGTCTGTCGATAGGGAAGTCATGAGGGTGAAAGAGAACACAGGAAGGAGGGTCTGTCGATAGGGAAGGGATGAGGGTGAAAGAAAACAAATGAAGGAGGTTCTGTTGATAGGGAAGGGATGAGGGTGAAGGAGAACACAGGAAGGAGGGTCTGTCGATAGGGAAGGGATTGGGGTGAAAAGAACACAGGAAGGATGGTCTGTCGAAGTTGAAGGGATGGGGTTGGGAGAGAACACAGGAAGGAGGTTCTGTTGACAGGGAAGGGATTGGTGTGGGAGAGAACACAGGAAGGAGCGTCTGTCGATAGGGAAGGGATTGGTGTGGGAGAGAACACAGGAAGGAGGGTCTGTCGATAGGGAAAGGGTGAAGGGAAAGAGAACACAGGAAGGCGGGTCTGTCGATAAGGAAGGGATGAGGGTGGGACAGAACACAGGAAGGAGGGTCTGTCGATGGGGAAGGGATGGGGGTGGGAGAGAACACAGGAAGGAGGGTCTGTTGACAGGGAACGGATGGCGGTGGGAGAGAACACAGGAAGGAGGTTCTGTCGACAGGCAAGGGATGGGGTGGGGGGGGATCACAGGAAGGAGCGTCTGTCGACAGGGAAGGCATGGGAGTGGGAGAGAACACAGGAAGGAGGGTCTGTCGATAGGGAAGGGATGAGGGTTGGAGAGAACACAGGAAGGAGGGTCTGTCGATAGGGAAGGGATGGGGGTGGGAGAGAACACAGGAAGGAGGGTCTGTCGTCAGGGAAGGGATTGGGGTGGGAGAGAACACAGGAAGGAGGGTCTGTCGACAGGGAAGGGATTGGGGTGGGAGAGAACACAGGAAGGAGGGTCTGTCGACAGGGATGGGACGTGGGTGGGAGAGAACACAGGAAGGAGGATCTGTCGAAAGGGATATGATGAAGGGAAATAGAACACAGGAAGGAGGGTCTGCCGATAGGGAAGGGATGAAGGGAAAGAGAACACAGGAAGGAGGGTCTGTCGATAGGGAAGGGATGAAGGGAAAGAGAACACAGGAAGGAGGGTCTGTCGATAGGGAAAGGATGAAGGGAAAGAGAACACATGAAGGAGGGTCAGTCAATAAGGAAGGGATGAGGGTCGTAGAGAACAGAGGAAGGAGGGTCTGTCGTTAGGGAAGGGATGAAGGGAAAGAGAACACAGAAAGGATGGTCTGTCGACAGGGAAGTGATGAAGGGAAAGAGAACACCGGAAGGAGGGTCTGTCGATAGGGAGATGCTGAAGGGAAAGAGAACACAGGCAGGAGGGTCTGTCGATAGGGAAGGGAGGAAGGGAAAGAGAACGCAGGAGGAGGGTCTCTCGACAGGGAATGGATGGGGGTGGGAGAGAACACAGGAAGGAGGTTCTGTCGATAAGGAAGGGATGAGGGTGGGAGAGAACACAGGAAGGAGCGTCTGTCGATAGGGAAGGGATGAGGGTGAGAGGGAACACAGGAAGGAGGGTCTGTCGACAGGGAATGGATGGGGGTGTGAGAGAACACAGGACGGAGGGTCTGTCGAAAGGGAAGGGATGGGGGTGGGATAGAACACAGGAAGCAGGGTCTGTCGATAGGGAAGGGATGGGGGTGAAGAGAACACAGGAAGGAGGGTCTGTCGACATGGAAGGGATTGGTGTGGAGAGAACACAGGAAGGAGCGTCTGTCGATAGGGAAGGGATTGGGGTGTGAGAGAACACAGGAAGGAGGGTCTGTCGATAGGGAAAGGGTGAAGGGAAAGAGAACACAGGAAGGAGGGTCTGTCGATAGGGAAGGGAGGAAGGGAAAGAGAACACAGGAAGGAGGGTCTGTCGATAGGGAAGGGATGAGGGTGAAAGAGAACACAGGAAGGAGGGTCTGTCGATAGGGAAGGGATGGGGGTGAAGAGAACACAGGAAGGAGGGTCTGTCGATAGGTAAGGGATGGGGGTGGGAGAGAACACAGGAAGGAGGGTCTGTCGATAGAGAAGGGATGAAGGGAAAGAGTGCACAGGAAGGAGTGTCTGTCCACAGGGAAGGGATGAGGGTGAAGAGAACACAGGAAGGAGGGTCTTTAGATAGGGAAGGGACGGTGTTGGGAGAGAACACAGGAAGGAGCGTTTGTCGACAGGGAAGGGATGGTGGTAGGAGAGAACACAGGAAGCAGGGTCTGTCGATAGGGAAGGGATTAGTGTGAAAGAGAACACAGGAAGGAGGGTCTGTCGATAGGGAAGGGATGAGGGTGAAAGAGAACACAGGAAGGAGGGTCTGTCGATAGGGAAGGGATGGGGGTGAAGAGAACACAGGAAGGAGGGTCTGTCGACAGGGAAGGGATGAGGGTTGCAGAGAACACAGGAAGGAGGGTCTGTCGACATGGAAGGGATTGGTGTGGGAGAGAACACAGGAAGGAGCGTCTGTCGATAGGGAAGGGATTGGGGCGTGAGAGAACACAGGATGGAGGGTCTGTCGATAGGGAAAGGGTGAAGGGAAAGAGAACATAGGAAGGAGGGTCTGTCGATAGGGAAGGGATGAGGGTGAAAGAGAACACAGGAAGGAGGGTCTGTCGATAGGGAAGGGATGGGGGTGAAGGAGAACACAGGAAGGAGGGTCTGTCAACAGGAAGGGATGGGGGTGGAGAAAACACAGGATGGAGGGTCTGTCAACAGGGAAGGGATGGGGGTGGGAGAGAACACAGGAAGGAGGGTCTGTTGACAGGGAAGGGATGGGGGTGGGAGAGAACACAGGAAGGAGGGTCTGTCGACAGGGAACGGATGGGGGTGGGAGAGAACACAGGGAGGATGTTCTGTCGACAGGGCAAGGGATGGTGTGGGGAGAGATCACAGGAAGGAGCGACTGTCGACAGGCAAGGCAAGGGAGTGGGAGAGAACACAGGAAGGAGGGTCTGTCGACAGGGAAGGGATGGGGGTGGGAGAGTACACAGGAAAGAGGGCCTGTCGATTGGGACGGGATGAAGGGAAAGTGAACACAGGAAGGAGGGTCTGTCGATAGGGAAGGGAGGGAGGGAAAGAGAACACAGGAAGGAGGGTCTGTCGACAGGAAAGGGATGGGGTGGGAGAGAACACAGGAAGGAGGTTCTGTCGATAGGGAAGGGAGGGAGGGAAAGAGAACACAGGAACGAGGGTCTTTCGACTGGGAAGTGATGAAGGGAAAGAGAACACAGGAAGGAGGGTCTGTAGATAGGGAAGGGATGAAGGGAAAGAGTGCACAGGAAGGAGTGTCTGTCCACAGGGAAGGGATGAGGGTGAAGAGAACACAGGAAGGAGGGTCTGTCGATAGGGAAGGGACGGGGTTGGGAGAGAACACAGGAAGGAGCGTTTGTCGACAGGGAAGGGATGGGGGTGGGAGAGAACACAGGAAGGAGGGTCTGTCGACAGGGAAGGGATGGGTGTTGGAGAGAACACAGTAAGGAGGGACTGTCGATAGGGAAGGGATGAGGGTGAAAGAGAACACAGTAAGGATGGTCTGTCGATAGGGAAGTCATGAGGGTGAAAGAGAGCACAGGAAGGAGGGTCTGTCGATAGGGAAGGGATGGGGGTGAAGGGAACACAGCAAGGAGGGTCTGTCGACAGGGAAGGGATGGGGGTGAAGAGAACACAGGAAGGAGGCTCTGTCGATAGGTAGGAATGGGGGTGGGAGAGAACACAGGAAGGAGGGTATGTCGATAGGGAAGGGATGAAGGTGAAAGAGAACACAGTAAGGATGGTCTGTCGATAGGGAAGTCATGAGGGTGAAAGAGAACACAGGAAGGAGGTTCTGTTGATAGGGAAGGGATGAGGGTGAAGGAGAACACAGGAAGGAGGGTCTGTCGATAGGGAAGGGATAGGGTTGAAAAGAACACAGGAAGGAGGGTCTGTCGAAGTTGAAGGGATGGGGTTGGGAGAGAACACAGGAAGGAGGGACTGTCGACAGGGAAAGGATGGGGCTGGGAGAGAACACAGGAAGGAGGGTCTGTCGATAGGGAAGGGACGGGGCTGGCAGAGACCACAGGAAGGAGCGTTTGTCGACAGGGTAGGAATGGGGGTGAAGAGAAACAGGAAGGAGGGTCAGTCGATAGGGAAGGGAACGGGGTTGGGAGAGAACACAGGAAGGAGGGTCTGTCGATAGGGAAGGAATGCGGGTGAAAGAAAACACATGAAGGCGGTTCTGTTGATAAGGAAGGAATGAGGGTGAAAGAGAACACAGGAAGGAGGGTCTGTCGATAGGGAAGGGATGGGGGTGAAGAGAACACAGCAAGGAGGGTCTGTCTACAGGGAAGGGATGGGGGTGAAGAGAACACAGGAAGGAGGCTCTGTCGATAGGTAAGGGATGGGGGTGGGAGAGAACACAGGAAGGAGGGTATGTCGATAGGTAAGGGATGGGGGTGGGAGAGAACACAGGAAGGAGGGTCTGTCGACAGGGAAGGGATGGGTGTTGGAGAGAACACAGTAAGGAGGGACTGTCGATAGGGAAGGGATGAGGGTGAAAGAGAACACAGTAAGGATGGTCTGTCGATAGGGAAGGGATGAGGGTGAAAAAAAACAAATGAAGGAGGTTCTGTTGATAGGGAAGGGATAGGGTTGAAAAGAACACAGGAAGGAGGGTCTGTCGAAGTTGAAGGGATGGGGTTGGGAGAGAACACAGGAAGGAGGGTCTGTCAACAGGGAAAGGATGGGCTGGGAGAGAACACAGGAAGGAGGGTCTGTCGACAGGGAAAGGATGGGGCTGGGAGAGAACACAGGAAGGAGGGTCTGTCGACAGGGAAGTGATAAAGGGAAAGAGAACACAGGAAGGAGGGTCTGTCGACAGGGAAAGGATGAAGGGAAACAACACAGGAAGGAGGGATGTCGATATGGAAGGGATGAAGGGAAAGAGAACAGAGGAAGTAGGGTGTGTCCATAGGGACGGGAAAAGGGAAAGAGAACACAGGAAGGAGGGTCTGTCGACAGGGCAGGGATGAGGGTGAGGGAGAACATGAAGGAGGGTCTGTCGATAGGGAAGGGATGTGGGTGAGAGAGAACACAGGAAGGAGGGTCTGTCGACAGGGAAGGGATGAGGGTGAGAGAGAACACAGGACGGAGGTTCTGTAAACAGGGAAGGGATGGGGGTGGGAGAGAACACAGGAAGGCGGGTCTGTTGATAAGGAAGGGATGAGAGTGGGAGAGAACACAGGATGGAGCGTCTCTCGATAGGGAAGGGATGGGGGTGAAGAGAACACAGGAAGGAGGCTCTGTCGATAGGTAAGGGATGGGGGTGGGAGAGAACACAGGAAGGAGGGTCTGTCGATAGAGAAGGGATGAAGGGAAAGAGTGCACAGGAAGGAGTGTCTGTCCACAGGGAAGGGATGAGGGTGAAGAGAACACAGGAAGGAGGGTCTGTCGATAGGGAAGGGACGGGGTTGGGAGAGAACACAGGAAGGAGCGTTTGTCGACATGGAAGGGATGGGGGTGGGAGAGAACACAGGAAGGAGGGTCTGTCGACAGGGAAGGGATGGGTGTTGGAGAGAACACAGTAAGGAGGGTCTGTCGATAGGGAAGGGATGAGGGTGAAAGAGAACACAGTAAGGATGGTCTGTCGATAGGGAAGTCATGAGGGTGAAAGAGAACACAGGAAGGAGGGTCTGTCGATAGGGAAGGGATGAGGGTGAAAGAAAACAAATGAAGGAGGTTCTGTTGATAGGGAAGGGATGAGGGTGAAGGAGAACACAGGAAGGAGGGTCTGTCGATAGGGAAGGGATTGGGGTGAAAAGAACACAGGAAGGATGGTCTGTCGAAGTTGAAGGGATGGGATTGGGAGAGAACACAGGAAGGAGGTTCTGTTGACAGAGAAGGGATTGGTGTGGGAGAGAACACAGGAAGGAGCGTCTGTCGATAGGGAAGGGATTGGTGTGGGAGAGAACACAGGAAGGAGGGTCTGTCGATAGGGAAAGGGTGAAGGGAAAGAGAACACAGGAAGGCGGGTCTGTCGATAAGGAAGGGATGAGGGTGGGACAGAACACAGGAAGGAGGGTCTGTCGATGGGGAAGGGATGGGGGTGGGAGAGAACACAGGAAGGAGGGTCTGTTGACAGGGAACGGATGGGGGTGGGAGAGAACACAGGAAGGAGGTTCTGTCGACAGGCAAGGGATGGGGTGGGGGGGGATCACAGGAAGGAGCGTCTGTCGACAGGGAAGGCATGGGAGTGGGAGAGAACACAGGAAGGAGGGTCTGTCGATAGGGAAGGGATGAGGGTGGGAGAGAACAAAGGAAGGAGCTTCTGTTGATAGGGAAGGGATGGGGGTGGGAGAGAACACAGGAAGGAGCGTCTGTCGATAGGGAAGGGATTGGGGTGGGAGAGAACACAGGAAGGAGGGTCTGTCGACAGGGAAGGGATGGGGTTGGGATAGAACACAGGAAGGACCGTCTGTCGACAGGGATGGGACGTGGGTGGGAGAGAACACAGGAAGGAGGATCTGTCGAAAGGGATATGATGAAGGGAAATAGAACACAGGAAGGAGGGTCTGCCGATAGGGAAGGGATGAAGGGAAAGAGAACACAGGAAGGAGGGTCTGTCGATAGGGAAGGGATGAAGGGAAAGAGAACACAGGAAGGAGGGTCTGTCGATAGGGAAAGGATGAAGGGAAAGAGAACACATGAAGGAGGGTCAGTCAATAAGGAAGGGATGAGGGTCGTAGAGAACAGAGGAAGGAGGGTCTGTCGTTAGGGAAGGGATGAAGGGAAAGAGAACACAGAAAGGATGGTCTGTCGACAGGGAAGTGATGAAGGGAAAGAGAACACCGGAAGGAGGGTCTGTCGATAGGGAGATGCTGAAGGGAAAGAGAACACAGGCAGGAGGGTCTGTCGATAGGGAAGGGAGGAAGGGAAAGAGAACGCAGGAGGAGGGTCTCTCGACAGGGAATGGATGGGGGTGGGAGAGAACACAGGAAGGAGGTTCTGTCGATAAGGAAGGGATGAGGGTGGGAGAGAACACAGGAAGGAGCGTCTGTCGATAGGGAAGGGATGAGGGTGAGAGGGAACACAGGAAGGAGGGTCTGTCGACAGGGAATGGATGGGGGTGTGAGAGAACACAGGACGGAGGGTCTGTCGAAAGGGAAGGGATGGGGGTGGGATAGAACACAGGAAGCAGGGTCTGTCGATAGGGAAGGGATGGGGGTGAAGAGAACACAGGAAGGAGGGTCTGTCGACATGGAAGGGATTGGTGTGGGAGAGAACACAGGAAGGAGCGTCTGTCGATAGGGAAGGGATTGGGGTGGGAGAGAACACAGGAAGGAGGGTCTGTCGATAGGGAAGGGTTGAAGGGAAAGAGAACACAGGAAGGAGGGTCTGTCGATAGGGAAGGGATGAAGGGAAAGAGAACACAGGAAGGAGGGTCTGTCGATAGGGAAGGGATGAGGGTGAAAGAGAACACAGGAAGGAGGGTCTGTCGATAGGGAAGGGATGGGGGTGAAGAGAACACAGGAAGGAGGGTCTGTCGATAGGTAAGGGATGGGGGTGGGAGAGAACACAGGAAGGAGGGTCTGTCGATAGAGAAGGGATGAAGGGAAAGAGTGCACAGGAAGGAGTGTCTGTCCACAGGGAAGGGATGAGGGTGAAGAGAACACAGGAAGGAGGGTCTTTAGATAGGGAAGGGACGGTGTTGGGAGAGAACACAGGAAGGAGCGTTTGTCGACAGGGAAGGGATGGTGGTAGGAGAGAACACAGGAAGCAGGGTCTGTCGATAGGGAAGGGATTAGTGTGAAAGAGAACACAGGAAGGAGGGTCTGTCGATAGGGAAGGGATGAGGGTGAAAGAGAACACAGGAAGGAGGGTCTGTCGATAGGGAAGGGATGGGGGTGAAGAGAACACAGGAAGGAGGGTCTGTCGACAGGGAAGGGATGAGGGTTGCAGAGAACACAGGAAGGAGGGTCTGTCGACATGGAAGGGATTGGTGTGGGAGAGAACACAGGAAGGAGCGTCTGTCGATAGGGAAGGGATGGGGTGTGAGAGAACACAGGAAGGAGGGTCTGTCGATAGGGAAAGGGTGAAGGGAAAGAGAACACAGGAAGGAGGGTCTGTCGATAGGGAAGGGAGGAAGGGGAAAGAGAACACAGGAAGGAGGGTCTGTCGATAGGGAAGGGATGGAGGGTGAAGAGAACACAGGAAGGAGGGTCTGTCGATAGGGAAGGGATGGGGGTGAAGAGAACACAGGAAGGAGGCTCTGTCGATAGGTAAGGGATGGGGGTGGGAGAGAACACAGGAAGGAGGGTCTGTCGATAGGGAAGGGATGAAGGGAAAGAGTGCACAGGAAGGAGTGTCTGTCCACAGGGAAGGGATGAGGGTGAAGAGAACACAGGAAGGAGGGTCTGTCGATAGGGAAGGGATGAGGCTGAGAGAGAACACAGGAAGGAGGGTCTGTCGACAGGGAAGGGATGGGGGTGGGAGAGAACACAGGAAGGAGGGTCTGTCGACAGGGAAGGGATGGGGGTGGGAGAGAACACAGGAAGGAGGGTCTGTCGATTGGGACGGGATGAAGGGGAAAGTGAACACAGGAAGGAGGGTCTGTCGATAGGGAAGGGAGGGAGGGAAAGAGAACACAGGAAGGAGGGTCTGTCGACAGGAAAGGGATGGGGTGGGAGAGAACACAGGAAGGAGGTTCTGTCGATAGGGAAGGGATGGAGGGAAAGAGAACACAGGAAGGAGGGTCTTTCGACAGGGTAGTGATGAAGGGAAAGAGAACACAGGAAGGAGGCTCTGTAGATAGGGAAGGGATGAAGGGAAAGAGTGCACAGGAAGGAGTGTCTGTCCACAGGGAAGGGATGAGGGTGAAGAGAACACAGGAAGGAGGGTCTGTCGATAGGGAAGGGACGGGGTTGGGAGAGAACACAGGAAGGAGCGTTTGTCGACAGGGAAGGGATGGGGGTGGGAGAGAACACAGGAAGGAGGGTCTGTCGACAGGGAAGGGATGGGTGTTGGAGAGAACACAGTAAGGAGGGACTGTCGATAGGGAAGGGATGAGGGTGAAAGAGAACACAGTAAGGATGGTCTGTCGATAGGGAAGTCATGAGGGTGAAAGAGAGCACAGGAAGGAGGGTCTGTCGATAGGGAAGGGATGGGGGTGAAGGGAACACAGCAAGGAGGGTCTGTCGACAGGGAAGGGATGGGGGTGAAGAGAACACAGGAAGGAGGCTCTGTCGATAGGTAGGGATGGGGGTGGGAGAGAACACAGGAAGGAGGGTATGTCGATAGGGAAGGGATGAAGGTGAAAGAGAACACAGTAAGGATGGTCTGTCGATAGGGAAGTCATGAGGGTGAAAGAGAACACAGGAAGGAGGTTCTGTTGATAGGGAAGGGATGAGGGTGAAGGAGAACACAGGAAGGAGGGTCTGTCGATAGGGAAGGGATAGGGTTGAAAAGAACACAGGAAGGAGGGTCTGTCGAAGTTGAAGGGATGGGGTTGGGAGAGAACACAGGAAGGAGGGTCTGTCGACAGGGAAAGGATGGGGCTGGGAGAGAACACAGGAAGGAGGGTCTGTCGATAGCGAAGGCATGAGGCTGTAAGAGAATACAGTAAGGAGGGTCTGTCGATAGGGAAGGGATGAGGGTGAAGAGAACACAGGAAGGAGGGTCTGTCGACAGGGAAGGGATTGGGGTGGGAGAGAACACAGGAAGGAGGGTCTGTCGACAGGGAAGGGATTGGGGTGGGAGAGAACACAGGAAGGAGGGTCTGTCGACAGGCAAGGAATGAGGCTGAGAGAGAACACAGGAAGGAGGGTCTGTCGATAGGGAAGGGATGAAGGTGTAAGAGAATACTGTAAGGAGGGTCTGTCGATAGGGAAGGGATGAGGGTGAAAGAGAACACAGGAAGGAGGGTCTGTCGATAGGGAAGGGATGAGGGTGAAAGAGAACACAGGAAGGAGGGTCTGTCGATAGGGAAGGGATGGGGGTGAGAGAACACAGGAAGGAGGGTCTGTCGATAGGAAGGGATGGGGTGGAGAGAACACAGAAGGAGGGTCTGTCGATAAGGAAAGGGATGGGGTGGGAGAGAACACAGGAAGGAGGGTCTGTCGAAAGGGAAGGGATGGGTGGGAGAGAACACAGGAAGGAGGGTCTGTCGACTAGGGAAGGGATGAGGGTGAAAGAGAACACAGGAAGGAGGGTCTGTCGTAAGGGAAGGGAGGAGGGTGAGAGAGAACACAGGAAGGAGGGTCTGTCGACAGGGAAGAGATGAGGGTGAGAGAGAACACAGGAAGGAGGTCTGTCGAAGGAAGGGATGTGGTGGGAGAGAACACAGGAAGGAGCGTCTGTCGACAGGGAAGGGATGGCGGGTGGGAGAGATCACAGGAAGGAGGTCTGTCGATAGGGAAAGGGTTGGGTCTGGGAAGAGAACAGCAGGAAGGAGGGTCTGTCGACAGGGAAGTGATGAAGGTAAGAGAACACAGGAAGGAGGGTCTGTCGATAGGGAAAGGATGAAGGGAAAGAGAACACAGGAAGGAGGGATGTCGATAAGGAAGGGATGAAGGGAAGAGAACAGAGGAAGGAGGGTCTGTCGATAGGGAAGGGATGCTGGTGGGAGAGAACACAGGAAGGAGGGTCTGTCGATAGGGAAGGGATGGGGGTGAGAGAGAACACAGGAAGGAGGGTCTGTCGATAGGGAAGGGATGAGGGTGGAGAGAGAACACAGGAAGGAGCGTCCGTCGATAGGGAAGGGATGAGGGTGAGAGAGAACACAGGAAGGAGGGTCTGTCGATAGGGAAGGGATGAAGGCAAAGAGAACACAGGAAGGAGGGTCTGTCGATAGGGAAGGGATGGGGTAGGGAGAGAACACAGGAAGGAGCGTCTGTCGACAGGGAAGGGATGGGGGTGGGAGAGAACACAGGAAGGAGGGTCTGTCGATAGGGAAGGGATGGGTGTTGGAGAGAACACAGTAAGGAGGGTCTGTCGATAGGGAAGGGATGGGGGTGGGAGAGAACACAGGAAGGAGGGTCTGTCGATAGGGAAGGGATGGGGGTGAAGAGAACACAGGAAGGAGGCTCTGTCGATAGGTAAGGGATGGGGGGTGGGAGAGAACACAGGAAGGAGGGTCTGTCGATAGAGAAGGGATGAAGGGAAAGAGTGCACAGGAAGGAGTGTCTGTCCACAGGGAAGGGATGAGGGTGAAGAGGAACACAGGAAGGAGGGTCTGTCGACAGGGAAGGGATGGGTGTTGGAGAGAACACAGTAAGGAGGGACTGTCGATAGGGAAGGGATGAGGGTGAAAGAGAACACAGTAAGGATGGTCTGTCGACAGGGAAGTCATGAGGGTGAAAGAGAGCACAGGAAGGAGGGTCCTGTCGATAGGGAAGGGATGGGGGTGAAGGGAACACAGCAAGGAGGGTCTGTCGACAGGGAAGGGATGGGGGTGAGAGAACACAGGAAGGAGGCTCTGTCGATAGGTAGGAATGGGGGTGGGAGAGAACACAGAAGGAGGGTATGTCGATAGGGAAGGATGAAGGTGAAAGAGAACACAGTAAGGATGGTCTGTCGATAGGGAAGGGATGAGGGTGAAAGAGAACACAGGGAAGGAGGTTCTGTCGATAGGAAGGGATGAGGGTTGAGGAGAACACAGGAAGGAGGGTCTGTCGATAGGGAAGGGATGGGGTGGAGAGAACACAGGAAGGAGGGTCTGTCGAAGGTGAAGGGATGGGTTGGGAGAGAACACAGGAAGGAGGACTGTCGACAGGGAAAGGATGGGGCTGGAGAGAACACAGGAAGGAGGGTCTGTCGATAGGGAAGGGACGGGGGCTGGGCAGAGACCACAGGAAGGAGCGGTTGTCGACAGGGAAGGGATGGGGGTGGAAGAGAAACAGGAAGGAGGTCCAGTCGATAGGGAAGGAACGGGGTTGGGAGAG
Source organism: Carcharodon carcharias (assembly GCF_017639515.1). Lineage (NCBI taxonomy): Eukaryota > Metazoa > Chordata > Chondrichthyes > Lamniformes > Lamnidae > Carcharodon > Carcharodon carcharias. The sequence continues at coordinate 49,426,210 of NC_054489.1, forward strand.
AACACAGGAAGGAGGGTCTGTCGATAGGAAGGGAATGAGGGTGAAGAGAACACATGAAGGAGGTTCTGTCGATAAGGAAGGAATGAGGGTGAAAGAGAACACAGGAAGGAGGGTCCTGTCGATAGGGAAGGGATGGGGGTGAAGAGAACACAGGAAGGAGGGTCTGTCGATAGGGAAGGGATGGGCTTGAAGAGAACACAGGAAGGAGGGTCTGTCGATAGGGAAGGGATGGGGTGGGAGAGAACACAGGAAGGAGGGTCTGTCGATAGGGAAGGGATGAGGGTGGGAGAGAACACAGGAAGGAGGGTCTGTCGATAGGGAAGGGATGAAGGGCAAGAGAACACAGGAAGGAGGGTCTGTCGATAGGGAAGGGATGAGGGTGAGCGAGAACACAGGAAGGAGGGTCTGTCGATAGGGAAGGGATGAAGGGAAAGAGAACACAGGAAGGAGGGTCTGTCGATAGGGAAGGGATGAATGGTGAGAGTGAACACAGGAAGGAGGGTCTGTCGATAGGGAAGGGATGGGGGTGGGAGAGAACACAGGAAGGAGGGTCTGTCGATAGGGAAGGGATGAGGGTGAAAGAGAACACAGGAAGGAGGGTCTGTCGATAGGGAAGGGATGAGGGTGAAAGAGAACACAGGAAGGAGGGTCTGTCGATAGGGAAGGGATGGGGGTGAAGAGAACACAGGAAGGAGGGTCTGTCGACAGGGAAGGGATGGGGGTAGGAGAGAACACAGGAAGGAGGGTCTGTCGATAGGGAAGGGATGGGGGTGGGAGAGAACACAGGAAGGAGGGTCTGTCGATAGGGAAGGGATGAAGGGAAAGAGAACACAGGAAGGAGGGTCTGTCGATAGGGAAGGGAGGAGGGTGAGAGAGAACACAGGAAGGAGGGTCTGTCGATAGGGAAGAGATGAGGGTGAGAGAGAACACAGGAAATAGGCTCAGTCTATAGGGAAGGGATAGGGTTGAAGAGAACACAGGAAGGAGGGTCTGTCGTAAGGGAAGGGAGGAGGGTGGGAGAGAACACAGGAAGGAGGGTCTGTCGACAGGGAAGGGATGGGGTGAGAGAGAACACAGGAAATAGGCTCAGTCTATAGGGAAGGGATGGGGGTGAGAGAACACAGGAAGGAGCGTCTTGTCGATAGGGAAGGGATGGGGGTGAGAGAACACAGGAAGGAGGGTCTGTCGACAGGGAAGGATGGGGTGTGAGAGAACACAGGAAGGAGGGTCTGTCGATAGGGAAGGGATGGGGGTGGATAGAACACAGGCAGGCAGGTCTGTCGATAAGGAAGGATGAGGGTGAAAGAGAACACAGGAAGGAGGGTCTGTCGATAGGGAAGGGATGGAGGGTGAAGAGAACACAGGAAGGAGGTTCTGTCGACAGGGAAGGGATGGGGGTGAAGAGAACACAGGAAGGAGCGTCTGTCGATAGGGAAGGGTTGGGGGTGGGAGAGAACACAGGAAGGAGGGTCTGTCGCTAGGTAAGGGATGGGGGTGGGAGAGAACACAGGAAGGAGGCGTCTGTCGACAGGGAAGGGATGGGTGTTGGAGAGAACACAGTAAGGAGGACTGTCGATAGGGAAAGGGATGAGGGTGAAAGAGAACACAGTAAGGATGGTCTGTCGATAGGGAAGGGATGAGGGTGAAAGAGAACACAGGAAGGAGGGTCTGTCGATAGGGAAGGGATAGGGTTGAAAAGAACACAGGAAGGAGGGTCTGTCGATAGGGAAGGGATAAGGGTGGGAGAGAACACAGGAAGGAGGGTCTGTCGACAAGGTAGGGATGAGGATGAAAAGAGAACACAGGAAGGAGCTTCTGTCGACAGGGAAGGGATGAGGGTGTGACAGAAAACAGGAAGGAGGGTCTGTCGATAGGGAAGGGATGAAGGGAAAGAGAACACAGGAAGGAGGGTCTGTCGATAGGGAAGTGATGAAGGGAAGAGAACACAGGAAGGAGGGTCTGTCGATAGGGAAGGGATGAAGGGAAAGAGAACACAGGAAGGAGGGTCTGTCGACAGGGAAGGGATGGGGCTGAGAGGGAACACAGGAAGGAGGGTCTGTCGATAGGGAAGGGATGAGGGTGAGAGAGAACACAGGAAGGAGGGTCTGTCGATAGGGAAGGGATGAGGGTGAGAGAGAACACAGGAAGGAGGGCCTGTCGATTGGGAAGGGATGAAGGGAAAGAGAGACACAGGAAGGGAGTGTCTGTCGATAGGGAAGGGAAGGGAGGGAAGAGAACACAGAAGGAGGGTCTGTCGACAGGGAAGGGATGGAGGTGGAAGAGAACACAGAAGGAGGGTCTGTCGATAGGGAAGGGACGGGAGGTGAAAGAGAACACAGGAAGATGCGTTTGTCGACAGGGAAGTGATGAAGGGTGAAAGAGAACACAGGAAGGAGGGTCTGTCGATAGGGAAGGGATGAGGTGAAAGAGAGAGCACAGAAGGAGGGTCTGTCGATAGGGAAGGGATGAGGGTGAAGAGAACACAGGAAGGAGGGTCTGTCGATAGGGAAGGAATGGGGTGAAAGGAACACAGGAAGGAGGTCTGTCGACAGTGAAGGGATGGGGTTGGGAAGAGAACACAGGAAGGAGGGTCTGTCGACAGGGAAGGGATGGGTGTGGAGAGAACACAGAAAGAGGCGTCTCTCGATAGGGAAGGGATGGGGGTGAAGAGAACACAGGAAGGAGGCTCTGTCGATAGGTAAGGGATGGGGGTGGGAGAGAACACAGGAAGGAGGGTCTGTCGATAGAGAAGGGATGAAGGGAAAGAGTGCACAGGAAGGAGTGTCTGTCCACAGGGAAGGGATGAGGGTGAAGAGAACACAGGAAGGAGGGTCTGTCGATAGGGAAGGGACGGGGTTGGGAGAGAACACAGGAAGGAGCGTTTGTCGACATGGAAGGGATGGGGGTGGGAGAGAACACAGGAAGGAGGGTCTGTCGACAGGGAAGGGATGGGTGTTGGAGAGAACACAGTAATGAGGGTCTATCGATAGGGAAGGGATGAGGGTGTAAGAGAATACAGTAAGGAGGGTCTGTCGATAGGGAAGGTATGAGGGTGAAAGAGAACGCAGGAAGGAGGGCCTGTCGATAGGGAAGGGATGAGGGTGAAAGAAAACACATCAAGGAGGGTCTGTTGATAGGGAAGGGATGAGGGTGAAAGAGAACACAGGAAGGAGGGTCTGTCGATAGGGAAGGGATGGGGTTGAAGAGAACACAGGAAGGATGGTCTGTCGATAAGGAAGGGATGGGGTGGGAGAGAACACAGGAATGAGGTTCTGTCAGTAGGGAAGGGAAGATCTTGGGAGAGAACACCGCAAGGAGCGTCTTTCGACTGGGAAGGGATAGGGGTGCGAGAGAACACAGGAAGGAGGTTCTGTCGATAAGGAAGGGATGAGGGTTGGAGAGAACACAGGAAGGAGCGTCTGTCGATAGGGAAGGGATTGGGGTGGGAGAGAACACAGGAAGGAGGGTCTGTCGACAGGGAAGGGATGGGGTTGGGATAGAACACAGGAAGGACCGTCTGTCGACAGGGATGGGACGTGGGTGGAAGAGAACACAGGAAGGAGGGTCTGTCGAAAGGGATATGATGAAGGGAAATAGAACACAGGAAGGAGGGTCTGCCGATAGGGAAGGGATGAAGGGAAAGAGAACACAGGAAGGAGGGTCTGTCGATAGGGAAGGGATGAAGGGAAAGAGAACACAGGAAGGAGGGTCTGTCGATAGGGAAAGGATGAGGGAAAGAGAACACATGAAGGAGGGTCAGTCAATAAGGAAGGGATGAGGGTCGTAGAGAACAGAGGAAGGAGGGTCTGTCGTTAGGGAAGGGATGAAGGGAAAGAGAACACAGAAAGGATGGTCTGTCGACAGGGAAGTGATGAAGGGAAAGAGAACACCGGAAGGAGGGTCTGTCGATAGGGAGATGCTGAAGGGAAAGAGAACACAGGCAGGAGGGTCTGTCGATAGGGAAGGGAGGAAGGGAAAGAGAACGCAGGAGGAGGGTCTCTCGACAGGGAATGGATGGGGGTGGGAGAGAACACAGGAAGGAGGGTCTGTCGATAAGGAAGGGATGAGGGTGGGAGAGAACACAGGAAGGAGCGTCTTTCGATAGGGAAGGGATGAGGGTGAGAGGGAACACAGGAAGGAGGGTCTGTCGACAGGGAATGGATGGGGGTGTGAGAGAACACAGGACGGAGGGTCTGTCGAAAGGGAAGGGATGGGGGTGGGATAGAACACAGGCAGCAGGGTCTGTCGATAGGGAAGGGATTAGTGTGAAAGAGAACACAGGAAGGAGGGTCTGTCGATAGGGAAGGGATGAGGGTGAAAGAGAACACAGGAAGGTGGGTCTGTCGATAGGGAAGGGATGGGGGTGAAGAGAACACAGGAAGGAGGGTCTGTCGACAGGGAAGGGATGAGGGTTGCAGAGAACACAGGAAGGAGGGTCTGTCGACATGGAAGGGATTGGTGTGGGAGAGAACACAGGAAGGAGCGTCTGTCGATAGGGAAGGGATTGGGGTGTGAGAGAACACAGGAAGGAGGATCTGTCGATAGGGAAAGGGTGAAGGGAAAGAGAACACAGGAAGGAGGGTCTGTCGATAGGGAAGGGAGGAAGGGAAAGAGAACACAGGAAGGAGGGTCTGTCGATAGGGAAGGGATGAGGGTGAAAGAGAACACAGGAAGGAGGGTCTGTCGATAGGGAAGGGATGGGGGTGAAGAGAACACAGGAAGGAGGATCTGTCTACAGGGAAGGGATTGGGGTGTGAGAGAACACAGGAAGTAGATTCCGTCGACAGGGAAAGGATGAAGGGAAAGAGAAAACAAGAAGGAGGGTCTGTCGACAGGGAAGTGATGAAGGGAAAGAGACCACAGGAAGGAGGGTCTGTCGATAGGGAAAGGGTGAAGGGAAAGAGACCACAGGAAGGAGGGTCTGTCAGTAGGGAAGGGACGAAGGGAAAGAGAATGCAGGAAGGAACGTGTGTCGATGGGGAAGGGATGGGGTTGGGAGAGAACACAGGAAGGAGGGTCTGTCGACAGGGAAGGGATGGGGGTGGGAGAGAACATAGGAAGGAGGGTCTGTCGACGGGGAAGGGATGAGGGTGAGAGAGAACACAGGAAGGAGGGTCTGTCGATAGGGAAGGAATGAAGGGAAAGTGAACACAGGATAGAGGGTCTGTCGACAGGGATGGGATGGGGTTGGAAGAAAACACAGGAAGGAGGGTCTGTCGACAGGGAAGGGATGGGAGTCGGAGAGAACACAGGAAGGAGGGTCTGTCGACAGGGAACGGATGGGAGTGGGAGAGAACACAGGAAGGAGGTTCTGTCGACAGGCAAGGGATGGGGTGGGGAGAGATCTCAGGAACGAGCGTCTGTCGACAGGGAAGGCATGGGAGTGGGAGAGAACACAGGAAGGAGGGCCTGTCGATAAGGAAGGGATGAAGGTAAAGTGAACACAGGAAGGAGGGTCTGTCGACTGGGAAGGGATGGGGGTGGGAGGGAACACAGCAACGAGGGTCTGTCGATAAGGAAGGGATGAGGGTGGTGAGAACAAAGGAAGGAGCGTCTGTCGATAGGGAAGGGATGGGGGTGGGAGGGAACACAGGAAGGAGGGTCGGTCGACATTGAAGGGATGGGGATGGGAGAGAACACAGGAAGGAGGTTCTGTCGACAGGGAAGGGATGTGGGTGGGAGAGAACACAGGAAGGAGGGTCTGTTGATAGGGGAGGGATGAAGGGAAAGTGAACACAGGAAGGAGGGTCTGTCGATAGGGAAGGGAGGGAGGGAAAGAGAACACAGGAAGGGGGGTCTGTCGACAGGGAAGGGATAGCGGTGGGAGAGAACACAGGAAGGAGGGTCTGTCGATAAGGAATGGATGAGGGTGGGAGAGAACACAGGAAGTAGCGTCTGTCGATAGGGAAGTGATGGGGATGGGAGAGAACACAGGAAGGAGGTTCTGTCGACAGGGAACGGATGTGGGTGGGAGAGAACACAGGAAGGAGCGTCTGTCGACAGGGAAGGGATAGGGGCGGGAGAGAACACAGGAAGGATGATCTGTCGACAGGGAAGGGATGGGGGTGGGAGAGAACACAGGAAGGAGCGTCTGTCGACAGGGAAGGAATGAAGAGAAAGAGAACACAGGAAGGAGGGTCTGTCGATAGGGAAGTGATGAAGCGAAAGAGCACACAGGAAGGAGGGTCTGTCGATGGGGAATGGATGAAGGGAAAGAGAACACAGGAATGAGGGTCTGTCGATAGGGAAGGGAGGAAGGGAAAGAGAACAAAGGAAGGAGCGTGTGCCGATAGTGAAGGGATGAAGGGAAAGAGAACACAGGAAGGAGGGTCTGTCGACAGGGAAGGGATGAGGATGAGAGAAAACACAGGAAGGAGGGTCTGTCGATAGGGAAGGGATGAGGGTGAGAGAGAACACAGGAAGGAGCGTCTATAGATAGGGTAGGGATGAGGGTGAGAGAAAACACAGGAAGGAGGTTCTGTCGATAGGGAAGGGATGAGGTTGAGAGAGAACACAGGAAGTAGCGTCTGTTGATAGGGAATGGATGAGGGTGAGAGGGAACACAGGAAGGAGGGTCTGTCGACAGGGAATGGATGGCGGTGTGAGCGAACACAGGACGGAGGGTCTGTCGACAGGGAAGGGATGGGGTGGGATAGAACACAGGAAGCAGGGTCTATCGATAGGGAAGGGATTAGTTTGAAAGAGAACACAGGAAGGAGGGTCTGTCGATAGGGAAGGGATGAGGGTGAAAGAGAACACAGGAAGGAGGGTCTGTCGATAGGGAAGGGATGGGGGTTGGAGAGAACACAGGAAGGAGGGTCAATCAATAGGGAAGGAATGAGGGTCGGAGAGAACAAAGGAAGGAGGGTCTGTCGTTAGGGACGGGATGAAGGGAAAGAGAACACCGGAAGGAGGGTCTGTCGATGGGGAGAGGCTGAAGGGAAAGAGAACACAGGAAGGAGGGTCTGTCGATAGGGAAGGGAGGAAGGGAAAGAGAACGCAGGAAGGAGGGTCTCTCAACAGGGACGGGATGGGGGTGGGAGAGAACACAGGAAGGAGGGTCTGTCGATACGGAAGGGATGAGGGTGGGAGAGAACACAGGAAGGAGCGTCTGTCGATAGGGAAGGGATGAGGGTGAGAGGGAACACAGGAAGGAGGGTCTGTCGACAGGGAATGGATGGGGGTGTGAGAGAACACAGGACGGAGTGTCTGTCGACAGGGAAGGGATGGGGGTGGGATAGAACACAGGAAGCAGGGTCTGTCGATAGGGAAGGGATTAGTGTGAAAGAGAACACAGGAAGGAGGGTCTGTCGATAGGGAAGGGATGAGGGTGAAAGAGAACACAGGAAGGAGGGTCTGTCGATAGGGAAGGGATGGGGGTGAAGAGAACACAGGAAGGAGGGTCTGTCGACAGGGAAGGGATGAGGGTTGCAGAGAACACAGGAAGGAGCATCAATCGATAGGGAAGGGATGAGGGTGGGAGAGAACAATGGAAGGAGCTTCTGTCGATAGGGAAGGGATGGGGTTGTGAGAGAACACAGGAAGGAGGGTCTGTCGACAAGGAAGGGATGAGGGTGAGAGAGAACACAGGAAGGAGGGTCTGTCGACAGGAAAGGGATGAGGGTGAGAGAGAACACAGGAAGGAGGGTCTGTCGACAGGGAAGGGATGAGGTTGAGAGAGAACACAGGAAGGAGGGTCTGTCGACAGGGAAGGGATGAGGGTGGGAGAGAACACAGGAAGGAGATTCCGTCGACAGGGAAGGGATGAAGGGAAAGAGAAAACAAGAAGGAGGGTCTGTCGACAGGGAAGTGATGAAGGGAAAGAGAACACAGGAAGGAGGGTCTGTCGATAGGGAAAGGGTGAAGGGAAAGAGAACGCAGGAAGGAGCGTGTGTCGATGGGGAAGGGATGAGGGTGGGAGAGAACACAGGAAGGAGTGTCTGTCGATAGGGAAGGAATGAAGGGAAAGTGAACACAGGATAGAGGGTCTGTCGACAGGGATGGGATGGGTTTGGAAGAAAACACAGGAAGGAGGGTCTGTCGACAGGGAAGGGATGGGAGTGGGAGAGAACACAGGAAGGAGGGTCTGTCGACAGGGAACGGATGGGGGTGGGAGAGATCACAGGAAGGAGGTTCTGTCGACAGGCAAGGGATGGGGTGGGGAGAGATCTCAGGAAGAAGCGTCTGTCGACAGGGAAGGCATGGGAGTGGGAGAGAACACAGGAAGGAGGGTCTGTCGACACGGAAGGGATGGGGGTGGGAGAGAACACAGGAATGAGGGCCTGTCGATAGGGAAGTGATGAAGGTAAAGAGAACACAGGAAGGAGGGTCTGTCGACAGGGAAGGGATGTGGGTGAGAGAGAACACAGGAAGGAGCATCTGTCTATAGGGTAGGGATGAGGGTGAGAGAGAACACAGGAAGGAGGTTCTGTTGATCGGGAAGGGATGAGTTTGAGAGAGAACACAGGAAGTAGCGTCTGTCGATAGGGAAGGGATGAGGGTGAGAGGGAACACAGGAAGGAGGGTCTGTCAACAGGGAATGGATGGGGGTGTGAGAGAACACAGGACGGAGTGTCTGTCGACAGGGAAGGGATGGGGGTGGGATAGAACACAGGAAGCAGGGTCTGTCGATAGGGAAGGGATTAGTGTGAAAGAGAACACAGGAAGGAGGGTCTGTCGATAGGGAAGCGATGAGGATGAAAGAGAACACAGGAAGGAGGGTCTGTCGATAGGGAAGGGATGGGAGTGAATAGAACACAGGAAGGAGGGTCCGTCGACCGGTAAGGGATGAGGGTCGGAGAGAAAAAAGGAAGTAGGGTCTGTCGTTAGGGAAGGGATGGGGTGGGAGAGAACACAGGAAGGAGCGTCTTTCGATAGGGAAGGGATTAGTGTGAAAGAGAACACAGGAAGGAGGGTCTGTCGATAGGGAAGGGATGGGGGTGAAGAGAACACAGGAAGGAGGGTCTGTCGACAGGGAAGTGATGGGGGTTGGAGAGAACACAGGAAGGAGGGTCAATCGATAGGGAAGGGATGGGGGTGAAAGAGAGCACAGGAAGGAGGGTCTGTCGATAGGGAAGGGATGGGGGTGAAGAGAACACAGGATGGAGGGTCAATCGATAGGGAAGGGATGAGGTTCGGAGAGAAAAAAGGAAGTAGGGTCTGTCGTTAGGGAAGGGATGGGGGTGGGAGAGAACACAGGAAGGAGGGTTTGTCGACAGGGAAGGGATGGGGTGGGAGAGAACACAGGAAGGAGCGTCTGTCGATCGGGAAGTGATGTGGGTGGGCGAAAACACAGGAAGGTGAGTGTGCCGATGGGGAAGGGATGGGGGTGGGTGAGAACACGGGAAGGAGCGTCTGTCGATAGCGAAGGGATGGGGGTGGGTGAGAACACGGGAAGGAGCGTCTGTTGACAGGGAAGGGATGGGGGTGGGAGAGAACACAGGAAGGAGGGTCTGTCGATAATGAAGGGATGGGGGTGGGAGAGAACACAGGAAGGAGGGTCTGTCGACAGGGAAGGGATGGGGGTGGGAGAGAACACAGGAAGGAGTTTCTATCGACAGGGAAGGGATGGGGTGGGGAGAGAACACAGGAAGGAGCGTCTGTCGACAGGGAAGAATGGGAGTGGGAGGGAACACTGAAGGAGGGTCTGTCGACAGGTACGGGATGGGGGAGGGAAAGAACACAGGAAGGTGGGCCAGTCGATAGGGAAGGGATGAATGGAAAGTACACACAGGAAGGAGGGTCTGTCGATAGGTAAGGAATGGGGGTGGGAGAGAACATAGGAAGGAGGGTCTGTCGATAATAAAGGGATGGGGGTGGGAGAGAACACAGGAAGGAGGGTCTGTCGACAGGGAAGGGATGTGGGTGGGAGAGAACACAGGAAGGAGGGTCTGTCGATAATGAAGGGATAGGGGTGGGAGAGAACACAGGAAGGAGGGTCTGTCGATAATGAAGGGATGGGGGTGGGAGAGAACACAGGAAGGAGGGTCTGTCGATAATGAAGGGATAGGGGTGGGAGAGAACACAGGAAGGAGGGTCTGTCGATAATGAAGGGATAGGGGTGGGAGAGAACACAGGAAGGGGGTTCTGTCGACAGGGAAGGGATGGGGGTGGGTGAGAACACAGGAAGGAGGGTCTGTCGACAGGAAACGGATGGGGGTGGGAGCGAACTCAGGAAGGGGGTCTGTCGACAGGGAAGGGATGGGGGTGGGTGAGAACACAGGAAGGAGGGTCTGTCGACAGGGAACGGATGGGTGTGCGGGAGAACACAGGAAGGAGGGTCTGTCGACAGGGAAGGGATGGGGGAGGGAAAGAACACAGGAAGGTGGGCCAGTCGATAGGGAAAGGATGAATGGAAAGTAAACACAGGAAGGAGAGTCTGTGGATAGGGAAGGGAGGGAGGGAAAGAGAACACAGGAAGGAAGGTCTGTCGACGGGGAAGGGATTGGGATGGGAGAAAACACAGGAAGGAGGGTCTGTCGACAGGGAAGTGATGGGGGTGGGAGAGAACTCAGGAAGGGGGGTCTGTCGATAGGGAAAGGATGAATGGAAAGTGAACACAGGAAGGAAGGTCTGTCGATAGGGATGGGAGGGAGGGAAAGAGAACACAGGAAGGAGGGTCTGTCGACAGGGAAGGAATGGGGGTGGGAGAGAACACAGGAAGGAGGTTCTGTCGATAGGGAAGAATGGGAGTGGGAGAGAACACTGTAGGAGGGTCTGTCGATAGGGAAGGGATGAAGGGAAAGTAAACACAGGAAGGAGGGTCTGTGGATAGGGAAGGGAGGGAGGGAAAGAGAACACAGGAAGGAGGGTCTGTCGATAGGGAAGGAATGGGGGTGGGAGAGAACAGAGGAAGGAGTTTCTGTCGACAGGGAAGGGATGTGGGTGGGAGAGAACACAGGAAGGAGGGTCTGTCTACAGGAAAGTGATGGGGGTGGGAGAGAACTCAGGAAGGAGGGTCTGTCGACAGGGAAGGGAGGGACGGAAAGAAAAACAGGAAGGAGGGTCTGTCGACAGGGAAGGGATGAGGGTGGGGAGAGATCAAAGGAAGGAGCGTCTGTCGACAGGGAAGAATGGGAGTGGGAGAGAACACAGGAAGGAGGTTCTGTCGATAGGGAAGGGAGGGAGGGAATGAGAACACAGGAAGGAGGGTCTGTCGACAGGGAAGGGAGGAAGGGAAAGAGAACACAGGAAGGAGGGTCTGTCGACAGGGAAGGGATGGGGGTGGGAGAGAACACAGGAAGGAGGGTCTGTCGACAGGGAAGGGATGGGGGTGGGGAGAGATCAAAGGAAGGAGCGTCTGTCGACAGGGAAGAATGGGAGTGGGAGAGAACACAGGAAGAAGGGTCTGTCGACAGGAAAGGGATGAGGGTGAGAGAGAACACAGGAAGGAGGGTCTGTCGATAGGGAAGGGATGAGGGTGAGAGAGAACACAGGAAGGAGGGTCTGTCGATAGGGAAGGGATGAGGGTGAGAGAGAACACAGGAAGGAGGGTCTGTCGACAGTGAAGGGATGTGGGTGGGAGAGAGCACAGGAAGGAGTTTCTGTCGACAGGGAAGGGATGTGGGTGGGAGAGAGCACAGGAAGGAGGGTCTGTCGACAGGGAAGGGTTGGGGATGGGAGAGAACACAGGAAGGAGTTTCTGTCGACAGGTAAGGGATGGGGGTGGGAGAGAACACAGGAAGGAGGGCCTGTCGATTGGGAAGGGATGAAGTGAAAGTGAACACAGGAAGGAGGTTCTGTCGATAGGGAAGGGATGGGGGTGGCAGAGAACACAGGAAGCAGCGTCTTTCGATAGGGAAGAGAAGGGGATGGGATAGAACACAGGAAGGGGGGTCTGTCGATAGGGAAGGGATGTTGGTGGGAGAGAACACAGGAAGGAGGGTCGGTCGACAGGGTAGGGATGGGGGTGGGAGAGAACACAGGAAGGGGGGTCTGTAGATAGGGAACGGATGTGGGTGGGAGAGAACACAGGGAGGAGGTTCTGTCGACAGGCAAGGGATGGTGTGGGGAGAGATCACAGGAAGGAGCGACTGTCGACAGGCAAGGCAAGGGAATGGGAGAGAACACAGGAAGGATGGTCTGTCAACAGGAAGGGATGGGGGTGGGAGAAAACACAGGATGGAGGGTCTGTCAACAGGGAAGGGATGGGGGTGGGAGAGAACACAGGAAGGAGGGTCTGTTGACAGGGAAGGGATGGGGGTGGGAGAGAACACAGGAAGGAGGGTCTGTCGACAGGGAACGGATGGGGGTGGGAGAGTACACAGGAAAGAGGGCCTGTCGATTGGGACGGGATGAAGGGAAAGTGAACACAGGAAGGAGGGTCTGTCGATAGGGAAGGGAGGGAGGGAAAGAGAACACAGGAAGGAGGGTCTGTCGACAGGAAAGGGATGGGGTGGGAGAGAACACAGGAAGGTGGTTCTGTCGATAGGGAAGGGAGGGAGGGAAAGAGAACACAGGAACGAGGGTCTTTCGACTGGGAAGTGATGAAGGGAAAGAGAACACAGGAAGGAGGGTCTGTAGATAGGGAAGGGATGAAGGGAAAGAGTGCACAGGAAGGAGTGTCTGTCCACAGGGAAGGGATGAGGGTGAAGAGAACACAGGAAGGAGGGTCTGTCGATAGGGAAGGGACGGGGTTGGGAGAGAACACAGGAAGGAGCGTTTGTCGACAGGGAAGGGATGGGGGTGGGAGAGAACACAGGAAGGAGGGTCTGTCGACAGGGAAGGGATGGGTGTTGGAGAGAACACAGTAAGGAGGGACTGTCGATAGGGAAGGGATGAGGGTGAAAGAGAACACAGTAAGGATGGTCTGTCGATAGGGAAGTCATGAGGGTGAAAGAGAACACAGGAAGGAGGTTCTGTTGATAGGGAAGGGATGAGGGTGAAGGAGAACACAGGAAGGAGGGTCTGTCGATAGGGAAGGGATAGGGTTGAAAAGAACACAGGAAGGAGGGTCTGTCGAAGTTGAAGGGATGGGGTTGGGAGAGAACACAGGAAGGAGGGACTGTCGACAGGGAAAGGATGGGGCTGGGAGAGAACACAGGAAGGAGGGTCTGTCGATAGGGAAGGGATGGGGGTGAAGAGAACACAGGAAGGAGGGTCTGTCGATAGGGAAATGACGGGGCTGGCAGAGACCACAGGAAGGAGCGTTTGTCGACAGGGTAGGAATGGGGGTGAAGAGAAACAGGAAGGAGGGTCAGTCGATAGGGAAGGGACGGGGTTGGGAGAGAACACAGGAAGGAGGGTCTGTCGATAGGGAAGGAATGCGGGTGAAAGAAAACACATGAAGGCGGTTCTGTTGATAAGGAAGGAATGAGGGTGAAAGAGAACACAGGAAGGAGGGTCTGTCGATAGGGAAGGGATGGGGGTGAAGAGAACACAGCAAGGAGGGTCTGTCTACAGGGAAGGGATGGGGGTGAAGAGAACACAGGAAGGAGGCTCTGTCGATAGGTAAGGGATGGGGGTGGGAGAGAACACAGGAAGGAGGGTATGTCGATAGGTAAGGGATGGGGGTGGGAGAGAACACAGGAAGGAGGGTCTGTCGACAGGGAAGGGATGGGTGTTGGAGAGAACACAGTAAGGAGGGACTGTCGATAGGGAAGGGATGAGGGTGAAAGAGAACACAGTAAGGATGGTCTGTCGATAGGGAAGGGATGAGGGTGAAAAAAAACAAATGAAGGAGGTTCTGTTGATAGGGAAGGGATAGGGTTGAAAAGAACACAGGAAGGAGGGTCTGTCGAAGTTGAAGGGATGGGGTTGGGAGAGAACACAGGAAGGAGGGTCTGTCAACAGGGAAAGGATGGGCTGGGAGAGAACACAGGAAGGAGGGTCTGTCGACAGGGAAAGGATGGGGCTGGGAGAGAACACAGGAAGGAGGGTCTGTCGACAGGGAAGTGATAAAGGGAAAGAGAACACAGGAAGGAGGGTCTGTCGACAGGGAAAGGATGAAGGGAAACAACACAGGAAGGAGGGATGTCGATATGGAAGGGATGAAGGGAAAGAGAACAGAGGAAGTAGGGTGTGTCCATAGGGACGGGAAAAGGGAAAGAGAACACAGGAAGGAGGGTCTGTCGACAGGGCAGGGATGAGGGTGAGGGAGAACATGAAGGAGGGTCTGTCGATAGGGAAGGGATGTGGGTGAGAGAGAGTACAGGAAGGAGCGTCTGTCGATAGGGAAGGGATGAGTTGAGAGAGAACACAGGAAGGAGGGTCTGTCGATAGGGAAGGGATGAGGGTGAGGGAGAACACAAGAAGGAGCGTCTGTCGGTAGGGAAGGGATGAGGGTGAGAGAGAACACAGGAAGGAGGGTCTGTCGACAGGGAAGGGATGAGGGTGAGAGAGAACACAGGACGGAGGGTCTGTAAACAGGGAAGGGATGGGGGTGGGAGAGAACACAGGAAGGCGGGTCTGTTGATAAGGAAGGGATGAGAGTGGGAGAGAACACAGGATGGAGCGTCTCTCGATAGGGAAGGGATGGGGGTGAAGAGAACACAGGAAGGAGGCTCTGTCGATAGGTAAGGGATGGGGGTGGGAGAGAACACAGGAAGGAGGGTCTGTCGATAGAGAAGGGATGAAGGGAAAGAGTGCACAGGAAGGAGTGTCTGTCCACAGGGAAGGGATGAGGGTGAAGAGAACACAGGAAGGAGTGTCTGTCGACAGGGAAGGGATGGGTGTTGGAGAGAACACAGTAAGGAGGGACTGTCGATAGGGAAGGGATGAGGGTGAAAGAGAACACAGTAAGGATGGTCTGTCGATAGGGAAGTCATGAGGGTGAAAGAGAGCACAGGAAGGAGGGTCTGTCGATAGGGAAGGGATGGGGGTGAAGGGAACACAGCAAGGAGGGTCTGTCGACAGGGAAGGGATGGGGGTGAAGAGAACACAGGAAGGAGGCTCTGTCGATAGGTAGGAATGGGGGTGGGAGAGAACACAGGAAGGAGGGTATGTCGATAGGGAAGGGATGAAGGTGAAAGAGAACACAGTAAGGATGGTCTGTCGATAGGGAAGCCATGAGGGTGAAAGAGAACACAGGAAGGAGGTTCTGTTGATAGGGAAGGGATGAGGGTGAAGGAGAACACAGGAAGGAGGGTCTGTCGATAGGGAAGGGATAGGGTTGAAAAGAACACAGGAAGGAGGGTCTGTCGAAGTTGAAGGGATGGGGTTGGGAGAGAACACAGGAAGGAGGGACTGTCGACAGGGAAAGGATGGGGCTGGGAGAGAACACAGGAAGGAGGGTCTGTCGATAGGGAAGGGACGGGGCTGGCAGAGACCACAGGAAGGAGCGTTTGTCGACAGGGTAGGAATGGGGGTGAAGAGAAACAGGAAGGAGGGTCAGTCGATAGGGAAGGAACGGGGTTGGGAGAGAACACAGGAAGGAGGGTCTGTCGATAGGGAAGGAATGCGGGTGAAAGAAAACACATGAAGGCGGTTCTGTTGATAAGGAAGGAATGAGGGTGAAAGAGAACACAGGAAGGAGGGTCTGTCGATAGGGAAGGGATGGGGGTGAAGAGAACACAGCAAGGAGGGTCTGTCTACAGGGAAGGGATGGGGGTGAAGAGAACACAGGAAGGAGGCTCTGTCGATAGGTAAGGGATGGGGGTGGGAGAGAACACAGGAAGGAGGGTATGTCGATAGGTAAGGGATGGGGGTGGGAGAGAACACAGGAAGGAGGGTCTGTCGACAGGGAAGGGATGGGTGTTGGAGAGAACACAGTAAGGAGGGACTGTCGATAGGGAAGGGATGAGGGTGAAAGAGAACACAGTAAGGATGGTCTGTCGATAGGAAAGGGATGAGGGTGAAAAAAAACAAATGAAGGAGGTTCTGTTGATAGGGAAGGGATAGGGTTGAAAAGAACACAGGAAGGAGGGTCTGTCGAAGTTGAAGGGATGGGGTTGGGAGAGAACACAGGAAGGAGGGTCTGTCAACAGGGAAAGGATGGGCTGGGAGAGAACACAGGAAGGAGGGTCTGTCGACAGGGAAAGGATGGGGCTGGGAGAGAACACAGGAAGGAGGGTCTGTCGACAGGGAAGTGATAAAGGGAAAGAGAACACAGGAAGGAGGGTCTGTCGACATTGAAAGGATGAAGGGAAACAACACAGGAAGGAGGGATGTCGATATGGAAGGGATGAAGGGAAAGAGAACAGAGGAAGTAGGGTGTGTCCATAGGGACGGGAAAAGGGAAAGAGAACACAGGAAGGAGGGTCTGTCGACAGGGCAGGGATGAGGGTGAGGGAGAACATGAAGGAGGGTCTGTCGATAGGGAAGGGATGTGGGTGAGAGAGAACACAGGAAGGAGGGTCTGTCGACAGGGAAGGGATGAGGGTGAGAGAGAACACAGGACGGAGGTTCTGTAAACAGGGAAGGGATGGGGGTGGGAGAGAACACAGGAAGGCGGGTCTGTTGATAAGGAAGGGATGAGAGTGGGAGAGAACACAGGATGGAGCGTCTCTCGATAGGGAAGGGATGGGGGTGAAGAGAACACAGGAAGGAGGCTCTGTCGATAGGTAAGGGATGGGGGTGGGAGAGAACACAGGAAGGAGGGTCTGTCGATAGAGAAGGGATGAAGGGAAAGAGTGCACAGGAAGGAGTGTCTGTCCACAGGGAAGGGATGAGGGTGAAGAGAACACAGGAAGGAGGGTCTGTCGATAGGGAAGGGACGGGGTTGGGAGAGAACACAGGAAGGAGCGTTTGTCGACATGGAAGGGATGGGGGTGGGAGAGAACACAGGAAGGAGGGTCTGTCGACAGGGAAGGGATGGGTGTTGGAGAGAACACAGTAAGGAGGGTCTGTCGATAGGGAAGGGATGAGGGTGAAAGAGAACACAGTAAGGATGGTCTGTCGATAGGGAAGTCATGAGGGTGAAAGAGAACACAGGAAGGAGGGTCTGTCGATAGGGAAGGGATGAGGGTGAAAGAAAACAAATGAAGGAGGTTCTGTTGATAGGGAAGGGATGAGGGTGAAGGAGAACACAGGAAGGAGGGTCTGTCGATAGGGAAGGGATTGGGGTGAAAAGAACACAGGAAGGATGGTCTGTCGAAGTTGAAGGGATGGGATTGGGAGAGAACACAGGAAGGAGGTTCTGTTGACAGAGAAGGGATTGGTGTGGGAGAGAACACAGGAAGGAGCGTCTGTCGATAGGGAAGGGATTGGTGTGGGAGAGAACACAGGAAGGAGGGTCTGTCGATAGGGAAAGGGTGAAGGGAAAGAGAACACAGGAAGGCGGGTCTGTCGATAAGGAAGGGATGAGGGTGGGACAGAACACAGGAAGGAGGGTCTGTCGATGGGGAAGGGATGGGGGTGGGAGAGAACACAGGAAGGAGGGTCTGTTGACAGGGAACGGATGGGGGTGGGAGAGAACACAGGAAGGAGGTTCTGTCGACAGGCAAGGGATGGGGTGGGGGGGGATCACAGGAAGGAGCGTCTGTCGACAGGGAAGGCATGGGAGTGGGAGGGAACACAGGAAGGAGGGTCTGTCGATAGGGAAGGGATGAGGGTGGGAGAGAACAAAGGAAGGAGCGTCTGTTGATAGGGAAGGGATGGGGGTGGGAGAGAACACAGGAAGGAGGGTCTGTCGATAGGGAAGGGATTGGGGTGGGAGAGAACACAGGAAGGAGGGTCTGTCGACAGGGAAGGGATGGGGTTGGGATAGAACACAGGAAGGACCGTCTGTCGACAGGGATGGTACGTGGGTGGGAGAGAACACAGGAAGGAGGGTCTGTCGATAGGGAAAGGATGAAGGGAAAGAGAACACAGGAAGGACGGATGTCGATAAGGAAGGGATGAAGGGTAAGAGAACAGAGGAAGGAGGGTCTGTCTATAGGGAAGGGATGAAGGGAAAGATAACACAGGAAGGAGGGTCTGTCGACAGGGAAGGGATGAAGGGAAAGAGAACACAGGAAGGAGGGATGTCGATAAGGAAGGGATGAGGGTCGTAGAGAACAGAGGAAGGAGGGTCTGTCGTTAGGGAAGGGATGAAGGGAAAGAGAACACAGAAAGGATGGTCTGTCGACAGGGAAGTGATGAAGGGAAAGAGAACACCGGAAGGAGGGTCTGTCGATAGGGAGATGCTGAAGGGAAAGAGAACACAGGCAGGAGGGTCTGTCGATAGGGAAGGGAGGAAGGGAAAGAGAACGCAGGAGGAGGGTCTCTCGACAGGGAATGGATGGGGGTGGGAGAGAACACAGGAAGGAGGTTCTGTCGATAAGGAAGGGATGAGGGTGGGAGAGAACACAGGAAGGAGCGTCTGTCGATAGGGAAGGGATGAGGGTGAGAGGGAACACAGGAAGGAGGGTCTGTCGACAGGGAATGGATGGGGGTGTGAGAGAACACAGGACGGAGGGTCTGTCGAAAGGGAAGGGATGGGGGTGGGATAGAACACAGGAAGCAGGGTCTGTCGATAGGGAAGGGATGGGGGTGAAGAGAACACAGGAAGGAGGGTCTGTCGACATGGAAGGGATTGGTGTGGGAGAGAACACAGGAAGGAGCGTCTGTCGATAGGGAAGGGATTGGGGTGTGAGAGAACACAGGAAGGAGGGTCTGTCGATAGGGAAAGGGTGAAGGGAAAGAGAACACAGGAAGGAGGGTCTGTCGATAGGGAAGGGAGGAAGGGAAAGAGAACACAGGAAGGAGGGTCTGTCGATAGGGAAGGGATGAGGGTGAAAGAGAACACAGGAAGGAGGGTCTGTCGATAGGGAAGGGATGGGGGTGAAGAGAACACAGGAAGGAGGGTCTGTCGATAGGTAAGGGATGGGGGTGGGAGAGAACACAGGAAGGAGGGTCTGTCGATAGAGAAGGGATGAAGGGAAAGAGTGCACAGGAAGGAGTGTCTGTCCACAGGGAAGGGATGAGGGTGAAGAGAACACAGGAAGGAGGGTCTTTAGATAGGGAAGGGACGGTGTTGGGAGAGAACACAGGAAGGAGCGTTTGTCGACAGGGAAGGGATGGTGGTAGGAGAGAACACAGGAAGCAGGGTCTGTCGATAGGGAAGGGATTAGTGTGAAAGAGAACACAGGAAGGAGGGTCTGTCGATAGGGAAGGGATGAGGGTGAAAGAGAACACAGGAAGGAGGGTCTGTCGATAGGGAAGGGATGGGGGTGAAGAGAACACAGGAAGGAGGGTCTGTCGACAGGGAAGGGATGAGGGTTGCAGAGAACACAGGAAGGAGGGTCTGTCGACATGGAAGGGATTGGTGTGGGAGAGAACACAGGAAGGAGCGTCTGTCGATAGGGAAGGGATTGGGGCGTGAGAGAACACAGGATGGAGGGTCTGTCGATAGGGAAAGGGTGAAGGGAAAGAGAACATAGGAAGGAGGGTCTGTCGATAGGGAAGGGATGAGGGTGAAAGAGAACACAGGAAGGAGGGTCTGTCGATAGGGAAGGGATGGGGGTGAAGGAGAACACAGGAAGGAGGGTCTGTCAACAGGAAGGGATGGGGGTGGGAGAAAACACAGGATGGAGGGTCTGTCAACAGGGAAGGGATGGGGGTGGGAGAGAACACAGGAAGGAGGGTCTGTTGACAGGGAAGGGATGGGGGTGGGAGAGAACACAGGAAGGAGGGTCTGTCGACAGGGAACGGATGGGGGTGGGAGAGAACACAGGGAGGATGTTCTGTCGACAGGCAAGGGATGGTGTGGGGAGAGATCACAGGAAGGAGCGACTGTCGACAGGCAAGGCAAGGGAGTGGGAGAGAACACAGGAAGGAGGGTCTGTCGACAGGGAAGGGATGGGGGTGGGAGAGTACACAGGAAAGAGGGCCTGTCGATTGGGACGGGATGAAGGGAAAGTGAACACAGGAAGGAGGGTCTGTCGATAGGGAAGGGAGGGAGGGAAAGAGAACACAGGAAGGAGGGTCTGTCGACAGGAAAGGGATGGGGTGGGAGAGAACACAGGAAGGAGGTTCTGTCGATAGGGAAGGGAGGGAGGGAAAGAGAACACAGGAACGAGGGTCTTTCGACTGGGAAGTGATGAAGGGAAAGAGAACACAGGAAGGAGGGTCTGTAGATAGGGAAGGGATGAAGGGAAAGAGTGCACAGGAAGGAGTGTCTGTCCACAGGGAAGGGATGAGGGTGAAGAGAACACAGGAAGGAGGGTCTGTCGATAGGGAAGGGACGGGGTTGGGAGAGAACACAGGAAGGAGCGTTTGTCGACAGGGAAGGGATGGGGGTGGGAGAGAACACAGGAAGGAGGGTCTGTCGACAGGGAAGGGATGGGTGTTGGAGAGAACACAGTAAGGAGGGACTGTCGATAGGGAAGGGATGAGGGTGAAAGAGAACACAGTAAGGATGGTCTGTCGATAGGGAAGTCATGAGGGTGAAAGAGAGCACAGGAAGGAGGGTCTGTCGATAGGGAAGGGATGGGGATGAAGGGAACACAGCAAGGAGGGTCTGTCGACAGGGAAGGGATGGGGGTGAAGAGAACACAGGAAGGAGGCTCTGTCGATAGGTAGGAATGGGGGTGGGAGAGAACACAGGAAGGAGGGTATGTCGATAGGGAAGGGATGAAGGTGAAAGAGAACACAGTAAGGATGGTCTGTCGATAGGGAAGTCATGAGGGTGAAAGAGAACACAGGAAGGAGGTTCTGTTGATAGGGAAGGGATGAGGGTGAAGGAGAACACAGGAAGGAGGGTCTGTCGATAGGGAAGGGATAGGGTTGAAAAGAACACAGGAAGGAGGGTCTGTCGAAGTTGAAGGGATGGGGTTGGGAGAGAACACAGGAAGGAGGGACTGTCGACAGGGAAAGGATGGGGCTGGGAGAGAACACAGGAAGGAGGGTCTGTCGATAGGGAAGGGATGGGGGTGAAGAGAACACAGGAAGGAGGGTCTGTCGATAGGGAAATGACGGGGCTGGCAGAGACCACAGGAAGGAGCGTTTGTCGACAGGGTAGGAATGGGGGTGAAGAGAAACAGGAAGGAGGGTCAGTCGATAGGGAAGGGACGGGGTTGGGAGAGAACACAGGAAGGAGGGTCTGTCGATAGGGAAGGAATGCGGGTGAAAGAAAACACATGAAGGCGGTTCTGTTGATAAGGAAGGAATGAGGGTGAAAGAGAACACAGGAAGGAGGGTCTGTCGATAGGGAAGGGATGGGGGTGAAGAGAACACAGCAAGGAGGGTCTGTCTACAGGGAAGGGATGGGGGTGAAGAGAACACAGGAAGGAGGCTCTGTCGATAGGTAAGGGATGGGGGTGGGAGAGAACACAGGAAGGAGGGTATGTCGATAGGTAAGGGATGGGGGTGGGAGAGAACACAGGAAGGAGGGTCTGTCGACAGGGAAGGGATGGGTGTTGGAGAGAACACAGTAAGGAGGGACTGTCGATAGGGAAGGGATGAGGGTGAAAGAGAACACAGTAAGGATGGTCTGTCGATAGGGAAGGGATGAGGGTGAAAAAAAACAAATGAAGGAGGTTCTGTTGATAGGGAAGGGATAGGGTTGAAAAGAACACAGGAAGGAGGGTCTGTCGAAGTTGAAGGGATGGGGTTGGGAGAGAACACAGGAAGGAGGGTCTGTCAACAGGGAAAGGATGGGCTGGGAGAGAACACAGGAAGGAGGGTCTGTCGACAGGGAAAGGATGGGGCTGGGAGAGAACACAGGAAGGAGGGTCTGTCGACAGGGAAGTGATAAAGGGAAAGAGAACACAGGAAGGAGGGTCTGTCGACAGGGAAAGGATGAAGGGAAACAACACAGGAAGGAGGGATGTCGATATGGAAGGGATGAAGGGAAAGAGAACAGAGGAAGTAGGGTGTGTCCATAGGGACGGGAAAAGGGAAAGAGAACACAGGAAGGAGGGTCTGTCGACAGGGCAGGGATGAGGGTGAGGGAGAACATGAAGGAGGGTCTGTCGATAGGGAAGGGATGTGGGTGAGAGAGAGTACAGGAAGGAGCGTCTGTCGATAGGGAAGGGATGAGTTGAGAGAGAACACAGGAAGGAGGGTCTGTCGATAGGGAAGGGATGAGGGTGAGGGAGAACACAAGAAGGAGCGTCTGTCGGTAGGGAAGGGATGAGGGTGAGAGAGAACACAGGAAGGAGGGTCTGTCGACAGGGAAGGGATGAGGGTGAGAGAGAACACAGGACGGAGGGTCTGTAAACAGGGAAGGGATGGGGGTGGGAGAGAACACAGAAAGGCGGGTCTGTTGATAAGGAAGGGATGAGAGTGGGAGAGAACACAGGATGGAGCGTCTCTCGATAGGGAAGGGATGGGGGTGAAGAGAACACAGGAAGGAGGCTCTGTCGATAGGTAAGGGATGGGGGTGGGAGAGAACACAGGAAGGAGGGTCTGTCGATAGAGAAGGGATGAAGGGAAAGAGTGCACAGGAAGGAGTGTCTGTCCACAGGGAAGGGATGAGGGTGAAGAGAACACAGGAAGGAGGGTCTGTCGACAGGGAAGGGATGGGTGTTGGAGAGAACACAGTAAGGAGGGACTGTCGATAGGGAAGGGATGAGGGTGAAAGAGAACACAGTAAGGATGGTCTGTCGATAGGGAAGTCATGAGGGTGAAAGAGAGCACAGGAAGGAGGGTCTGTCGATAGGGAAGGGATGGGGGTGAAGGGAACACAGCAAGGAGGGTCTGTCGACAGGGAAGGGATGGGGGTGAAGAGAACACAGGAAGGAGGCTCTGTCGATAGGTAGGAATGGGGGTGGGAGAGAACACAGGAAGGAGGGTATGTCGATAGGGAAGGGATGAAGGTGAAAGAGAACACAGTAAGGATGGTCTGTCGATAGGGAAGTCATGAGGGTGAAAGAGAACACAGGAAGGAGGTTCTGTTGATAGGGAAGGGATGAGGGTGAAGGAGAACACAGGAAGGAGGGTCTGTCGATAGGGAAGGGATAGGGTTGAAAAGAACACAGGAAGGAGGGTCTGTCGAAGTTGAAGGGATGGGGTTGGGAGAGAACACAGGAAGGAGGGACTGTCGACAGGGAAAGGATGGGGCTGGGAGAGAACACAGGAAGGAGGGTCTGTCGATAGGGAAGGGACGGGGCTGGCAGAGACCACAGGAAGGAGCGTTTGTCGACAGGGTAGGAATGGGGGTGAAGAGAAACAGGAAGGAGGGTCAGTCGATAGGGAAGGAACGGGGTTGGGAGAGAACACAGGAAGGAGGGTCTGTCGATAGGGAAGGAATGCGGGTGAAAGAAAACACATGAAGGCGGTTCTGTTGATAAGGAAGGAATGAGGGTGAAAGAGAACACAGGAAGGAGGGTCTGTCGATAGGGAAGGGATGGGGGTGAAGAGAACACAGCAAGGAGGGTCTGTCTACAGGGAAGGGATGGGGGTGAAGAGAACACAGGAAGGAGGCTCTGTCGATAGGTAAGGGATGGGGGTGGGAGAGAACACAGGAAGGAGGGTATGTCGATAGGTAAGGGATGGGGGTGGGAGAGAACACAGGAAGGAGGGTCTGTCGACAGGGAAGGGATGGGTGTTGGAGAGAACACAGTAAGGAGGGACTGTCGATAGGGAAGGGATGAGGGTGAAAGAGAACACAGTAAGGATGGTCTGTCGATAGGGAAGGGATGAGGGTGAAAAAAAACAAATGAAGGAGGTTCTGTTGATAGGGAAGGGATAGGGTTGAAAAGAACACAGGAAGGAGGGTCTGTCGAAGTTGAAGGGATGGGGTTGGGAGAGAACACAGGAAGGAGGGTCTGTCAACAGGGAAAGGATGGGCTGGGAGAGAACACAGGAAGGAGGGTCTGTCGACAGGGAAAGGATGGGGCTGGGAGAGAACACAGGAAGGAGGGTCTGTCGACAGGGAAGTGATAAAGGGAAAGAGAACACAGGAAGGAGGGTCTGTCGACAGGGAAAGGATGAAGGGAAACAACACAGGAAGGAGGGATGTCGATATGGAAGGGATGAAGGGAAAGAGAACAGAGGAAGTAGGGTGTGTCCATAGGGACGGGAAAAGGGAAAGAGAACACAGGAAGGAGGGTCTGTCGACAGGGCAGGGATGAGGGTGAGGGAGAACATGAAGGAGGGTCTGTCGATAGGGAAGGGATGTGGGTGAGAGAGAACACAGGAAGGAGGGTCTGTCGACAGGGAAGGGATGAGGGTGAGAGAGAACACAGGACGGAGGTTCTGTAAACAGGGAAGGGATGGGGGTGGGAGAGAACACAGGAAGGCGGGTCTGTTGATAAGGAAGGGATGAGAGTGGGAGAGAACACAGGATGGAGCGTCTCTCGATAGGGAAGGGATGGGGGTGAAGAGAACACAGGAAGGAGGCTCTGTCGATAGGTAAGGGATGGGGGTGGGAGAGAACACAGGAAGGAGGGTCTGTCGATAGAGAAGGGATGAAGGGAAAGAGTGCACAGGAAGGAGTGTCTGTCCACAGGGAAGGGATGAGGGTGAAGAGAACACAGGAAGGAGGGTCTGTCGATAGGGAAGGGACGGGGTTGGGAGAGAACACAGGAAGGAGCGTTTGTCGACATGGAAGGGATGGGGGTGGGAGAGAACACAGGAAGGAGGGTCTGTCGACAGGGAAGGGATGGGTGTTGGAGAGAACACAGTAAGGAGGGTCTGTCGATAGGGAAGGGATGAGGGCGAAAGAGAACACAGTAAGGATGGTCTGTCGATAGGGAAGTCATGAGGGTGAAAGAGAACACAGGAAGGAGGGTCTGTCGATAGGGAAGGGATGAGGGTGAAAGAAAACAAATGAAGGAGGTTCTGTTGATAGGGAAGGGATGAGGGTGAAGGAGAACACAGGAAGGAGGGTCTGTCGATAGGGAAGGGATTGGGGTGAAAAGAACACAGGAAGGATGGTCTGTCGAAGTTGAAGGGATGGGATTGGGAGAGAACACAGGAAGGAGGTTCTGTTGACAGAGAAGGGATTGGTGTGGGACAGAACACAGGAAGGAGCGTCTGTCGATAGGGAAGGGATTGGTGTGGGAGAGAACACAGGAAGGAGGGTCTGTCGATAGGGAAAGGGTGAAGGGAAAGAGAACACAGGAAGGCGGGTCTGTCGATAAGGAAGGGATGAGGGTGGGACAGAACACAGGAAGGAGGGTCTGTCGATGGGGAAGGGATGGGGGTGGGAGAGAACACAGGAAGGAGGGTCTGTTGACAGGGAACGGATGGGGGTGGGAGAGAACACAGGAAGGAGGTTCTGTCGACAGGCAAGGGATGGGGTGGGGGGGGATCACAGGAAGGAGCGTCTGTCGACAGGGAAGGCATGGGAGTGGGAGAGAACACAGGAAGGAGGGTCTGTCGATAGGGAAGGGATGAGGGTGGGAGAGAACAAAGGAAGGAGCTTCTGTTGATAGGGAAGGGATGGGGGTGGGAGAGAACACAGGAAGGAGCGTCTGTCGATAGGGAAGGGATTGGGGTGGGAGAGAACACAGGAAGGAGGGTCTGTCGACAGGGAAGGGATGGGGTTGGGATAGAACACAGGAAGGACCGTCTGTCGACAGGGATGGGACGTGGGTGGGAGAGAACACAGGAAGGAGGATCTGTCGAAAGGGATATGATGAAGGGAAATAGAACACAGGAAGGAGGGTCTGCCGATAGGGAAGGGATGAAGGGAAAGAGAACACAGGAAGGAGGGTCTGTCGATAGGGAAGGGATGAAGGGAAAGAGAACACAGGAAGGAGGGTCTGTCGATAGGGAAAGGATGAAGGGAAAGAGAACACATGAAGGAGGGTCAGTCAATAAGGAAGGGATGAGGGTCGTAGAGAACAGAGGAAGGAGGGTCTGTCGTTAGGGAAGGGATGAAGGGAAAGAGAACACAGAAAGGATGGTCTGTCGACAGGGAAGTGATGAAGGGAAAGAGAACACCGGAAGGAGGGTCTGTCGATAGGGAGATGCTGAAGGGAAAGAGAACACAGGCAGGAGGGTCTGTCGATAGGGAAGGGAGGAAGGGAAAGAGAACGCAGGAGGAGGGTCTCTCGACAGGGAATGGATGGGGGTGGGAGAGAACACAGGAAGGAGGTTCTGTCGATAAGGAAGGGATGAGGGTGGGAGAGAACACAGGAAGGAGCGTCTGTCGATAGGGAAGGGATGAGGGTGAGAGGGAACACAGGAAGGAGGGTCTGTCGACAGGGAATGGATGGGGGTGTGAGAGAACACAGGACGGAGGGTCTGTCGAAAGGGAAGGGATGGGGGTGGGATAGAACACAGGAAGCAGGGTCTGTCGATAGGGAAGGGATGGGGGTGAAGAGAACACAGGAAGGAGGGTCTGTCGACATGGAAGGGATTGGTGTGGGAGAGAACACAGGAAGGAGCGTCTGTCGATAGGGAAGGGATTGGGGTGTGAGAGAACACAGGAAGGAGGGTCTGTCGATAGGGAAAGGGTGAAGGGAAAGAGAACACAGGAAGGAGGGTCTGTCGATAGGGAAGGGAGGAAGGGAAAGAGAACACAGGAAGGAGGGTCTGTCGATAGGGAAGGGATGAGGGTGAAAGAGAACACAGGAAGGAGGGTCTGTCGATAGGGAAGGGATGGGGGTGAAGAGAACACAGGAAGGAGGGTCTGTCGATAGGTAAGGGATGGGGGTGGGAGAGAACACAGGAAGGAGGGTCTGTCGATAGAGAAGGGATGAAGGGAAAGAGTGCACAGGAAGGAGTGTCTGTCCACAGGGAAGGGATGAGGGTGAAGAGAACACAGGAAGGAGGGTCTTTAGATAGGGAAGGGACGGTGTTGGGAGAGAACACAGGAAGGAGCGTTTGTCGACAGGGAAGGGATGGTGGTAGGAGAGAACACAGGAAGCAGGGTCTGTCGATAGGGAAGGGATTAGTGTGAAAGAGAACACAGGAAGGAGGGTCTGTCGATAGGGAAGGGATGAGGGTGAAAGAGAACACAGGAAGGAGGGTCTGTCGATAGGGAAGGGATGGGGGTGAAGAGAACACAGGAAGGAGGGTCTGTCGACAGGGAAGGGATGAGGGTTGCAGAGAACACAGGAAGGAGGGTCTGTCGACATGGAAGGGATTGGTGTGGGAGAGAACACAGGAAGGAGCGTCTGTCGATAGGGAAGGGATTGGGGCGTGAGAGAACACAGGATGGAGGGTCTGTCGATAGGGAAAGGGTGAAGGGAAAGAGAACATAGGAAGGAGGGTCTGTCGATAGGGAAGGGATGAGGGTGAAAGAGAACACAGGAAGGAGGGTCTGTCGATAGGGAAGGGATGGGGGTGAAGGAGAACACAGGAAGGAGGGTCTGTCGATAGGGAAGGGATAGGGTTGAAAAGAACACAGGAAGGAGGGTCTGTCGAAGTTGAAGGGATGGGGTTGGGAGAGAACACAGGAAGGAGGGTCTGTCGACAGGGAAAGGATGGGGCTGGGAGAGAACACAGGAAGGAGGGTCTGTCGATAGGGAAGGGATGGGGGTGAAGAGAACACAGGAAGGAGGCTCTGTCGATAGGTAAGGGATGGGGGTGGGAGAGAACACAGGAAGGAGGGTCTGTCGATAGGGAAGGGATGAGGGTGAAAGAGAACACAGGAAGGAGGGTCTGTCGATAGGGAAGGGATGGGGGTGAAGAGAACACAGGAAGGAGGCTCTGTCGATAGGTAAGGGATGGGGGTGGGAGAGAACACAGGAAGGAGGGTCTGTCGATAGAGAAGGGATGAAGGGAAAGAGTGCACAGGAAGGAGTGTCTGTCCACAGTTAAGGGATGAGGGTGAAGAGAACACAGGAAGGAGGGTCTGTCGATAGGGAAGGGACGGGGTTGGGAGAGAACACAGGAAGGAGCGTTTGTCGACAGGGAAGGGATGGGGGTGGGAGAGAACACAGGAAGGAGGGTCTGTCGACAGGGAAGGGATGGGTGTTGGAGAGAACACAGTAAGGAGGGACTGTCGATAGGGAAGGGATGAGGGTGAAAGAGAACACAGTAAGGATGGTCTGTCGATAGGGAAGTCATGAGGGTGAAAGAGAGCACAGGAAGGAGGGTCTGTCGATAGGGAAGGGATGGGGGTGAAGGGAACACAGCAAGGAGGGTCTGTCGACCGGGAAGGGATGGGGGTGAAGAGAACACAGGAAGGAAGCTCTGTCGATAGGTAGGGATGAGGGTGGGAGAGAACACAGGAAGGAGGGTATGTCGATAGGGAAGGGATGAAGGTGAAAGAGAACACAGTAAGGATGGTCTGTCGATAGGGAAGTCATGAGGGTGAAAGAGAACACAGGAAGGAGGTCCTGTTGATAGGGAAGGGATGAGGGTGAAGGAGAACACAGGAAGGAGGGTCTGTCGATAGGGAAGGGATAGTGTTGAAAAGAACACAGGAAGGAGGGTCTGTCGAAGTTGAAGGGATGGGGTTGGGAGAGAACACAGGAAGGAGGGTCTGTCGACAGGGAAAGGATGGGGCTGGGAGAGAACACAGGAAGGAGGGTCTGTCGATAGGGAAGGGATGGGGGTGAAGAGAACACAGGAAGGAGGCTCTGTCGATAGGTAAGGGATGGGGGTGGGAGAGAACACAGGAAGGAGGGTCTGTCGATAGAGAAGGGATGAAGGGAAAGAGTGCACAGGAAGGAGTGTCTGTCCACAGGGAAGGGATGAGGGTGAAGAGAACACAGGAAGGAGGGTCTGTCGATAGGGAAGGGACGGGGTTGGGAGAGAACACAGGAAGGAGCGTTTGTCGACAGGGAAGGGATGGGGGTGGGAGAGAACACAGGAAGGAGGGTCTGTCGACAGGGAAGGGATGGGTGTTGGAGAGAACACAGTAAGGAGGGACTGTCGATAGGGAAGGGATGAGGGTGAAAGAGAACACAGTAAGGATGGTCTGTCGATAGGGAAGTCATGAGGGTGAAAGAGAGCACAGGAAGGAGGGTCTGTCGATAGGGAAGGGATGGGGGTGAAGGGAACACAGCAAGGAGGGTCTGTCGACAGGGAAGGGATGGGGGTGAAGAGAACACAGGAAGGAGGCTCTGTCGATAGGTAGGGATGGGGGTGGGAGAGAACACAGGAAGGAGGGTATGTCGATAGGGAAGGGATGAAGGTGAAAGAGAACACAGTAAGGATGGTCTGTCGATAGGGAAGTCATGAGGGTGAAAGAGAACACAGGAAGGAGGTTCTGTTGATAGGGAAGGGATGAGGGTGAAGGAGAACACAGGAAGGAGGGTCTGTCGATAGGGAAGGGATAGGGTTGAAAAGAACACAGGAAGGAGGGTCTGTCGAAGTTGAAGGGATGGGGTTGGGAGAGAACACAGGAAGGAGGGTCTGTCGACAGGGAAAGGATGGGGCTGGGAGAGAACACAGGAAGGAGGCTCTGTCGATAGGTAAGGGATGGGGGTGGGAGAGAACACAGGAAGGAGGGTCTGTCGATAGAGAAGGGATGAAGGGAAAGAGTGCACAGGAAGGAGTGTCTGTCCACAGGGAAGGGATGAGGGTGAAGAGAACACAGGAAGGAGGGTCTGTCGATAGGGAAGGGACGGGGTTGGGAGAGAACACAGGAAGGAGCGTTTGTCGACAGGGAAGGGATGGGTGTTGGAGAGAACACATAAAGGAGGGACTGTCGATAGGGAAGGGATGAGGGTGAAAGAGAACACAGTAAGGATGGTCTGTCGATAGGGAAGTCATGAGGGTGAAAGAGAGCACAGGAAGGAGGGCCTGTCGATAGGGAAGGGATGAGGGTGAAAGAAAACACATCAAGGAGGGTCTGTTGATAGGGAAGGGATGAGGGTGAAAGAGAACACAGTAAGGAGGGTCTGTCGATAGGGAAGGGATGGGGTTGAAGAGAACACAGGAAGGAGGGTCTGTCGATAAGGAAGGGATGGGGTGGGAGAGAACACAGGAATGAGGTTCTGTCAGTAGGGAAGGGAAGATCTTGGGAGAGAACACCGCAAGGAGCGTCTTTCGACTGGGAAGGGATAGGGGTGCGAGAGAACACAGGAAGGAGGGTCTGTCGATAGGGAAGGGATGGGGGTGGGAGAGAACACAGGAAGGAGGGTCTGTCGACAGGGAAGGGATGGGGGTGGGAGAGAACACAGGAATGAGTGTCTGTCGATAGGGAAGGGATGGGGGTTGGGGAGAACACAGGAAGGAGGGTCTGTCCACAGGGAAGGGATGTGGGTGAAGAGAGATCACAGGAAGGAGCTTCTGGCGACAGGGAAGGGATGAGGGTGCAAGAGAACACAGGAAGGAGTGTCTGTCGATAGGGAAGGGTTGGGTTGGGAGAGAACGCAGGAATGCGGGTCTGTCGACAGGGAAGGGATGAAGGGGAAGAGAACGCAGGAATGAGGGTCTGCCGACAGGGAAGGGATGGGGGTGAAATAGAACACAGGAAGGAGGGTCTGTCGACAGGGAAGGGATGGGGGTGAGCGAGCACACAGGAAGGAGGGTCTGTCGACAGGGAAGGAATGGGGGTGAAGAGAAACAGGAAGGAGGGTCTGTCGATAGGGAAGGCACGGGGCTGGCAGAGACCACAGGAAGGAGCGTTTGTCGACAGGGAAGGAATGGGGGTGAAGAGAAACAGGAAGGAGGGTCAGTCGATAGGGAAGGGACGGGGTTGGGAGAGAACACAGGAAGGATGGTCTGTCGATAGGGAAGGAATGCGGGTGAAAGAAAACACATGAAGGCGGTTCTGTTGATAAGGAAGGAATGGGGGTGAAGAGAACACAGCAAGGAGGGTCTGTCGACAGGGAAGGGATGTGGGTGAAGAGAACACAGGAAGGAGGCTCTGTCGATAGGTAAGGGATGGGGGTGGGAGAGAACACAGGAAGGAGGGTATGTCGATAGGTAAGGGATGGGGGTGGGAGAGAACACAGGAAGGAGGGTCTGTCGACAGGGAAGGGATGGGTGTTGGAGAGAACACAGTAAGGAGGGACTGTCGATAGGGAAGGGATGAGGGTGAAAGAGAACACAGTAAGGATGGTCTGTCGATAGGGAAGGGATGAGGGTGAAAAAAAACAAATGAAGGAGGTTCTGTCGATAGGGAAGGGATAGGGTTGAAAAGAACACAGGAAGGAGGGTCTGTCGAAGTTGAAGGGATGGGGTTGGGAGAGAACACAGGAAGGAGGGTCTGTCGACAGGGAAAGGATGGGGCTGGGAGAGAACACAGGAAGGAGGGTCTGTCGACAGGGAAGTGATAAAGAGAAAGAGAACACAGGAAGGAGGGTCTGTCGACAGGGAAAGGATGGGGCTGGGAGAGAACACAGGAAGGAGGGTCTGTCGACAGGGAAGTGATAAAGGGAAAGAGAACACAGGAAGGAGGGTCTGTCGACAGGGAAAGGATGAAGGGAAACAGAACACAGGAAGGAGCGATGTCGGTATGGAAGGGATGAAGGGAAAGAGAACAGAGGAAGTAGGGTGTGTCCGTAGGGACGGGAAAAGGGAAAGAGAACACAGGAAGGAGGGTCTGTCGACAGGGAAGGGATGAGGGTGAGGACGAACACGAAGGAGGGTCTGTCGATAGGGAAGGGATGTGGGTGAGAGAGAGTACAGGAAGGAGCGTCTGTCGATAGGGAAGGGATGAGTTGAGAGAGAACACAGGAAGGAGGGTCTGTCGACAGGGAAGGGATGAGGGTGAGGGAGAACACGAAGGAGGGTCTGTCGATAGGGAAGGGATGTGGGTGAGAGAGAGTACAGGAAGGAGCGTCTGTCGATAGGGAAGGGATGAGTTGAGAGAACACAGGAAGGAGGGTCTGTCGATAGGGAAGGGATGAGGGTGAGGGAGAACACAAGAAGGAGCGCCTGTCGGTAGGGAAGGGATGAGGGTGAGAGAGAACACAGGAAGGAGGGTCTGTCGACAGGGAAGGGATGAGGGTGAGAGAGAACACAGGACGGAGGGTCTGTAAACAGGGAAGGGATGGGGGTGGGAGAGAACACAGGAAGGCAGGTCTGTTGATAAGGAAGGGATGAGAGTGGGAGAGAACACAGGATGGAGCGTCTCTCGATAGGGAAGGGATGGGGGTGAAGAGAACACAGGAAGGAGGCTTTGTCGATAGGTAAGGGATGGGGGTGGGAGAGAACACAGGAAGGAGGGTCTGTCGATAGAGAAGGGATGAAGGGAAAGAGTGCACAGGAAGGAGTGTCTGTCCACAGGGAAGGGATGAGGGTGAAGAGAACACAGGAAGGAGGGTCTGTCGATAGGGAAGGGACGGGGTTGGGAGAGAACACAGGAAGGAGCGTTTGTCGACATGGAAGGGATGGGGGTGGGAGAGAACACAGGAAGGAGGGTCTGTCGACAGGGAAGGGATGGGTGTTGGAGAGAACACAGTAATGAGGGTCTATCGATAGGGAAGGGATGAGGGTGAAAGAGAACACAGTAAGGAGGGTCTGTCGATAGGGAAGTCATGAGGGTGAAAGAGAACACAGGAAGGAGGGTCTGTCGATAGGGAGGGGATGAGGGTGAAAGAAAACACATCAAGGAGGGTCTGTTGATAGGGAAGGGATGAGGGTGAAAGAGAACACAGGAAGGAGGGTCTGTCGATAGGGAAGGGATGGGGTTGAAGAGAACACAGGAAGGATGGTCTGTCGATAAGGAAGGGATGGGGTGGGAGAGAACACAGGAATGAGGTTCTGTCAGTAGGGAAGGGAAGATCTTGGGAGAGAACACCGCAAGGAGCGTCTTTCGACAGGGAAGGGATAGGGGTGCGAGAGAACACAGGAAGGAGGTTCTGTCGATAAGGAAGGGATGGGGGTGGGAGAGAACACAGGAAGGAGGGTCTGTTGACAGGGAAGGGATGGGGGTGGGAGAGAACACAGGAATGAGTGTCTGTCGATAGGGAAGGGATGGGGGTTGGGAAGAACACAGGAAGGAGGGTCTGTCCACAGGGAAGGGATGTGGGTGAAGAGAGATCAAAGGAAGGAGCTTCTGGAGACAGGGAAGGGATGAGGGTGCAAGAGAACACAGGAAGGAGTGTCTGTCGATAGGGAAGGGTTGGGTTGGGAGAGAACGCAGGAATGCGGGTCTGTCGACAGGGAAGGGATGAAGGGGAAGAGAACGCAGGAATGAGGGTCTGCCGACAGGGAAGGGATGGGGGTGAAATAGAACACAGGAAGGAGGGTCTGTCGACAGGGAAGGGATGGGGGTGAGCGAGCACACAGGAAGCAGGGTCTGTCGACAGGGAAGGAATGGGGGTGAAGAGAAACAGGAAGGAGGGTCTGTCGATAGGGAAGGGACGGGGCTGGCAGAGACCACAGGAAGGAGCGTTTGTCGACAGGGAA
Organism: Carcharodon carcharias; assembly: GCF_017639515.1. Classification (NCBI taxonomy): domain Eukaryota; kingdom Metazoa; phylum Chordata; class Chondrichthyes; order Lamniformes; family Lamnidae; genus Carcharodon; species Carcharodon carcharias. Next base: position 49,459,273 of record NC_054489.1, read on the forward strand.
GGAATGGGGGTGAAGAGAAACAGGAAGGAGGGTCAGTCGATAGGGAAGGGACGGGGTTGGGAGAGAACACAGGAAGGAGGGTCTGTCGATAGGGAAGGAATGCGGGTGAAAGAAAACACATGAAGGCGGTTCTGTTGATAAGGAAGGAATGGGGGTGAAGAGAACACAGCAAGGAGGGTCTGTCGACAGGGAAGGGATGGGGGTGAAGAGAACACAGGAAGGAGGCTCTGTCGATAGGTAAGGGATGGGGGTGGGAGAGAACACAGGAAGGAGGCTCTGTCGATAGGTAAGGGATGGGGGTGGGAGAGAACACAGGAAGGAGGGTCTGTCGACAGGGAAGGGATGGGTGTTGGAGAGAACACAGTAAGGAGGGACTGTCGATAAGTAAGGGATGGGGTGGGAGAGAACACAGGAATGAGGTTCTGTCAGTAGGGAAGGGAAGATCTTGGGAGAGAACACCGCAAGGAGCGTCTTTCGACTGGGAAGGGATAGGGGTGCGAGAGAACACAGGAAGGAGGGTCTGTCGATAGGGAAGGGATGGGGGTGGGAGAGAACACAGGAAGGAGGGTCTGTCGACAGGGAAGGGATGGGGGTGGGAGAGAACACAGGAAGGAGGGTCTGTCGATAGAGAAGGGATGAAGGGAAAGAGTGCACAGGAAGGAGTGTCTGTCCACAGTTAAGGGATGAGGGTGAAGAGAACACAGGAAGGAGGGTCTGTCGATAGGGAAGGGACGGGGTTGGGAGAGAACACAGGAAGGAGCGTTTGTCGACAGGGAAGGGATGGGGGTGGGAGAGAACACAGGAAGGAGGGTCTGTCGACAGGGAAGGGATGGGTGTTGGAGAGAACACAGTAAGGAGGGACTGTCGATAGGGAAGGGATGAGGGTGAAAGAGAACACAGTAAGGATGGTCTGTCGATAGGGAAGTCATGAGGGTGAAAGAGAGCACAGGAAGGAGGGTCTGTCGATAGGGAAGGGATGGGGGTGAAGGGAACACAGCAAGGAGGGTCTGTCGACCGGGAAGGGATGGGGGTGAAGAGAACACAGGAAGGAAGCTCTGTCGATAGGTAGGGATGAGGGTGGGAGAGAACACAGGAAGGAGGGTATGTCGATAGGGAAGGGATGAAGGTGAAAGAGAACACAGTAAGGATGGTCTGTCGATAGGGAAGTCATGAGGGTGAAAGAGAACACAGGAAGGAGGTCCTGTTGATAGGGAAGGGATGAGGGTGAAGGAGAACACAGGAAGGAGGGTCTGTCGATAGGGAAGGGATAGTGTTGAAAAGAACACAGGAAGGAGGGTCTGTCGAAGTTGAAGGGATGGGGTTGGGAGAGAACACAGGAAGGAGGGTCTGTCGACAGGGAAAGGATGGGGCTGGGAGAGAACACAGGAAGGAGGGTCTGTCGATAGGGAAGGGATGGGGGTGAAGAGAACACAGGAAGGAGGCTCTGTCGATAGGTAAGGGATGGGGGTGGGAGAGAACACAGGAAGGAGGGTCTGTCGATAGAGAAGGGATGAAGGGAAAGAGTGCACAGGAAGGAGTGTCTGTCCACAGGGAAGGGATGAGGGTGAAGAGAACACAGGAAGGAGGGTCTGTCGATAGGGAAGGGACGGGGTTGGGAGAGAACACAGGAAGGAGCGTTTGTCGACAGGGAAGGGATGGGGGTGGGAGAGAACACAGGAAGGAGGGTCTGTCGACAGGGAAGGGATGGGTGTTGGAGAGAACACAGTAAGGAGGGACTGTCGATAGGGAAGGGATGAGGGTGAAAGAGAACACAGTAAGGATGGTCTGTCGATAGGGAAGTCATGAGGGTGAAAGAGAGCACAGGAAGGAGGGTCTGTCGATAGGGAAGGGATGGGGGTGAAGGGAACACAGCAAGGAGGGTCTGTCGACAGGGAAGGGATGGGGGTGAAGAGAACACAGGAAGGAGGCTCTGTCGATAGGTAGGGATGGGGGTGGGAGAGAACACAGGAAGGAGGGTATGTCGATAGGGAAGGGATGAAGGTGAAAGAGAACACAGTAAGGATGGTCTGTCGATAGGGAAGTCATGAGGGTGAAAGAGAACACAGGAAGGAGGTTCTGTTGATAGGGAAGGGATGAGGGTGAAGGAGAACACAGGAAGGAGGGTCTGTCGATAGGGAAGGGATAGGGTTGAAAAGAACACAGGAAGGAGGGTCTGTCGAAGTTGAAGGGATGGGGTTGGGAGAGAACACAGGAAGGAGGGTCTGTCGACAGGGAAAGGATGGGGCTGGGAGAGAACACAGGAAGGAGGCTCTGTCGATAGGTAAGGGATGGGGGTGGGAGAGAACACAGGAAGGAGGGTCTGTCGATAGAGAAGGGATGAAGGGAAAGAGTGCACAGGAAGGAGTGTCTGTCCACAGGGAAGGGATGAGGGTGAAGAGAACACAGGAAGGAGGGTCTGTCGATAGGGAAGGGACGGGGTTGGGAGAGAACACAGGAAGGAGCGTTTGTCGACAGGGAAGGGATGGGTGTTGGAGAGAACACATAAAGGAGGGACTGTCGATAGGGAAGGGATGAGGGTGAAAGAGAACACAGTAAGGATGGTCTGTCGATAGGGAAGTCATGAGGGTGAAAGAGAGCACAGGAAGGAGGGCCTGTCGATAGGGAAGGGATGAGGGTGAAAGAAAACACATCAAGGAGGGTCTGTTGATAGGGAAGGGATGAGGGTGAAAGAGAACACAGTAAGGAGGGTCTGTCGATAGGGAAGGGATGGGGTTGAAGAGAACACAGGAAGGAGGGTCTGTCGATAAGGAAGGGATGGGGTGGGAGAGAACACAGGAATGAGGTTCTGTCAGTAGGGAAGGGAAGATCTTGGGAGAGAACACCGCAAGGAGCGTCTTTCGACTGGGAAGGGATAGGGGTGCGAGAGAACACAGGAAGGAGGGTCTGTCGATAGGGAAGGGATGGGGGTGGGAGAGAACACAGGAAGGAGGGTCTGTCGACAGGGAAGGGATGGGGGTGGGAGAGAACACAGGAATGAGTGTCTGTCGATAGGGAAGGGATGGGGGTTGGGGAGAACACAGGAAGGAGGGTCTGTCCACAGGGAAGGGATGTGGGTGAAGAGAGATCACAGGAAGGAGCTTCTGGCGACAGGGAAGGGATGAGGGTGCAAGAGAACACAGGAAGGAGTGTCTGTCGATAGGGAAGGGTTGGGTTGGGAGAGAACGCAGGAATGCGGGTCTGTCGACAGGGAAGGGATGAAGGGGAAGAGAACGCAGGAATGAGGGTCTGCCGACAGGGAAGGGATGGGGGTGAAATAGAACACAGGAAGGAGGGTCTGTCGACAGGGAAGGGATGGGGGTGAGCGAGCACACAGGAAGGAGGGTCTGTCGACAGGGAAGGAATGGGGGTGAAGAGAAACAGGAAGGAGGGTCTGTCGATAGGGAAGGCACGGGGCTGGCAGAGACCACAGGAAGGAGCGTTTGTCGACAGGGAAGGAATGGGGGTGAAGAGAAACAGGAAGGAGGGTCAGTCGATAGGGAAGGGACGGGGTTGGGAGAGAACACAGGAAGGATGGTCTGTCGATAGGGAAGGAATGCGGGTGAAAGAAAACACATGAAGGCGGTTCTGTTGATAAGGAAGGAATGGGGGTGAAGAGAACACAGCAAGGAGGGTCTGTCGACAGGGAAGGGATGTGGGTGAAGAGAACACAGGAAGGAGGCTCTGTCGATAGGTAAGGGATGGGGGTGGGAGAGAACACAGGAAGGAGGGTATGTTGATAGGTAAGGGATGGGGGTGGGAGAGAACACAGGAAGGAGGGTCTGTCGACAGGGAAGGGATGGGTGTTGGAGAGAACACAGTAAGGAGGGACTGTCGATAGGGAAGGGATGAGGGTGAAAGAGAACACAGTAAGGATGGTCTGTCGATAGGGAAGGGATGAGGGTGAAAAAAAACAAATGAAGGAGGTTCTGTTGATAGGGAAGGGATAGGGTTGAAAAGAACACAGGAAGGAGGGTCTGTCGAAGTTGAAGGGATGGGGTTGGGAGAGAACACAGGAAGGAGGGTCTGTCGACAGGGAAAGGATGGGGCTGGGAGAGAACACAGGAAGGAGGGTCTGTCGACAGGGAAGTGATAAAGAGAAAGAGAACACAGGAAGGAGGGTCTGTCGACAGGGAAAGGATGGGGCTGGGAGAGAACACAGGAAGGAGGGTCTGTCGACAGGGAAGTGATGAAGGGAAAGAGAACACAGGAAGGAGGCTCTGTCGATAGGGAAAGGATGAAGGGAAAGAGAACACAGGAAGGAGGAATGTCGATAAGTTAGGGATGAAGGGTAAGAGAACAGAGGAAGGAGGTTCTGTCGATAGGGAAGGGATGAAGGGAAAGAGAACACAGGAAGGAGGGCCTGTCGACAGGGAAGGGATGAGGGTGAGGACGAACACGAAGGAGGGTCTGTCGATAGGGAAGGGATGTGGGTGAGAGAGAGTACAGGAAGGAGCGTCTGTCGATAGGGAAGGGATGAGTTGAGAGAGAACACAGGAAGGAGGGTCTGTCGACAGGGAAGGGATGAGGGTGAGGGAGAACACGAAGGAGGGTCTGTCGATAGGGAAGGGATGTGGGTGAGAGAGAGTACAGGAAGGAGCGTCTGTCGATAGGGAAGGGATGAGTTGAGAGAACACAGGAAGGAGGGTCTGTCGATAGGGAAGGGATGAGGGTGAGGGAGAACACAAGAAGGAGCGCCTGTCGGTAGGGAAGGGATGAGGGTGAGAGAGAACACAGGAAGGAGGGTCTGTCGACAGGGAAGGGATGAGGGTGAGAGAGAACACAGGACGGAGGGTCTGTAAACAGGGAAGGGATGGGGGTGGGAGAGAACACAGGAAGGCGGGTCTGTTGATAAGGAAGGGATGAGAGTGGGAGAGAACACAGGATGGAGCGTCTCTCGATAGGGAAGGGATGGGGGTGAAGAGAACACAGGAAGGAGGCTTTGTCGATAGGTAAGGGATGGGGGTGGGAGAGAACACAGGAAGGAGGGTCTGTCGATAGAGAAGGGATGAAGGGAAAGAGTGCACAGGAAGGAGTGTCTGTCCACAGGGAAGGGATGAGGGTGAAGAGAACACAGGAAGGAGGGTCTGTCGATAGGGAAGGGACGGGGTTGGGAGAGAACACAGGAAGGAGCGTTTGTCGACATGGAAGGGATGGGGGTGGGAGAGAACACAGGAAGGAGGGTCTGTCGACAGGGAAGGGATGGGTGTTGGAGAGAACACAGTAATGAGGGTCTATCGATAGGGAAGGGATGAGGGTGAAAGAGAACACAGTAAGGAGGGTCTGTCGATAGGGAAGTCATGAGGGTGAAAGAGAACACAGGAAGGAGGGTCTGTCGATAGGGAGGGGATGAGGGTGAAAGAAAACACATCAAGGAGGGTCTGTTGATAGGGAAGGGATGAGGGTGAAAGAGAACACAGGAAGGAGGGTCTGTCGATAGGGAAGGGATGGGGTTGAAGAGAACACAGGAAGGATGGTCTGTCGATAAGGAAGGGATGGGGTGGGAGAGAACACAGGAATGAGGTTCTGTCAGTAGGGAAGGGAAGATCTTGGGAGAGAACACCGCAAGGAGCGTCTTTCGACAGGGAAGGGATAGGGGTGCGAGAGAACACAGGAAGGAGGTTCTGTCGATAAGGAAGGGATGGGGGTGGGAGAGAACACAGGAAGGAGGGTCTGTTGACAGGGAAGGGATGGGGGTGGGAGAGAACACAGGAATGAGTGTCTGTCGATAGGGAAGGGATGGGGGTTGGGAAGAACACAGGAAGGAGGGTCTGTCCACAGGGAAGGGATGTGGGTGAAGAGAGATCAAAGGAAGGAGCTTCTGGAGACAGGGAAGGGATGAGGGTGCAAGAGAACACAGGAAGGAGTGTCTGTCGATAGGGAAGGGTTGGGTTGGGAGAAAACGCAGGAATGCGGGTCTGTCGACAGGGAAGGGATGAAGGGGAAGAGAACGCAGGAATGAGGGTCTGCCGACAGGGAAGGGATGGGGGTGAAATAGAACACAGGAAGGAGGGTCTGTCGACAGGGAAGGGATGGGGGTGAGCGAGCACACAGGAAGCAGGGTCTGTCGACAGGGAAGGAATGGGGGTGAAGAGAAACAGGAAGGAGGGTCTGTCGATAGGGAAGGGACGGGGCTGGCAGAGACCACAGGAAGGAGCGTTTGTCGACAGGGAAGGAATGGGGGTGAAGAGAAACAGGAAGGAGGGTCAGTCGATAGGGAAGGGACGGGGTTGGGAGAGAACACAGGAAGGAGGGTCTGTCGATAGGGAAGGAATGCGGGTGAAAGAAAACACATGAAGGCGGTTCTGTTGATAAGGAAGGAATGGGGGTGAAGAGAACACAGCAAGGAGGGTCTGTCGACAGGGAAGGGATGGGGGTGAAGAGAACACAGGAAGGAGGCTCTGTCGATAGGTAAGGGATGGGGGTGGGAGAGAACACAGGAAGGAGGCTCTGTCGATAGGTAAGGGATGGGGGTGGGAGAGAACACAGGAAGGAGGGTCTGTCGACAGGGAAGGGATGGGTGTTGGAGAGAACACAGTAAGGAGGGACTGTCGATAAGTAAGGGATGGGGTGGGAGAGAACACAGGAATGAGGTTCTGTCAGTAGGGAAGGGAAGATCTTGGGAGAGAACACCGCAAGGAGCGTCTTTCGACTGGGAAGGGATAGGGGTGCGAGAGAACACAGGAAGGAGGGTCTGTCGATAGGGAAGGGATGGGGGTGGGAGAGAACACAGGAAGGAGGGTCTGTCGACAGGGAAGGGATGGGGGTGGGAGAGAACACAGGAATGAGTGTCTGTCGATAGGGAAGGGATGGGGGTTGGGGAGAACACAGGAAGGAGGGTCTGTCCACAGGGAAGGGATGTGGGTGAAGAGAGATCACAGGAAGGAGCTTCTGGCGACAGGGAAGGGATGAGGGTGCAAGAGAACACAGGAAGGAGTGTCTGTCGATAGGGAAGGGTTGGGTTGGGAGAGAACGCAGGAATGCGGGTCTGTCGAGAGGGAAGGGATGAAGGGGAAGAGAACGCAGGAATGAGGGTCTGCCGACAGGGAAGGGATGGGGGTGAAATAGAACACAGGAAGGAGGGTCTGTCGACAGGGAAGGGATGGGGGTGAGCGAGCACACAGGAAGGAGGGTCTGTCGACAGGGAAGGAATGGGGGTGAAGAGAAACAGGAAGGAGGGTCTGTCGATAGGGAAGGGACGGGGCTGGCAGAGACCACAGGAAGGAGCGTTTGTCGACAGGGAAGGAATGGGGGTGAAGAGAAACAGGAAGGAGGGTCAGTCGATAGGGAAGGGACGGGGTTGGGAGAGAACACAGGAAGGAGGGTCTGTCGATAGGGAAGGAATGCGGGTGAAAGAAAACACATGAAGGCGGTTCTGTTGATAAGGAAGGAATGGGGGTGAAGAGAACACAGCAAGGAGGGTCTGTCGACATGGAAGGGATGGGGGTGAAGAGAACACAGGAAGGAGGGTCTGTCGATAGGTAAGGGATGGGGGTGGGAGAGAACACAGGAAGGAGGGTATGTCGATAGGTAAGGGATGGGGGTGGGAGAGAACACAGGAAGGAGGGTCTGTTGACAGGGAAGGGATGGGTGTTGGAGAGAACACAGTAAGGAGGGACTGTCGATAGGGAAGGGATGAGGGTGAAAGAGAACACAGTAAGGATGGTCTGTCGATAGGGAAGGGATGAGGGTGAAAAAAAACAAATGAAGGAGGTTCTGTTGATAGGGAAGGGATAGGGTTGAAAAGAACACAGGAAGGAGGGTCTGTCGAAGTTTAAGGGATGGGGTTGGGAGAGAACACAGGAAGGAGGGTCTGTCGACAGGGAAAGGATGGGGCTGGGAGAGAACACAGGAAGGAGGGTCTGTCGACAGGGAAGTGATAAAGAGAAAGAGAACACAGGAAGGAGGGTCTGTCGACAGGGAAAGGATGGGGCTGGGAGAGAACACAGGAAGGAGGGTCTGTCGACAGGGAAGTGTTAAAGGGAAAGAGAACACAGGAAGGAGGGTCTGTCGACAGGGAAAGGATGAAGGGAAACAGAACACAGGAAGGAGGGATGTCGATATGGAAGGGATGAAGGGAAAGAGAACAGAGGAAGTAGGGTGTGTCCATAGGGACGGGAAAAGGGAAAGAGAACACAGGAAGGAGGGTCTGTCGACAGGGAAGGGATGAGGGTGAGAGAGAGTACAGGAAGGAGCGTCTGTCGATAGGGAAGGGATGAGTTGAGAGAGAACACAGGAAGGAGGGTCTGTCGACAGGGAAGGGATGAGGGTGAGGGAGAACACGAAGGAGGGTCTGTCGATAGGGAAGGGATGTGGGTGAGAGAGAGTACAGGAAGGAGCGTCTGTCGATAGGGAAGGGATGAGTTGAGAGAGAACACAGGAAGGAGGGTCTGTCGATAGGGAAGGAATGAGGGTGAGGGAGAACACAAGAAGGAGCGCCTGTCGGTAGGGAAGGGATGAGGGTGAGAGAGAACACAGGAAGGAGGGTCTGTCGACAGGGAAGGGATGAGGGTGAGAGAGAACACAGGACGGAGGGTCTGTAAACAGGGAAGGGATGGGGGTGGGAGAGAACACAGGAAGGCGGGTCTGTTGATAAGGAAGGGATGAGAGTGGGAGAGAACACAGGATGGAGCGTCTCTCGATAGGGAAGGGATGGGGGTGAAGAGAACACAGGAAGGAGGCTCTGTCGATAGGTAAGGGATGGGGGTGGGAGAGAACACAGGAAGGAGGGTCTGTCGATAGAGAAGGGATGAAGGGAAAGAGTGCAGAGGAAGGAGTGTCTGTCCACAGGGAAGGGATGAGGGTGAAGAGAACACAGGAAGGAGGGTCTGTCGATAGGGAAGGGACGGGGTTGGGAGAGAACACAGGAAGGAGCGTTTGTCGACATGGAAGGGATGGGAGTGGGAGAGAACACAGGAAGGAGGGTCTGTCGACAGGGAAGGGATGGGTGTTGGAGAGAACACAGTAAGGAGGGTCTGTCGATAGGGAAGGGATGAGGGTGAAAGAGAACACAGTAAGGATGGTCTGTCGATAGGGAAGTCATGAGGGTGAAAGAGAACACAGGAAGGAGGGTCTGTCGATAGGGAAGGGATGAAGGTGAAAGAAAACACATCAAGGAGGGTCTGTTGATAGGGAAGGGATGAGGGTGAAAGAGAAGACAGGAAGGAGGGTCTGTCGATAGGGAAGGGATGGGGTTGAAGAGAACACAGGAAGGATGGTCTGTCGATAAGGAAGGGATGGGGTGGGAGAGAACACAGGAATGAGGTTCTGTCAGTAGGGAAGGGAAGATCTTGGGAGAGAACACCGCAAGGAGCGTCTTTCGACTGGGAAGGGATAGGGGTGCGAGAGAACACAGGAAGGAGGGTCTGTCGATAGGGAAGGGATGGGGGTGGGAGAGAACACAGGAAGGAGGGTCTGTTGACAGGGAAGGGATGGGGGTGGGAGAGAACACAGGAATGAGTGTCTGTCGATAGGGAAGGGATGGGGGTTGGGGAGAACACAGGAAGGAGGGTCTGTCCACAGGGAAGGGATGTGGGTGAAGAGAGATCACAGGAAGGAGCTTCTGGCGACAGGGAAGGGATGAGGGTGCAAGAGAACACAGGAAGGAGTGTCTGTCGATAGGGAAGGGTTGGGTTGGGAGAGAACGCAGGAATGCGGGTCTGTCGAGAGGGAAGGGATGAAGGGGAAGAGAACGCAGGAATGAGGGTCTGCCGACAGGGAAGGAATGGGGGTGAAATAGAACACAGGAAGGAGGGTCTGTCGACAGGGAAGGGATGGGGGTGAGCGAGCACACAGGAAGGAGGGTCTGTCGACAGGGAAGGAATGGGGGTGAAGAGAAACAGGAAGGAGGGTCTGTCGATAGGGAAGGGACGGGGCTGGCAGAGACCACAGGAAGGAGCATTTGTCGACAGGGAAGGAATGGGGGTGAAGAGAAACAGGAAGGAGGGTCAGTCGATAGGGAAGGGACGGGGTTGGGAGAGAACACAGGAAGGAGGGTCTGTCGATAGGGAAGGAATGCGGGTGAAAGAAAACACATGAAGGCGGTTCTGTTGATAAGGAAGGAATGGGGATGAAGAGAACACAGCAAGGATGGTCTGTCGACAGGGAAGGGATGGGGGTGAAGAGAACACAGGAAGGAGGCTCTGTCGATAGGTAAGGGATGGGGGTGGGAGAGAACACAGGAAGGAGGCTCTGTCGATAGGTAAGGGATGGGGGTGGGAGAGAACACAGGAAGGAGGGTCTGTCGACAGGGAAGGGATGGGTGTTGGAGAGAACACAGTAAGGAGGGACTGTGGATAGGGAAGGGATGAGGGTGAAAGAGAACACAGTAAGGATGGTCTGTCGATAGGGAAGGGATGAGGGTGAAAAAAAACAAATGAAGGAGGTTCTGTTGATAGGGAAGGGATAGGGTTGAAAAGAACACAGGAAGGAGGGTCTGTCGAAGTTTAAGGGATGGGGTTGGGAGAGAACACAGGAAGGAGGGTCTGTCGACAGGGAAAGGATGGGGCTGGGAGAGAACACAGGAAGGAGGGTCTGTCGACAGGGAAGTGATAAAGAGAAAGAGAACACAGGAAGGAGGGTCTGTCGACAGGGAAAGGATGGGGCTGGGAGAGAACACAGGAAGGAGGGTCTGTCGACAGGGAAGTGATAAAGGGAAAGAGAACACAGGAAGGAGGGTCTGTCGACAGGGAAAGGATGAAGGGAAACAGAACACAGGAAGGAGGGATGTCGATATGGAAGGGATGAAGGGAAAGAGAACAGAGGAAGTAGGGTGTGTCCATAGGGACGGGAAAAGGGAAAGAGAACACAGGAAGGAGGGTCTGTCGACAGGGAAGGGATGAGGGTGAGGGAGAACACGAAGGAGGGTCTGTCGATAGGGAAGGGATGTGGGTGAGAGAGAGTACAGGAAGGAGCGTCTGTCGATAGGGAAGGGATGAGTTGAGAGAGCACACAGGAAGGAGGGTCTGTCGACAGGGAAGGGATGAGGGTGAGGGAGAACACGAAGGAGGGTCTGTCGATAGGGAAGGGATGTGGGTGAGAGAGAGTACAGGAAGGAGCGTCTGTCGATAGGGAAGGGATGAGTTGAGAGAGAACACAGGAAGGAGGGTCTGTCGATAGGGAAGGGATGAGGGTGAGGGAGAACACAAGAAGGAGCGCCTGTCGGTAGGGAAGGGATGAGGGTGAGAGAGAACACAGGAAGGAGGGTCTGTAAACAGGGAAGGGATGGGGGTGGGAGAGAACACAGGAAGGCGGGTCTGTTGATAAGGAAGGGATGAGAGTGGGAGAGAACACAGGATGGAGCGTCTCTCGATAGGGAAGGGATGGGGGTGAAGAGAACACAGGAAGGAGGCTCTGTCGATAGGTAAGGGATGGGGGCGGGAGAGAACACAGGAAGGAGGGTCTGTCGATAGAGAAGGGATGAAGGGAAAGAGTGCACAGGAAGGAGTGTCTGTCCACAGGGAAGGGATGAGGGTGAAGAGAACACAGGAAGGAGGGTCTGTCGATAGGGAAGGGACGGGGTTGGGAGAGAACACAGGAAGGAGCGTTTGTCGACATGGAAGGGATGGGGGTGGGAGAGAACACAGGAAGGAGGGTCTGTCGACAGGGAAGGGATGGGTGTTGGAGAGAACACAGTAAGGAGGGTCTGTCGATAGGGAAGGGATGAGGGTGAAAGAGAACACAGTAAGGAGGGTCTGTCGATAGGGAAGTCATGAGGGTGAAAGAGAACACAGGAAGGAGGGTCTGTCGATAGGGAAGGGATGAGGGTGAAAGAAAACAAATGAAGGAGGTTCTGTTGATAGGGAAGGGATGAGGGTGAAGGAGAACACAGGAAGGAGGGTCTGTCGATCGGGAAGGGATTGGGGTCAAAAGAACACAGGAAGGATTGTCTGTCGAAGTTGAAGGGATGGGGTTGGGAGAGAACACAGGAAGGAGGTTCTGTTGACAGGGAAGGGATTGGTGTGGGAGAGAACACAGGAAGGAGCGTCTGTCGATAGGGAAGGGATTGGTGTGGGAGAGAACACAGGAAGGAGGGTCTGTTGATAGGGAAAGGGTGAAGGGAAAGAGAACACAGGAAGGAGGGTCTGTCGATAAGGAAGGGATGAGGGTGGGACAGAACACAGGAAGGAGGGTCTGTCGATGGGGAAGGGATGGGGGTGGGAGAGAACACAGGAAGGAGGGTCTGTTGACAGGGAACGGATGGGGGTGGGAGAGAACACAGGAAGGAGGTTCTGTCGACAGGCAAGGGATGGGGTGGGGGGGGATCACAGGAAGGAGCGTCTGTCGACAGGGAAGGCATGGGAGTGGGAGAGAACAAAGGAAGGAGGGTCTGTCGATAGGGAAGGGATGAGGGTGGGAGAGAACAAAGGAAGGAGCTTCTGTTGATAGGGAAGGAATGGGGGTGGGAGAGAACACAGGAAGGAGCGTCTGTCGATAGGGAAGGGATTGGGGTGGGAGAGAACACAGGAAGGAGGGTCTGTCGACAGGGAAGGGATGGGGTTGGGATAGAACACAGGAAGGACCGTCTGTCGACAGGGATGGGACGTGGGTGGAAGAGAACACAGGAAGGAGGGTCTGTCGAAAGGGATATGATGAAGGGAAATAGAACACAGGAAGGAGGGTCTGCCGATAGGGAAGGGATGAAGGGAAAGAGAACACAGGAAGGAGGGTCTGTCGATAGGGAAGTGATGAAGGGAAAGAGAACACAGGAAGGAGGGTCTGTCGATAGGGAAAGGATGAAGGGAAAGAGAACACATGAAGGAGGGTCAGTCAATAAGGAAGGGATGAGTGTCGTAGAGAACAGAGGAAGGAGGGTCTGTCGTTAGGGAAGGGATGAAGGGAAAGAGAACACAGAAAGGATGGTCTGTCGACAGGGAAGTGATGAAGGGAAAGAGAACACCGGAAGGAGGGTCTGTCGATAGGGAGATGCTGAAGGGAAAGAGAACACAGGCAGGAGGGTCTGTCGATAGGGAAGGGAGGAAGGGAAAGAGAACGCAGGAGGAGGGTCTCTCGACAGGGAATGGATGGGGGTGGGAGAGAACACAGGAAGGAGGGTCTGTCGATAAGGAAGGGATGAGGGTGGGAGAGAACACAGGAAGGAGCGTCTGTCGATAGGGAAGGGATGAGGGTGAGAGGGAACACAGGAAGGAGGGTCTGTCGACAGGGAATGGATGGGGGTGTGAGAGAACACAGGACGGAGGGTCTGTCGAAAGGGAAGGGATGGGGGTGGGATAGAACACAGGCAGCAGGGTCTGTCGATAGGGAAGGGATTAGTGTGAAAGAGAACACAGGAAGGAGGGTCTGTCGATAGGGAAGGGATGAGGGTGAAAGAGAACACAGGAAGGAGGGTCTGTCGATAGGGAAGGGATGGGGGTGAAGAGAACACAGGAAGGAGGGTCTGTCGACAGGGAAGGGATGAGGGTTGCAGAGAACACAGGAAGGAGGGTCTGTCGACATGGAAGGGATTGGTGTGGGAGAGAACACAGGAAGGAGCGTCTGTCGATAGGGAAGGGATTGGGGTGTGAGAGAACACAGGAAGGAGGATCTGTCGATAGGGAAAGGGTGAAGGGAAAGAGAACACAGGAAGGAGGGTCTGTCGATAGGGAAGGGAGGAAGGGAAAGAGAACACAGGAAGGAGGGTCTGTCGATAGGGAAGGGATGAGGGTGAAAGAGAACACAGGAAGGAGGGTCTGTCGATAGGGAAGGGATGGGGGTGAAGAGAACACAGGAAGGAGGATCTGTCTACAGGGAAGGGATTGGGGTGTGAGAGAACACAGGAAGTAGATTCCGTCGACAGGGAAAGGATGAAGGGAAAGAGAAAACAAGAAGGAGGGTCTGTCGACAGGGAAGTGATGAAGGGAAAGAGACCACAGGAAGGAGGGTCTGTCGATAGGGAAAGGGTGAAGGGAAAGAGACCACAGGAAGGAGGGTCTGTCAGTAGGGAAGGGACGAAGGGAAAGAGAATGCAGGAAGGAGCGTGTGTCGATGGGGAAGGGATGGGGTTGGGAGAGAACACAGGAAGGAGGGTCTGTCGACAGGGAAGGGATGGGGGTGGGAGAGAACATAGGAAGGAGGGTCTGTCGACGGGGAAGGGATGAGGGTGAGAGAGAACACAGGAAGGAGGGTCTGTCGATAGGGAAGGAATGAAGGGAAAGTGAACACAGGATAGAGGGTCTGTCGACAGGGATGGGATGGGGTTGGAAGAAAACACAGGAAGGAGGGTCTGTCGACAGGGAAGGGATGGGAGTGGGAGAGAACACAGGAAGGAGGGTCTGTCGACAGGGAACGGATGGGAGTGGGAGAGTACACAGGAAGGAGGTTCTGTCGACAGGCAAGGGATGGGGTGGGGAGAGATCTCAGGAACGAGCGTCTGTCGACAGGGAAGGCATGGGAGTGGGAGAGAACACAGGAAGGAGGGCCTGTCGATAAGGAAGGGATGAAGGTAAAGTGAACACAGGAAGGAGGGTCTGTCGACAGGGAAGGGATGGGGGTGGGAGGGAACACAGCAACGAGGGTCTGTCGATAAGGAAGGGATGAGGGTGGGAGAGAACACAGGAAGGAGCGTCTGTCGATAGGGAAGGGATGGGGGTGGGAGGGAACACAGGAAGGAGGGTCGGTCGACATTGAAGGGATGGGGATGGGAGAGAACACAGGAAGGAGGTTCTGTCGACAGGGAAGGGATGTGGGTGGGAGAGAACACAGGAAGGAGGGTCTGTCGATTGGGGAGGGATGAAGGGAAAGTGAACACAGGAAGGAGGGTCTGTCGATAGGGAAGGGAGGGAGGGAAAGAGAACACAGGAAGGGGGGTCTGTCGACAGGGAAGGGATAGCGGTGGGAGAGAACACAGGAAGGAGGGTCTGTCGATAAGGAATGGATGAGGGTGGGAGAGAACACAGGAAGTAGCGTCTGTCGATAGGGAAGTGATGGGGATGGGAGAGAACACAGGAAGGAGGTTCTGTCGACAGGGAACGGATGTGGGTGGGAGAGAACACAGGAAGGAGCGTCTGTCGACAGGGAAGGGATAGGGGCGGGAGAGAACACAGGAAGGATGATCTGTCGACAGGGAAGGGATGGGGGTGGGAGAGAACACAGGAAGGAGCGTCTGTCGACAGGGAAGGAATGAAGAGAAAGAGAACACAGGAAGGAGGGTCTGTCGATAGGGAAGTGATGAAGCGAAAGAGCACACAGGAAGGAGGGTCTGTCGATGGGGAATGGATGAAGGGAAAGAGAACACAGGAATGAGGGTCTGTCGATAGGGAAGGGAGGAAGGGAAAGAGAACAAAGGAAGGAGCGTGTGCCGATAGTGAAGGGATGAAGGGAAAGAGAACACAGGAAGGAGGGTCTGTCGACAGGGAAGGGATGAGGATGAGAGAAAACACAGGAAGGAGGGTCTGTCGATAGGGAAGGGATGAGGGTGAGAGAGAACACAGGAAGGAGCGTCTGTCGATAGGGTAGGGATGAGGGTGAGAGAAAACACAGGAAGGAGGTTCTGTCGATAGGGAAGGGATGAGGTTGAGAGAGAACACAGGAAGTAGCGTCTGTTGATAGGGAATGGATGAGGGTGAGAGGGAACACAGGAAGGAGGGTCTGTCGACAGGGAATGGATGGCGGTGTGAGCGAACACAGGACGGAGGGTCTGTCGACAGGGAAGGGATGGGGTGGGATAGAACACAGGAAGCAGGGTCTATCGATAGGGAAGGGATTAGTTTGAAAGAGAACACAGGAAGGAGGGTCTGTCGATAGGGAAGGGATGAGGGTGAAAGAGAACACAGGAAGGAGGGTCTGTCGATAGGGAAGGGATGGGGGTTGGAGAGAACACAGGAAGGAGGGTCAATCAATAGGGAAGGAATGAGGGTCGGAGAGAACAAAGGAAGGAGGGTCTGTCGTTAGGGACGGGATGAAGGGAAAGAGAACACCGGAAGGAGGGTCTGTCGATGGGGAGTGGCTGATGGGAAAGAGAACACAGGAAGGAGGGTCTGTCGATAGGGAAGGGAGGAAGGGAAAGAGAACGCAGGAAGGAGGGTCTCTCAACAGGGACGGGATGGGGGTGGGAGAGAACACAGGAAGGAGGGTCTGTCGATACGGAAGGGATGAGGGTGGGAGAGAACACAGGAAGGAGCGTCTGTCGATAGGGAAGGGATGAGGGTGAGAGGGAACACAGGAAGGAGGGTCTGTCGACAGGGAATGGATGGGGGTGTGAGAGAACACAGGACGGAGTGTCTGTCGACAGGGAAGGGATGGGGGTGGGATAGAACACAGGAAGCAGGGTCTGTCGATAGGGAAGGGATTAGTGTGAAAGAGAACACAGGAAGGAGGGTCTGTCGATAGGGAAGGGATGAGGGTGAAAGAGAACACAGGAAGGAGGGTCTGTCGATAGGGAAGGGATGGGGGTGAAGAGAACACAGGAAGGAGGGTCTGTCGACAGGGAAGGGATGAGGGTTGCAGAGAACACAGGAAGGAGCATCAATCGATAGGGAAGGGATGAGGGTGGGAGAGAACAATGGAAGGAGCTTCTGTCGATAGGGAAGGGATGGGGTTGTGAGAGAACACAGGAAGGAGGGTCTGTCGACAAGGAAGGGATGAGGGTGAGAGAGAACAGAGGAAGGAGGGTCTGTCGACAGGAAAGGGATGAGGGTGAGAGAGAACACAGGAAGGAGGGTCTGTCGACAGGGAAGGGATGATGGTGAGAGAGAACACAGGAAGGAGGGTCTGTCGACAGGGAAGGGATGAGGGTGAGTGAGAACACAGGAAGGAGGGTCTGTCGACAGGGAAGGGATGAAGGGAAAGAGAAAACAAGAAGGAGGGTCTGTCGACAGGGAAGTGATGAAGGGAAAGAGAACACAGGAAGGAGGGTCTGTCGATAGGGAAAGGGTGAAGGGAAAGAGAACGCAGGAAGGAGCGTGTGTCGATGGGGAAGGGATGAGGGTGGGAGAGAACACAGGAAGGAGTGTCTGTCGATAGGGAAGGAATGAAGGGAAAGTGAACACAGGATAGAGGGTCTGTCGACAGGGATGGGATGGGTTTGGAAGAAAACACAGGAAGGAGGGTCTGTCGACAGGGAAGGGATGGGAGTGGGAGAGAACACAGGAAGGAGGGTCTGTCGACAGGGAACGGATGGGGGTGGGAGAGATCACAGGAAGGAGGTTCTGTCGACAGGCAAGGGATGGGGTGGGGAGAGATCTCAGGAAGAAGCGTCTGTCGACAGGGAAGGCATGGGAATGGGAGAGAACACAGGAAGGAGGGTCTGTCGACACGGAAGGGATGGGGGTGGGAGAGAACACAGGAATGAGGGCCTGTCGATAGGGAAGTGATGAAGGTAAAGAGAACACAGGAAGGAGGGTCTGTCGACAGGGAAGGGATGTGGGTGAGAGAGAACACAGGAAGGAGCATCTGTCTATAGGGTAGGGATGAGGGTGAGAGAGAACACAGGAAGGAGGTTCTGTTGATCGGGAAGGGATGAGTTTGAGAGAGAACACAGGAAGTAGCGTCTGTCGATAGGGAAGGGATGAGGGTGAGAGGGAACACAGGAAGGAGGGTCTGTCAACAGGGAATGGATGGGGGTGTGAGAGAACACAGGACGGAGTGTCTGTCGACAGGGAAGGGATGGGGGTGGGATAGAACACAGGAAGCAGGGTCTGTCGATAGGGAAGGGATTAGTGTGAAAGAGAACACAGGAAGGAGGGTCTGTCGATAGGGAAGCGATGAGGATGAAAGAGAACACAGGAAGGAGGGTCTGTCGATAGGGAAGGGATGGGAGTGAATAGAACACAGGAAGGAGGGTCCGTCGACCGGTAAGGGATGAGGGTCGGAGAGAAAAAAGGAAGTAGGGTCTGTCGTTAGGGAAGGGATGGGGGTGGGAGAGAACACAGGAAGGAGCGTCTTTCGATAGGGAAGGGATTAGTGTGAAAGAGAACACAGGAAGGAGGGTCTGTCGATAGGGAAGGGATGGGGGTGAAGAGAACACAGGAAGGAGGGTCTGTCGACAGGGAAGTGATGGGGGTTGGAGAGAACACAGGAAGGAGGGTCAATCGATAGGGAAGGGATGGGGGTGAAAGAGAGCACAGGAAGGAGGGTCTGTCGATAGGGAAGGGATGGGGGTGAAGAGAACACAGGATGGAGGGTCAATCGATAGGGAAGGGATGAGGTTCGGAGAGAAAAAAGGAAGTAGGGTCTGTCGTTAGGGAAGGGATGGGGGTGGGAGAGAACACAGGAAGGAGGGTTTGTCGACAGGGAAGGGATGGGGTGGGAGAGAACACAGGAAGGAGCGTCTGTCGATCGGGAAGTGATGTGGGTGGGCGAAAACACAGGAAGGTGAGTGTGCCGATGGGGAAGGGATGGGGGTGGGTGAGAACACGGGAAGGAGCGTCTGTCGATAGCGAAGGGATGGGGGTGGGTGAGAACACGGGAAGGAGCGTCTGTTGACAGGGAAGGGATGGGGGTGAGAGAGAACACAGGAAGGAGGCTCAGTCTATAGGGAAGGGATGGGGATGGGATAGAACACAGGAAGGAGGGTCTGTCGACAGGGAAGGGATGGGGGTGGGAGAGAACGCAGGAAGGATTGTCTGTCGACAGGGAAGGGATGGGGTGGGGAGAGAACACAGGAAGGAGCGTCTGTCGACAGGGAAGAATGGGAGTGGGAGGGAACACTGAAGGAGGGTCTGTCGACAGGTACGGGATGGGGGAGGGAAAGAACACAGGAAGGTGGGCCAGTCGATAGGGAAGGGATGAATGGAAAGTACACACAGGAAGGAGGGTCTGTCGATAGGTAAGGAATGGGGGTGGGAGAGAACACAGGAAGGAGGGTCTGTCGACAGGGAAGGGATGGGGGTGGGAGAGAACTCCAGAAGGAGTGTCTGTCGACAGGGAAGGGATGGGGGTGGGAGAGAACTCAGGAAGGATGCTCTGTTGAAAGTGAAGGGATGGGGGTGGGAGAGAACACAGGATGTAGGTTCTGTCGATAAGGAAAGGATGGGGGCGGCAAAGAACACAGGAAGGAGGGTCTGTCGAAAGGGAACGGATGGGGGTGGGAGAGAACACAGGAAGGAGGGTCTGTCGATAATGAAGGGATAGGGGTGGGAGAGAACACAGGAAGGGGGTTCTGTCGACAGGGAAGGGATGGGGGTGGGTGAGAACACAGGAAGGAGGGTCTGTCGACAGGAAACGGATGGGGGTGGGAGCGAACTCAGGAAGGGGGTCTGTCGACAGGGAAGGGATGGGGGTGGGTGAGAACACAGGAAGGAGGGTCTGTCGACAGGGAACGGATGGGTGTGCGGGAGACCACAGGAAGGAGGGTCTGTCGACAGGGAAGGGATGGGGGAGGGAAAGAACACAGGAAGGTGGGCCAGTCGATAGGGAAAGGATGAATGGAAAGTAAACACAGGAAGGAGGGTCTGTGGATAGGGAAGGGAGGGAGGGAAAGAGAACACAGGAAGGAAGGTCTGTCGACGGGGAAGGGATTGGGATGGGAGAAAACACAGGAAGGAGGGTCTGTCGACAGGGAAGTGATGGGGGTGGGAGAGAACTCAGGAAGGGGCGTCTGTCGATAGGGAAAGGATGAATGGAAAGTGAACACAGGAAGGAAGGTCTGTCGATAGGGATGGGAGGGAGGGAAAGAGAACACAGGAAGGAGGGTCTGTCGACAGGGAAGGAATGGGGGTGGGAGAGAACACAGGAAGGAGGTTCTGTCGATAGGGAAGAATGGGAGTGGGAGAGAACACTGTAGGAGGGTCTGTCGATAGGGAAGGGATGAAGGGAAAGTAAACACAGGAAGGAGGGTCTGTGGATAGGGAAGGGAGGGAGGGAAAGAGAACACAGGAAGGAGGGTCTGTCGATAGGGAAGGAATGGGGGTGGGAGAGAACAGAGGAAGGAGTTTCTGTCGACAGGGAAGGGATGTGGGTGGGAGAGAACACAGGAAGGAGGGTCTGTCTACAGGAAAGTGATGGGGGTGGGAGAGAACTCAGGAAGGAGGGTCTGTCGACAGGGAAGGGAGGGACGGAAAGAAAAACAGGAAGGAGGGTCTGTCGACAGGGAAGGGATGAGGGTGGGGAGAGATCAAAGGAAGGAGCGTCTGTCGACAGGGAAGAATGGGAGTGGGAGAGAACACAGGAAGGAGGTTCTGTCGATAGGGAAGGGTGGGAGGGAATGAGAACACAGGAAGGAGGGTCTGTCGACAGGGAAGGGAGGAAGGGAAAGAGAACACAGGAAGGAGGGTCTGTCGACAGGGAAGGGATGGGGGTGGGAGAGAACACAGGAAGGAGGGTCTGTCGACAGGGAAGGGATGGGGGTGGGGAGAGATCAAAGGAAGGAGCGTCTGTCGACAGGGAAGAATGGGAGTGGGAGAGAACACAGGAAGAAGGGTCTGTCGACAGGAAAGGGATGAGGGTGAGAGAGAACACAGGAAGGAGGGTCTGTCGATAGGGAAGGGATGAGGGTGAGAGAGAACACAGGAAGGAGGGTCTGTCGATAGGGAAGGGATGAGGGTGAGAGAGAACACAGGAAGGAGGGTCTGTCGACAGTGAAGGGATGTGGGTGGGAGAGAGCACAGGAAGGAGTTTCTGTCGACAGGGAAGGGATGTGGGTGGGAGAGAGCACAGGAAGGAGGGTCTGTCGACAGGGAAGGGTTGGGGATGGGAGAGAACACAGGAAGGAGTTTCTGTCGACAGGTAAGGGATGGGGGTGGGAGAGAACACAGGAAGGAGGGCCTGTCGATTGGGAAGGGATGAAGTGAAAGTGAACACAGGAAGGAGGTTCTGTCGATAGGGAAGGGATGGGGGTGGCAGAGAACACAGGAAGCAGCGTCTTTCGATAGGGAAGAGATGGGGATGGGATAGAACACAGGAAGGGGGGTCTGTCGATAGGGAAGGGATGTTGGTGGGAGAGAACACAGGAAGGAGGGTCGGTCGACAGGGTAGGGATGGGGGTGGGAGAGAACACAGGAAGGGGGGTCTGTAGATAGGGAACGGATGTGGGTGGGAGAGAACACAGGGAGGAGGTTCTGTCGACAGGCAAGGGATGGTGTGGGGAGAGATCACAGGAAGGAGCGACTGTCGACAGGCAAGGCAAGGGAATGGGAGAGAACACAGGAAGGATGGTCTGTCAACAGGAAGGGATGGGGGTGGGAGAAAACACAGGATGGAGGGTCTGTCAACAGGGAAGGGATGGGGGTGGGAGAGAACACAGGAAGGAGGGTCTGTTGACAGGGAAGGGATGGGGGTGGGAGAGAACACAGGAAGGAGGGTCTGTCGACAGGGAACGGATGGGGGTGGGAGAGAACACAGGGAGGATGTTCTGTCGACAGGCAAGGGATGGTGTGGGGAGAGATCACAGGAAGGAGCGACTGTCGACAGGCAAGGCAAGGGAGTGGGAGAGAACACAGGAAGGAGGGTCTGTCGACAGGGAAGGGATGGGGGTGGGAGAGTACACAGAAAAGAGGGCCTGTCGATTGGGACGGGATGAAGGGAAAGTGAACACAGGAAGGAGGGTCTGTCGATAGGGAAGTGGGGGGGGAAAGAGAACACAGGAAGGTGAGTGTGCCGATGGGGAAGGGATGGGGGTGGGTGAGAACACGGGAAGGAGCGTCTGTCAATAGCGAAGGGATGGGGGTGGGTGAGAACACGGGAAGGAGCGTCTGTTGACAGGGAAGGGATGGGGGTGGGAGAGAACACAGGAAGGAGGGTCTGTCGATAATGAAGGGATGGGGGTGGGAGAGAACACAGGAAGGAGGGTCTGTCGACAGGGAAGGGATGGGGGTGGGAGAGAACACAGGAAGGAGTTTCTATCGACAGGGAAGGGATGGGGTGGGGAGAGAACACAGGAAGGAGCGTCTGTCGACTGGGAAGATTGGGAGTGGGAGGGAACACTGAAGGAGGGTCTGTCGACAGGTACGGGATGGGGGAGGGAAAGAACACAGGAAGGTGGGCCAGTCGATAGGGAAGGGATGAATGGAAAGTACACACAGGAAGGAGGGTCTGTCGATAGGTAAGGAATGGGGGTGGGAGAGAACATAGGAAGGAGGGTCTGTCGATAATAAAGGGATGGGGGTGGGAGAGAACACAGGAAGGAGGGTCTGTCGACAGGGAAGGGATGGGGGTGGGAGAGACCACAGGAAGGAAGGTCTGTCGACAGGGAAGGGATTGGGATGGGAGAAAACACAGGAAGGAGGTCTGTCGATAGGGAAAGGATGAATGGAAAGTGAAGACAGGAAGGAGGGTCTGTCGATAGGGATGAGAGGGAGGGAAAGAGAACACAGGAAGGAGGGTCTGTCGATAATGAAGGGATAGGGGTGGGAGAGAACACAGGAAGGAGGGTCTGTCGACAGGGAAGGGATGTGGGTGGGAGAGAACACAGGAAGGAGGGTCTGTCGATAATGAAGGGATAGGGGTGGGAGAGAACACAGGAAGGAGGGTCTGTCGATAATGAAGGGATGGGGGTGGGAGAGAACACAGGAAGGAGGGTCTGTCGATAATGAAGGGATAGGGGTGGGAGAGAACACAGGAAGGAGGGTCTGTCGATAATGAAGGGATAGGGGTGGGAGAGAACACAGGAAGGGGGTTCTGTCGACAGGGAAGGGATGGGGGTGGGTGAGAACACAGGAAGGATGGTCTGTCGACAGGAAACGGATGGGGGTGGGAGCGAACTCAGGAAGGGGGTCTGTCGACAGGGAAGGGATGGGGGTGGGTGAGAACACAGGAAGGAGGGTCTGTCGACAGGGAACGGATGGGTGTGCGGGAGAACACAGGAAGGAGGGTCTGTCGACAGGGAAGGGATGGGGGAGGGAAAGAACACAGGAAGGTGGGCCAGTCGATAGGGAAAGGATGAATGGAAAGTAAACACAGGAAGGAGGGTCTGTGGATAGGGAAGGGAGGGAGGGAAAGAGAACACAGGAAGGAAGGTCTGTCGACGGGGAAGGGATTGGGATGGGAGAAAACACAGGAAGGAGGGTCTGTCGACAGGGAAGTGATGGGGGTGGGAGTGAACTCAGGAAGGGGGGTCTGTCGATAGGGAAAGGATGAATGGAAAGTGAACACAGGAAGGAAGGTCTGTCGATAGGGATGGGAGGGAGGGAAAGAGAACACAGGAAGGAGGGTCTGTCGACAGGGAAGGAATGGGGGTGGGAGAGAACACAGGAAGGAGGTTCTGTCGATAGGGAAGAATGGGAGTGGGAGAGAACACTGTAGGAGGGTCTGTCGATAGGGAAGGGATGAAGGGAAAGTAAACACAGGAAGGAGGGTCTGTGGATAGGGAAGGGAGGGAGGGAAAGAGAACACAGGAAGGAGGGTCTGTCGATAGGGAAGGAATGGGGGTGGGAGAGAACAGAGGAAGGAGTTTCTGTCGACAGGGAAGGGATGTGGGTGGGAGAGAACACAGGAAGGAGGGTCTGTCTACAGGAA
The DNA here is from genome assembly GCF_017639515.1 of Carcharodon carcharias. NCBI lineage: Eukaryota > Metazoa > Chordata > Chondrichthyes > Lamniformes > Lamnidae > Carcharodon > Carcharodon carcharias. Next base: position 49,482,658 of record NC_054489.1, read on the forward strand.
AGTGATGGGGGTGGGAGAGAACTCAGGAAGGAGGGTCTGTCGACAGGGAAGGGAGGGACGGAAAGAAAAACAGGAAGGAGGGTCTGTCGACAGGGAAGGGATGAGGGTGGGGAGAGATCAAAGGAAGGAGCGTCTGTCGACAGGGAAGAATGGGAGTGGGAGAGAACACAGGAAGGAGGTTCTGTCGATAGGGAAGGGAGGGAGGGAATGAGAACACAGGAAGGAGGGTCTGTCGACAGGGAAGGGAGGAAGGGAAAGAGAACACAGGAAGGAGGGTCTGTCGACAGGGAAGGGATGGGGGTGGGAGAGAACACAGGAAGGAGGGTCTGTCGACAGGGAAGGGATGGGGGTGGGGAGAGATCAAAGGAAGGAGCGTCTGTCGACAGGGAAGAATGGGAGTGGGAGAGAACACAGGAAGAAGGGTCTGTCGACAGGAAAGGGATGAGGGTGAGAGAGAACACAGGAAGGAGGGTCTGTCGATAGGGAAGGGATGAGGGTGAGAGAGAACACAGGAAGGAGGGTCTGTCGATAGGGAAGGGATGAGGGTGAGAGAGAACACAGGAAGGAGGGTCTGTCGACAGTGAAGGGATGTGGGTGGGAGAGAGCACAGGAAGGAGTTTCTGTCGACAGGGAAGGGATGTGGGTGGGAGAGAGCACAGGAAGGAGGGTCTGTCGACAGGGAAGGGTTGGGGATGGGAGAGAACACAGGAAGGAGTTTCTGTCGACAGGTAAGGGATGGGGGTGGGAGAGAACACAGGAAGGAGGGCCTGTCGATTGGGAAGGGATGAAGTGAAAGTGAACACAGGAAGGAGGTTCTGTCGATAGGGAAGGGATGGGGGTGGCAGAGAACACAGGAAGCAGCGTCTTTCGATAGGGAAGAGATGGGGATGGGATAGAACACAGGAAGGGGGGTCTGTCGATAGGGAAGGGATGTTGGTGGGAGAGAACACAGGAAGGAGGGTCGGTCGACAGGGTAGGGATGGGGGTGGGAGAGAACACAGGAAGGGGGGTCTGTAGATAGGGAACGGATGTGGGTGGGAGAGAACACAGGGAGGAGGTTCTGTCGACAGGCAAGGGATGGTGTGGGGAGAGATCACAGGAAGGAGCGACTGTCGACAGGCAAGGCAAGGGAATGGGAGAGAACACAGGAAGGATGGTCTGTCAACAGGAAGGGATGGGGGTGGGAGAAAACACAGGATGGAGGGTCTGTCAACAGGGAAGGGATGGGGGTGGGAGAGAACACAGGAAGGAGGGTCTGTTGACAGGGAAGGGATGGGGGTGGGAGAGAACACAGGAAGGAGGGTCTGTCGACAGGGAACGGATGGGGGTGGGAGAGAACACAGGGAGGATGTTCTGTCGACAGGCAAGGGATGGTGTGGGGAGAGATCACAGGAAGGAGCGACTGTCGACAGGCAAGGCAAGGGAGTGGGAGAGAACACAGGAAGGAGGGTCTGTCGACAGGGAAGGGATGGAGGTGGGAGAGTACACAGGAAAGAGGGCCTGTCGATTGGGACGGGATGAAGGGAAAGTGAACACAGGAAGGAGGGTCTGTCGATAGGGAAGGGAGGGAGGGAAAGAGAACACAGGAAGGAGGGTCTGTCGACAGGAAAGGGATGGGGTGGGAGAGAACACAGGAAGGAGGTTCTGTCGATAGGGAAGGGAGGGAGGGAAAGAGAACACAGGAACGAGGGTCTTTCGACTGGGAAGTGATGAAGGGAAAGAGAACACAGGAAGGAGGGTCTGTAGATAGGGAAGGAATGAAGGGAAAGAGAAAACAGGAATTAGGGTCTGTCGACAGGGAAGCGATGGGGGTGGGAGAGAACACAGGAAGGAGGTTCTGTCGATAATGAAGGGATGGGTGTTGGAGGGAACACAGGAAGGAGGGTCTGTCGACAGGGAAGGGATGGGGGTTGGAGGGAACACAGGAAGGAGTGTCTGTCGACAGGGAAGGGATGGGGATGGGAGAGAACACAGGAAGGAGTTTCTGTCGACAGGGAAGGGATGTGGGTGGGAGAGAACACAGGAGGGAGGTTCTGTCGACAGGGAAGGGATGGGGGTTGGAGAGAACACAGGAAGGAGGGTCTGTCGATAGGGAACGGATGGGGGTGGGAGAGAACACAGGGAGGAGATTCTGTCGACAGGCAAGGGATGTGGTGGGGAGAGATCACAGGAAGGAGCGACTGTCGACAGGCAAGGCAAGGGAGTGGGTGAGAACACAGGAAGGAGGGTCTGTCGACAGGGAAGGGATGTGGGTGGGAGAGAACACAGGAAGGAGGGTCTGTCGATAGGGAAGGGATGATGGGAAAGAGAACACAGGAAGGAGGGTCTGTCGACAGGAAAAGAATGGGGGTGGGAGAGAACACAGGAAGGAGGGTCTGTCGATAATGAAGGGATGGATGTGGGAGAGAACACAGGAAGGACGGTCTGTCGACAGGAAAGGGATGGGGGTGGGAGAGAACACAGGAAGGAGGTTCTGTCGATAGGGAAGGGAGGGAGGGAAAGAGAACACAGGAAGGAGGGTCTGTCGACAGGGAATGGATGGCGGTGGGTGGGAACACAGGAAGTAGCGTCTGTCGATAGGGAAGGGATGGGGGAGGGTGAGAACACAGGAAGGAGGTTCTGTCGATAGGGAAGGGATGAAGTGAAAGTGAACACAGGAAGGAGGGTCTGTCGATCGGGAAGGGAGGGAGGGAAAGAAAAACAGGAAGGAGGGTCTGTCGACAGGGAAGGAATGGGGGTGGGAGAGAACACAGGAAGGAGGTTCTGTCGATAGGGAAGGGAGGGAGGGAAAGAGAACACAGGAAGCAGCGTCTGTCGATAGGGAAGGGATGGGGGAGGGAGAGAACACAGGAAGGTGGGTCTGTCGACAGGGAAGTGATGGGGATGGGAGAGAACACAGGAAGGAGGGACTGTCGACAGGGAAGGAATGGGGGTGGAAGAGAACACAGTAAGGAGCGACTGTCGACAGGGAAGTGATGAAGGGAAAGAGAACACAGGAAGGAGGGTCTGTAGATAGGGAAGGAATGAAGGGAAAGAGAAAACAGGAAGTAGGGTCTGTCGACAGGGAAGGGATGGTGTTGGAAGCGAACACACGAAGGATGGTCTGTCGACAGGGAAGGGATGGGGGTGGGAGAGAACACAGGAAGGAGGGTCTGTCGACAGGGAACGGATGGGGGTGGGTGAGAACACCGGAAGGCGGTTCTGTCGACAGGCAGGGGATGGGGTGGGGAGAGATCATAGGAAGGAGCGTCTGTCGACAGGGAAGAATGGGAGTGGGAGAGAACACTGAAGGAGGGTCTGTGGACAGGGAAGGGATGGGGGTGGGAGAGAACACAGGAAGGAGGGTCTGTGGATAGGGAAGGGAGGGAGGGAAAGAGAACACAGGAAGGAGGGTCTGTCGACAGGGAAGGAATGGGTGTGGCAGAGAACACAGGAAGCAGCGTCTGTCGATAGGGAACGGATGGGGGTGGGAGAGAACACAGGAAGGTGGGTCTGTCGACAGGGAAGGGATGGGGGTGGGAGAGAACACAGGAACGAGGGTCTTTCGACCGGGAAGTGATGAAGGGAAAGAGAACACAGGAAGGAGGGTCTGTAGATAGGGAAGGAATGAAGGGAAAGAGAAAACAGGAAGTAGGGTCTGTCGACAGGGAATGGATGGTTTTGGAAGCGAACACTTGAAGGATGGTCTGTCGACAGGGAAGGGATGGGGGTGGGAGAGATCACAGGAAGGAGGTTCTGTCGACAGGCAAGGGATGGGGTGGGGAGGGATCATAGGAAGGAGCGTCTGTCGACAGGGAAGAATGGGAGTGGGAGAGAACACTGAAGGAGGGTCTGTCGACAGGGAAAGGATGGGGGTGGGAGAGAACACAGGAAGGAGGGTCTGTGGATAGGGAAGGGAGGGAGGGAAAGAGAACACAGGAAGGAGGGTCTGTCGAGAGGAAAAGGATGGAGGTGGGAGAGAACACAGGAAGGAGGTTCTGTCGATAGGGAAGGGAGGGAGGGAAAGAGAACACAGGAAGGAGGGACTGTCGACAGAGAAGGGATGGGGGTGGGAGAGAACACAGGAAGTAGCGTCTGTCGATAGGGAAGGGATGGGGGTGGGAGAGAACACAGGAAGGAGCGTCTGTTGACAGGGAAGGGATAGGGGTGGGAGAGAACACAGGAAGGAATGTCTGTCGACAGCGAAGGGATGAGGGTGGGAGAGAACAAAGAAAGGAGCGTCTGTCGACAGGGAAGGGATAGGGGTGGGAGAGAACACAGGAAGGAGGGTCTGTCGACAGGGAAGTGATGAAGCGAAAGAGAACACAGTAAGTAGGTTTAGTCGTCAGGGAAGTGATGAATTGTAAGAGAACACAGGAAGGAGGGTCTGTCGAAAGGGAAGTGATGAAGGGCAATAGAACACAGGAACGAGGGTCTGTCGATAGGGAACGGATGAAGGGAAAGAGAACACAGGAAGGAGGGTCAGTCAATAGGGAAGTGATGAAGGGAAAGAGAACACAGGAAGGTGGGTCTGTCGATACGGAAGGAATGAAGCGAAAGAGAACACAGGAAGTAGGTTCTGTCGTCAGGGAAGTGATGAATTGAAAGAGAACAAAGGAAGGAGGTTGTGTCGAAAGGGAAGTGATGAAGGGAAATAGAACACAGGAAGGAGGGTCTGTCGATAGGGAAAGGATGAAGGGAAAGAGAACACAGGAAGGAGCGTCTGCCGATAGGGAAGGGATGAAGGGAAAGAGAACACAGGATGGAGGGTTTGTCGATAGGGAAGGGAGGAAGGGAAAGAGAACACAGGAAGGAGCGTCTGCCGATAGGGAAGGGATGGGGGTGGGTGAGAACACGGGAAGGAGGGTCTGTCGATAATGAAGGGATGGGGGTGGGAGAGAACACAGGAAGGAGGGTCTGTCGACAGGGAAGGGATGGGGGTGGGAGAGAACACAGGAAGGAGGGTCTGTGGATAGGGAAGGGAGGGAGGGAAAGAGAACACAGGAAGGAGGGTCTGTCGACAGGAAAAGGATGGGGGTGGGAGAGAACACAGGAAGGAGGTTCTGTCGATAGGGAAGGGAGGGAGGGAAAGAGAACACAGGAAGGAGGGACTGTCGACAGAGAAGGGATGGGGGTGGGAGAGAACACAGGAAGTAGCGTCTGTCGATAGGGAAGGGATGGGGGTGGGAGAGAACACAGGAAGGAGCGTCTGTTGACAGGGAAGGGATAGGGGTGGGAGAGAACACAGGAAGGAATGTCTGTCGATAGGGAAGGGATGAGGGTGGGAGAGAACAAAGGAAGGAGCGTCTGTCGACAGGGAAGGGATGGGGGTGGGAGAGAACACAGGAAGGAGGGTCTGTCGACAGGGAAGTGATGAAGGGAAAGAGAACACAGGAAGGAGGGTCTGTCGATAGGGAAGTGATGAAGCGAAAGAGAACACAGTAAGTAGGTTTAGTCGTCAGGGAAGTGATGAATTGTAAGAGAACACAGGAAGGAGGGTCTGTCGAAAGGGAAGTGATGAAGGGCAATAGAACACAGGAACGAGGGTCTGTCGATAGGGAACGGATGAAGGGAAAGAGAACACAGGAAGGAGGGTCAGTCAATAGGGAAGTGATGAAGGGAAAGAGAACACAGGAAGGTGGGTCTGTCGATACGGAAGGAATGAAGCGAAAGAGAACACAGGAAGTAGGTTCTGTCGTCAGGGAAGTGATGAATTGAAAGAGAACAAAGGAAGGAGGTTGTGTCGAAAGGGAAGTGTTGAAGGGAAATAGAACACAGGAAGGAGGGTCTGTCGATAGGGAAAGGATGAAGGGAAAGAGAACACAGGAAGGAGCGTCTGCCGATAGGGAAGGGATGAAGGGAAAGAGAACACAGGATGGAGGGTTTGTCGATAGGGAAGGGAGGAAGGGAAAGAGAACACAGGAAGGAGCGTCTGCCGATAGGGAAGGGATGGGGGTGGGTGAGAACACGGGAAGGAGCGTCTGTCGATAGCGAAGGGATGGGGGTGGGTGAGAACACGGGAAGGAGCGTCTGTTGACAGGGAAGGGATGGGGGTGGGAGAGAACACAGGAAGGAGGGTCTGTCGATAATGAAGGGATGGGGGTGGGAGAGAACACAGGAAGGAGGGTCTGTCGACAGGGAAGGGATGGGGGTGGGAGAGAACACAGGAAGGAGTTTCTATCGACAGGGAAGGGATGGGGTGGGGAGAGAACACAGGAAGGAGCGTCTGTCGACAGGGAAGAATGGGAGTGGGAGGGAACACTGAAGGAGAGTCTGTCGACAGGTACGAGATGGGGGAGGGAAAGAACACAGGAAGGTGGGCCAGTCGATAGGGAAGGGATGAATGGAAAGTACACACAGGAAGGAGGGTCTGTCGATAGGTAAGGAATGGGGGTGGGAGAGAACATAGGAAGGAGGGTCTGTCGATAATAAAGGGATGGGGGTGGGAGAGAACACAGGAAGGAGGGTCTGTCGACAGGGAAGGGATGGGGGTGGGAGAGACCACAGGAAGGAAGGTCTGTCGACAGGGAAGGGATTGGGATGGGAGAAAACACAGGAAGGAGGTCTGTCGATAGGGAAAGGATGAATGGAAAGTGAAGACAGGAAGGAGGGTCTGTCGATAGGGATGGGAGTGAGGGAAAGAGAACACAGGAAGGAGGGTCTGTCGATAATGAAGGGATAGGGGTGGGAGAGAACACAGGAAGGAGGGTCTGTCGACAGGGAAGGGATGTGGGTGGGAGAGAACACAGGAAGGAGGGTCTGTCGATAATGAAGGGATAGGGGTGGGAGAGAACACAGGAAGGAGGGTCTGTCGATAATGAAGGGATGGGGGTGGGAGAGAACACAGGAAGGAGGGTCTGTCGATAATGAAGGGATAGGGGTGGGAGAGAACACAGGAAGGAGGGTCTGTCGATAATGAAGGAATAGGGGTGGGAGAGAACACAGGAAGGGGGTTCTGTCGACAGGGAAGGGATGGGGGTGGGTGAGAACACAGGAAGGAGGGTCTGTCGACAGGAAACCGATGGGGGTGGGAGCGAACTCAGGAAGGGGGTTCTGTCGACAGGGAAGGGATGGGGGTGGGTGAGAACACAGGAAGGAGGGTCTGTCGACAGGGAACGGATGGGTGTGCGGGAGAACACAGGAAGGAGGGTCTGTCGACAGGGAAGGGATGGGGGAGGGAAAGAACACAGGAAGGTGGGCCAGTCGATAGGGAAGGGATGAATGGAAAGTAAACACAGGAAGGAGGGTCTGTGGATAGGGAAGGGAGGGAGGGAAAGAGAACACAGGAAGGAAGGTCTGTCGACGGGGAAGGGATTGGGATGGGAGAAAACACAGGAAGGAGGGTCTGTCGACAGGGAAGTGATGGGGGTGGGAGAGAACTCAGGAAGGGGGGTCTGTCGATAGGGAAAGGATGAATGGAAAGTGAACACAGGAAGGAAGGTCTGTCGATAGGGATGGGAGGGAGGGAAAGAGAACACAGGAAGGAGGGTCTGTCGACAGGGAAGGAATGGGGGTGGGAGAGAACAGAGGAAGGAGTTTCTGTCGACAGGGAAGGGATGTGGGTGGGAGAGAACACAGGAAGGAGGGTCTGTCTACAGGGAAGTGATGGGGGTGGGAGAGAACTCAGGAAGGAGGGTCTGTCGACAGGGAAGGGAGGGACGGAAAGAAAAACAGGAAGGAGGGTCTGTCGACAGGGAAGGGATGAGGGTGGGGAGAGATCAAAGGAAGGAGCGTCTGTCGACAGGGAAGAATGGGAGTGGGAGAGAACACAGGAAGGAGGTTCTGTCGATAGGGAAGGGAGGGAGGGAATGAGAACACAGGAAGGAGGGTCTGTCGACAGGGAAGGGAGGAAGGGAAAGAGAACACAGGAAGGAGGGTCTGTCGACAGGGAAGGGATGGGGGTGGGAGAGAACACAGGAAGGAGGGTCTGTCGACAGGGAAGGGATGGGGCTGGGGAGAGATCAAAGGAAGGAGCGTCTGTCGACAGGGAAGAATGGGAGTGGGAGAGAACACAGGAAGGAGGGTCTGTCGACAGGAAAGGGATGAGGGTGAGGGAGAACACAGGAAGGAGGGTCTGTCGATAGGGAAGGGATGAGGGTGAGAGAGAACACAGGAAGGAGGGTCTGTCGATAGGGAAGGGATGAGGGTGAGAGAGAACACAGGAAGGAGGGTCTGTCGACAGTGAAGGGATGTGGGTGGGAGAGAGCACAGGAAGGAGTTTCTGTCGACAGGGAAGGGATGTGGGTGGGAGAGAGCACAGGAAGGAGGGTCTGTCGACAGGGAAGGGTTGGGGATGGGAGAGAACACAGGAAGGAGTTTCTGTCGACAGGTAAGGGATGGGGGTGGGAGAGAACACAGGAAGGAGGGCCTGTCGATTGGGAAGGGATGAAGTGAAAGTGAACACAGGAAGGAGGTTCTGTCGATAGGGAAGGGATGGGGGTGGCAGAGAACACAGGAAGCAGCGTCTTTCGATAGGGAAGAGATGGGGATGGGATAGAACACAGGAAGGGGGGTCTGTCGATAGGGAAGGGATGTTGGTGGGAGAGAACACAGGAAGGAGGGTCGGTCGACAGGGAAGGGATGGGGGTGGGAGAGAACACAGGAAGGGGGGTCTGTAGATAGGGAACGGATGTGGGTGGGAGAGAACACAGGGAGGAGGTTCTGTCGACAGGCAAGGGATGGTGTGGGGAGAGATCACAGGAAGGAGCGACTGTCGACAGGCAAGGCAAGGGAATGGGAGAGAACACAGGAAGGAGGGTCTGTCAACAGGAAGGGATGGGGGTGGGAGAAAACACAGGAAGGAGGGTCTGTCAACAGGGAAGGGATGGGGGTGGGAGAGAACACAGGAAGGAGGGTCTGTTGACAGGGAAGGGATGGGGGTGGGAGAGAACACAGGAAGGAGGGTCTGTCGACAGGGAACGGATGGGGGTGGGAGAGAACACAGGGAGGATGTTCTGTCGACAGGCAAGGGATGGTGTGGGGAGAGATCACAGGAAGGAGCGACTGTCGACAGGCAAGGCAAGGGAGTGGGAGAGAACACAGGAAGGAGGGTCTGTCGACAGGGAAGGGATGGGGGTGGGAGAGTACACAGGAAAGAGGGCCTGTCGATTGGGACGGGATGAAGGGAAAGTGAACACAGGAAGGAGGGTCTGTCAATAGGGAAGGGAGGGAGGGAAAGAGAACACAGGAAGGAGGGTCTGTCGACAGGAAAGGGATGGGGGTGGGAGAGAACACAGGAAGGAGGTTCTGTCGATAGGGAAGGGAGGGAGGGAAAGAGAACACAGGAACGAGGGTCTTTCGATGGAAGTGATGAAGGGAAAGAGAACACAGGAAGGAGGGTCTGTAGATAGGGAAGGAATGAAGGGAAAGAGAAAACAGGAAGTAGGGTCTGTCGACAGGGAAGCGATGGGGGTGGGAGAGAACACAGGAAGGAGGTTCTGTCGATAATGAAGGGATGGGTGTTGGAGGGAACACAGGAAGGAGGGTCTGTCGATAGGGAAGGGATGGGGGTTGGAGAGAACACAGGAAGGAGTGTCTGTCGACAGGGAAGGGATGGGGATGGGAGAGAACACAGGAAGGAGTTTCTGTCGACAGGGAAGGGATGTGGGTGGGAGAGAACACAGGAGGGAGGTTCTGTCGACAGGGAAGGGATGTGGGTTGGAGAGAACACAGGAAGGAGGGTCTGTCGATAGGGAACGGATGGGGGTGGAAGAGAACACAGGGAGGAGGTTCTGTCGACAGGCAAGGGATGTGGTGGGGAGAGATCACAGGAAGGAGCGACTGTCGACAGGCAAGGCAAGGGAGTGGGTGAGAACACAGGAAGGAGGGTCTGTCGACAGGGAAGGGATGTGGGTGGGAGAGAACACAGGAAGGAGGGTCTGTCGACAGGGAAGGGATGGGGGTGGGGAGAGATCAAAGGAAGGAGCGTCTGTCGACAGGGAAGAATGGGAGTGGGAGAGAACACAGGAAGGAGGGTCTGTCGACAGGAAAGGGATGAGGGTGAGAGAGAACACAGGAAGGAGGGTCTGTCGATAGGGAAGGGATGAGGGTGAGAGAGAACACAGGAAGGAGGGTCTGTCGATAGGGAAGGGATGAGGGTGAGAGAGAACACAGGAAGGAGGGTCTGTCGACAGTGAAGGGATGTGGGTGGGAGAGAGCACAGGAAGGAGGTTCTGTCGACAGGGAAGGGATGTGGGTGGGAGAGAGCACAGGAAGGAGGGTCTGTCGACAGGGAAGGGTTGGGGTTGGGAGAGAACACAGGAAGGAGTTTCTGTCGACAGGTAAGGGATGGGGGTGGGAGAGAACACAGGAAGGAGGGCCTGTCGATTGGGAAGGGATGAAGTGAAAGTGAACACAGGAAGGAGGTTCTGTCGATAGGGAAGGGATGGGGGTGGCAGAGAACACAGGAAGCAGCGTCTTTCGATAGGGAAGAGATGGGGATGGGATAGAACACAGGAAGGGGGGTCTGTCGATAGGGAAGGGATGTTGGTGGGAGAGAACACAGGAAGGAGGGTCGGTCGACAGGGAAGGGATGGGGGTGGGAGAGAACACAGGAAGGGGGGTCTGTAGATAGGGAACGGATGTGGGTGGGAGAGAACACAGGGAGGAGGTTCTGTCGACAGGCAAGGGATGGTGTGGGGAGAGATCACAGGAAGGAGCGACTGTCGACAGGCAAGGCAAGGGAATGGGAGAGAACACAGGAAGGAGGGTCTGTCAACAGGAAGGGATGGGGGTGGGAGAAAACACAGGAAGGAGGGTCTGTCAACAGGGAAGGGATGGGGGTGGGAGAGAACACAGGAAGGAGGGTCTGTTGACAGGGAAGGGATGGGGGTGGGAGAGAACACAGGAAGGAGGGTCTGTCGATAGGGAACGGATGGAGGTGGGAGAGAACACAGGGAGGAGGTTCTGTCGACAGGCAAGGGATGTGGTGGGGAGAGATCACAGGAAGGAGCGACTGTCGACAGGCAAGGCAAGGGAGTGGGTGAGAACACAGGAAGGAGGGTCTGTCGACAGGGAAGGGATGTGGGTGGGAGAGAACACAGGAAGGAGGGTCTGTCGATAATGAAGGGATGGATGTGGGAGAGAACACAGGAAGGACGGTCTGTCGACAGGAAAGGGATGGGGGTGGGAGAGAACACAGGAAGGAGGTTCTGTCGATAGGGATGGGAGGGAGGGAAAGAGAACACAGGAAGGAGGGTCTGTCGACAGGGAATGGATGGCGGTGGGTGGGAACACAGGAAGTAGCGTCTGTCGATAGGGAAGGGATGGGGGAGGGTGAGAACACAGGAAGGAGGTTCTGTCGATAGGGAAGGGATGAAGTGAAAGTGAACACAGGAAGGAGGGTCTGTCGATCGGGAAGGGAGGGAGGGAAAGTAAAACAGGAAGGAGGGTCTGTCGACAGGGAAGGAATGGGGGTGGGAGAGAACACAGGAAGGAGGTTCTGTCGATAGGGAAGGGAGGGAGGGAAAGAAAACACAGGAAGCAGCGTCTGTCGATAGGGAAGGGATGGGGGAGGGAGAGAACACAGGAAGGTGGGTCTGTCGACAGGGAAGTGATGGGGATGGGAGAGAACACAGGAAGGAGGGACTGTCGACAGGGAAGGAATGGGGGTGGGAGAGAACACAGTAAGGAGCGACTGTCGACAGGGAAGTGATGAAGGGAAAGAGAACACAGGAAGGAGGGTCTGTAGATAGGGAAGGAATGAAGGAAAGAGAAAACAGGAAGTAGGGTCTGTCGACAGGGAAGGGATGGTGTTGGAAGCGAACACACGAAGGATGGTCTGTCGACAGGGAAGGGATGGGGGTGGGAGAGAACACAGGAAGGAGGGTCTGTCGACAGGGAACGGATGGGGGTGGGTGAGAACACAGGAAGGCTGTTCTGTCGACAGGCAGGGGATGGGGTGGGGAGAGATCATAGGAAGGAGCGTCTGTCGACAGGGAAGAATGGGAGTGGGAGAGAACACTGAAGGAGGGTCTGTGGACAGGGAAGGGATGGGGGTGGGAGAGAACACAGGAAGGAGGGTCTGTGGATAGGGAAGGGAGGGAGGGAAAGAGAACACAGGAAGGAGGGTCTGTCGACAGGGAAGGGATGGGTGTGGCAGAGAACACAGGAAGCAGCGTCTGTCGATAGGTAACGGATGGGGGTGGGAGAGAACACAGGAAGGTGGGTCTGTCGACAGGGAAGGGATGGGGGTGGGAGAGAACACAGGAACGAGGGTCTTTCGACCGGGAAGTGATGAAGGGAAAGAGAAAACAGGAAGTAGGGTCTGTCGACAGGGAAGCGATGGGGGTGGGAGAGAACACAGGAAGGAGGTTCTGTCGATAATGAAGGGATGGGTGTTGGAGGGAACACAGGAAGGAGGGTCTGTCGACAGGGAAGGGATGGGGGTTGGAGGGAACACAGGAAGGAGTGTCTGTCGACAGGGAAGGGATGGGGATGGGAGAGAACACAGGAAGGAGTTTCTGTCGACAGGGAAGGGATGTGGGTGGGAGAGAACACAGGAGGGAGGTTCTGTCGACAGGGAAGGGATGGGGGTTGGAGAGAACACAGGAAGGAGGGGCTGTCGATAGGGAACGGATGGGGGTGGGAGAGAACACAGGGAGGAGGTTCTGTCGACAGGCAAGGGATGTGGTGGGGAGAGATCACAGGAAGGAGCGACTGTCGACAGGCAAGGCAAGGGAGTCGGTGAGAACACAGGAAGGAGGGTCTGTCGACAGGGAAGGGATGTGGGTGGGAGAGAACACAGGAAGGAGGGTCTGTCGATAGGGAAGGGATGATGGGAAAGCGAACACAAGAAGGAGGGTCTGTCGACAGGGAAAGAATGGGGGTGGGAGAGAACACAGGAAGGAGGGTCTGTCGATAATGAAGGGATGGATGTGGGAGAGAACACAGGAAGGACGGTCTGTCGACAGGAAAGGGATGGGAGTGGGAGAGAACACAGGAAGGAGGTTCTGTCGATAGGGATGGGAGGGAGGGAAAGAGAACACAGGAAGGAGGGTCTGTCGACAGGGAATGGATGGCGGTGGGTGGGAACACAGGAAGTAGCGTCTGTCGATAGGGAAGGGATGGGGGAGGGTGAGAACACAGGAAGGAGGTTCTGTCGATAGGGAAGGGATGAAGTGAAAGTGAACACAGGAAGGAGGGTCTGTCGATCGGGAAGGGAGGGAGGGAAAGAAAAACAGGAAGGAGGGTCTGTCGACAGGGAAGGAATGGGGGTGGGAGAGAACACAGGAAGGAGGTTCTGTCGATAGGGAAGGGAGGGAGGGAAAGAGAACACAGGAAGCAGCGTCTGTCGATAGGGAAGGGATGGGGGAGGGAGAGAACACAGGAAGGTGGGTCTGTCGACAGGGAAGTGATGGGGATGGGAGAGAACACAGGAAGGAGGGACTGTCGACAGGGAAGGAATGGGGGTGGGAGAGAACACAGTAAGGAGCGACTGTCGACAGGGAAGTGATGAAGGGAAAGAGAACACAGGAAGGAGGGTCTGTAGATAGGGAAGGAATGAAGGGAAAGAGAAAACAGGAAGTAGGGTCTGTCGACAGGGAAGGGATGGTGTTGGAAGCGAACACACGAAGGATGGTCTGTCGACAGGGAAGGGATGGGGGTGGGAGAGAACACAGGAAGGAGGGTCTGTCGACAGGGAACGGATGGGGGTGGGTGAGAACACAGGAAGGCGGTTCTGTCGACAGGCAGGGGATGGGGTGGGGAGAGATCATAGGAAGGAACGTCTGTCGACAGGGAAGAATGGGAGTGGGAGAGAACACTGAAGGAGGGTCTGTGGACAGGGAAGGGATGGGGGTGGGAGAGAACACAGGAAGGAGGGTCTGTGGATAGGGAAGGGAGGGAGGGAAAGAGAACACAGGAAGGAGGGTCTGTCGACAGGGAAGGGATGGGTGTGGCAGAGAACACAGGAAGCAGCGTCTGTCGATAGGGAACGGATGGGGGTGGGAGAGAACACAGGAAGGTGGGTCTGTCGACAGGGAAGGGATGGGGGTGGGAGAGAACACAGGAACGAGGGTCTTTCGACCGGGAAGTGATGAAGGGAAAGAGAACACAGGAAGGAGGGTCTGTAGATAGGGAAGGAATGAAGGGAAAGAGAAAACAGGAAGTAGGGTCTGTCGACAGGGAAGCGATGGGGGTGGGAGAGAACACTTGAAGGAGGGTCTGTCGACAGGGAAGGGATGGGGGTGGGAGAGATCACAGGAAGGAGGTTCTGTCGACAGGCAAGGGATGGGGTGGGGAGGGATCATAGGAAGGAGCGTCTGTCGACAGGGAAGAATGGGAGTGGGAGAGAACACAGGAAGGAGGGTCTGTGGATAGGGAAGGGAGGGAGGGAAAGAGAACACAGGAAGGAGGGTCTGTCGACAGGAAAAGGATGGGGGTGGGAGAGAACACAGGAAGGAGGTTCTGTCGATAGGGAAGGGAGGGAGGGAAAGAGAACACAGGAAGGAGGGACTGTCGACAGAGAAGGGATGGGGGTGGGAGAGAACACAGGAAGTAGCGTCTGTCGATAGGGAAGGGATGGGGGTGGGAGAGAACACAGGAAGGAGCGTCTGTTGACAGGGAAGGGATAGGGGTGGGAGAGAACACAGGAAGGAATGTCTGTCGACAGCGAAGGGATGAGGGTGGGAGAGAACAAAGGAAGGAGCGTCTGTCGACAGGGAAGGGATAGGGGTGGGAGAGAACACAGGAAGGAGGGTCTGTCGACAGGGAAGTGATGAAGGGAAAGAGAACACAGGAAGGAGGGTCTGTCGTTAGGGAAGTGATGAAGCGAAAGAGAACACAGTAAGTAGGTTCTGTCGTCAGGGAAGTGATGAATTGTAAGAGAACACAGGAAGGAGGGTCTGTCGAAAGGGAAGTGATGAAGGGCAATAGAACACAGGAACGAGGGTCTGTCGATAGGGAACGGATGAAGGGAAAGAGAACACAGGAAGGAGGGTCAGTCAATAGGGAAGTGATGAAGGGAAAGAGAACACAGGAAGGTGGGTCTGTCGATACGGAAGGAATGAAGCGAAAGAGAACACAGGAAGTAGGTTCTGTCGTCAGGGAAGTGATGAATTGAAAGAGAACAAAGGAAGGAGGTTGTGTCGAAAGGGAAGTGATGAAGGGAAATAGAACACAGGAAGGAGGGTCTGTCGATAGGGAAAGGATGAAGGGAAAGAGAACACAGGAAGGAGCGTCTGCCGATAGGGAAGGGATGAAGGGAAAGAGAACACAGGATGGAGGGTTTGTCGATAGGGAAGGGAGGAAGGGAAAGAGAACACAGGAAGGAGCGTCTGCCGATAGGGAAGGGATGGGGGTGGGTGAGAACACGGGAAGGAGCGTCTGTCGATAGCGAAGGGATGGGGGTGGGTGAGAACACGGGAAGGAGCGTCTGTTGACAGGGAAGGGATGGGGGTGGGAGAGAACACAGGAAGGAGGGTCTGTCGATAATGAAGGGATGGGGGTGGGAGAGAACACAGGAAGGAGGGTCTGTCGACAGGGAAGGGATGGGGGTGGGAGAGAACACAGGAAGGAGTTTCTATCGACAGGGAAGGGATGGGGTGGGGAGAGAACACAGGAAGGAGCGTCTGTCGACAGGGAAGAATGGGAGTGGGAGGGAACACTGAAGGAGGGTCTGTCGACAGGTACGGGATGGGGGAGGGAAAGAACACAGGAAGGTGGGCCAGTCGATAGGGAAGGGATGAATGGAAAGTACACACAGGAAGGAGGGTCTGTCGATAGGTAAGGAATGGGGGTGGGAGAGAACATAGGAAGGAGGGTCTGTCGATAATAAAGGGATGGGGGTGGGAGAGAACACAGGAAGGAGGTTCTGTCGATAGGGAAGGGAGGGAGGGAAAGAGAACACAGGAAGGAGGGACTGTCGACAGAGAAGGGATGGGGGTGGGAGAGAACACAGGAAGTAGCGTCTGTCGATAGGGAAGGGATGGGGGTGGGAGAGAACACAGGAAGGAGCGTCTGTTGACAGGGAAGGGATAGGGGTGGGAGAGAACACAGGAAGGAATGTCTGTCGACAGCGAAGGGATGAGGGTGGGAGAGAACAAAGGAAGGAGCGTCTGTCGACAGGGAAGGGATAGGGGTGGGAGAGAACACAGGAAGGAGGGTCTGTCGACAGGGAAGTGATGAAGGGAAAGAGAACACAGGAAGGAGGGTCTGTCGATAGGGAAGTGATGAAGCGAAAGAGAACACAGTAAGTAGGTTTAGTCGTCAGGGAAGTGATGAATTGTAAGAGAACACAGGAAGGAGGGTCTGTCGAAAGGGAAGTGATGAAGGGCAATAGAACACAGGAACGAGGGTCTGTCGATAGGGAACGGATGAAGGGAAAGAGAACACAGGAAGGAGGGTCAGTCAATAGGGAAGTGATGAAGGGAAAGAGAACACAGGAAGGTGGGTCTGTCGATACGGAAGGAATGAAGCGAAAGAGAACACAGGAAGTAGGTTCTGTCGTCAGGGAAGTGATGAATTGAAAGAGAACAAAGGAAGGAGGTTGTGTCGAAAGGGAAGTGATGAAGGGAAATAGAACACAGGAAGGAGGGTCTGTCGATAGGGAAAGGATGAAGGGAAAGAGAACACAGGAAGGAGCGTCTGCCGATAGGGAAGGGATGAAGGGAAAGAGAACACAGGATGGAGGGTTTGTCGATAGGGAAGGGAGGAAGGGAAAGAGAACACAGGAAGGAGCGTCTGCCGATAGGGAAGGGATGGGGGTGGGTGAGAACACGGGAAGGAGCGTTTGTCGATAGCGAAGGGATGGGGGTGGGTGAGAACACGGGAAGGAGCGTCTGTTGACAGGGAAGGGATGGGGGTGGGAGAGAACACAGGAAGGAGGGTCTGTCGATAATGAAGGGATGGGGGTGGGAGAGAACACAGGAAGGAGGGTCTGTCGACTGGGAAGGGATGGGGGTGGGAGAGAACACAGGAAGGAGTTTCTATCGACAGGGAAGGGATGGGGTGGGGAGAGAACACAGGAAGGAGCGTCTGTCGACAGGGAAGAATGGGAGTGGGAGGGAACACTGAAGGAGGGTCTGTCGACAGGTACGGGATGGGGGAGGGAAAGAACACAGGAAGGTGGGCCAGTCGATAGGGAAGGGATGAATGGAAAGTACACACAGGAAGGAGGGTCTGTCGATAGGTAAGGAATGGGGGTGGGAGAGAACATAGGAAGGAGGGTCTGTCGATAATAAAGGGATGGGGGTGGGAGAGAACACAGGAAGGAGGGTCTGTCGACAGGGAAGGGATGGGGGTGGGAGAAAACACAGGAAGGAGGTCTGTCGATAGGGAAAGGATGAATGGAAAGTGAAGACAGGAAGGAGGGTCTGTCGATAGGGATGGGAGGGAGGGAAAGAGAACACAGGAAGGAGGGTCTGTCGATAATGAAGGGATAGGGGTGGGAGAGAACACAGGAAGGAGGGTCTGTCGACAGGGAAGGGATGTGGGTGGGAGAGAACACAGGAAGGAGGGTCTGTCGATAATGAAGGGATAGGGGTGGGAGAGAACACAGGAAGGAGGGTCTGTCGATAATGAAGGGATGGGGGTGGGAGAGAACACAGGAAGGAGGGTCTGTCGATAATGAAGGGATAGGGGTGGGAGAGAACACAGGAAGGAGGGTCTGTCGATAATGAAGGAATAGGGGTGGGAGAGAACACAGGAAGGGGGTTCTGTCGACAGGGAAGGGATGGGGGTGGGTGAGAACACAGGAAGGAGGGTCTGTCGACAGGAAACGGATGGGGGTGGGAGCGAACTCAGGAAGGGGGTTCTGTCGACAGGGAAGGGATGGGGGTGGGTGAGAACACAGGAAGGAGGGTCTGTCGACAGGGAACGGATGGGTGTGCGGGAGAACACAGGAAGGAGGGTCTGTCGACAGGGAAGGGATGGGGGAGGGAAAGAACACAGGAAGGTGGGCCAGTCGATAGGGAAGGGATGAATGGAAAGTAAACACAGGAAGGAGGGTCTGTGGATAGGGAAGGGAGGGAGGGAAAGAGAACACAGGAAGGAAGGTCTGTCGACGGGGAAGGGATTGGGATGGGAGAAAACACAGGAAGGAGGGTCTGTCGACAGGGAAGTGATGGGGGTGGGAGAGAACTCAGGAAGGGGGGTCTGTCGATAGGGAAAGGATGAATGGAAAGTGAACACAGGAAGGAAGGTCTGTCGATAGGGATGGGAGGGAGGGAAAGAGAACACAGGAAGGAGGGTCTGTCGACAGGGAAGGAATGGGGGTGGGAGAGAACACAGGAAGGAGGTTCTGTCGATAGGGAAGAATGGGAGTGGGAGAGAACACTGTAGGAGGGTCTGTCGATAGGGAAGGGATGAAGGGAAAGTAAACACAGGAAGGAGGGTCTGTGGATAGGGAAGGGAGGGAGGGAAAGAGAACACAGGAAGGAGGGTCTGTCGATAGGGAAGGAATGGGGGTGGGAGAGAACAGAGGAAGGAGTTTCTGTCGACAGGGAAGGGATGTGGGTGGGAGAGAACACAGGAAGGAGGGTCTGTCTACAGGGAAGTGATGGGGGTGGGAGAGAACTCAGGAAGGAGGGTCTGTCGACAGGGAAGGGAGGGACGGAAAGAAAAACAGGAAGGAGGGTCTGTCGACAGGGAAGAATGGGAGTGGGAGAGAACACAGGAAGGAGGTTCTGTCGATAGGGAAGGGAGGGAGGGAATGAGAACACAGGAAGGAGGGTCTGTCGACAGGGAAGGGAGGAAGGGAAAGAGAACACAGGAAGGAGGGTCTGTCGACAGGGAAGGGATGGGGGTGGGAGAGAACACAGGAAGGAGGGTCTGTCGACAGGGAAGGGATGGGGGTGGGGAGAGATCAAAGGAAGGAGCGTCTGTCGACAGGGAAGAATGGGAGTGGGAGAGAACACAGGAAGGAGGGTCTGTCGACAGGAAAGGGATGAGGGTGAGAGAGAACACAGGAAGGAGGGTCTGTCGATAGGGAAGGGATGAGGGTGAGAGAGAACACAGGAAGGAGGGTCTGTCGATAGGGAAGGGATGAGGGTGAGAGAGAACACAGGAAGGAGGGTCTGTCGACAGTGAAGGGATGTGGGTGGGAGAGAGCACAGGAAGGAGTTTCTGTCGACAGGGAAGGGATGTGGGTGGGAGAGAGCACAGGAAGGAGGGTCTGTCGACAGGGAAGGGTTGGGGATGGGAGAGAACACAGGAAGGAGTTTCTGTCGACAGGTAAGGGATGGGGGTGGGAGAGAACACAGGAAGGAGGGCCTGTCGATTGGGAAGGGATAAAGTGAAAGTGAACACAGGAAGGAGGTTCTGTCGATAGGGAAGGGATGGGGGTGGCAGAGAACACAGGAAGCAGTGTCTTTCGATAGGGAAGAGATGGGGATGGGATAGAACACAGGAAGGGGGGTCTGTCGATAGGGAAGGGATGTTGGTGGGAGAGAACACAGGAAGGAGGGTCGGTCGACAGGGAAGGGATGGGGGTGGGAGAGAACACAGGAAGGGGGGTCTGTAGATAGGGAACGGATGTGGGTGGGAGAGAACACAGGGAGGAGGTTCTGTCGACAGGCAAGGGATGGTGTGGGGAGAGATCACAGGAAGGAGCGACTGTCGACAGGCAAGGCAAGGGAATGGGAGAGAACACAGGAAGGAGGGTCTGTCAACAGGAAGGGATGGGGGTGGGAGAAAACACAGGAAGGAGGGTCTGTCAACAGGGAAGGGATGGGGGTGGGAGAGAACACAGGAAGGAGGGTCTGTTGACAGGGAAGGGATGGGGTTGGGAGAGAACACAGGAAGGAGGGTCTGTCGACAGGGAACGGATGGGGGTGGGAGAGAACACAGGGAGGATGTTCTGTCGACAGGCAAGGGATGGTGTGGGGAGAGATCACAGGAAGGAGCGACTGTCGACAGGCAAGGCAAGGGAGTGGGAGAGAACACAGGAAGGAGGGTCTGTCGACAGGGAAGGGATGGGGGTGGGAGAGTACACAGGAAAGAGGGCCTGTCGATTGGGACGGGATGAAGGGAAAGTGAACACAGGAAGGAGGGTCTGTCGATAGGGAAGGGATGAAGGCAAAGAGAACACAGGAAGGAGGGTCTGTCGACAGGAAAGGGATGGGGGTGGGAGAGAACTCAGGAAGGAGGGTCGGTCGATAGGGAAGGGAGGGAGGGAAAGAGAACACAGGAACGAGGGTCTTTCGACTGGGAAGTGATGAAGGGAAAGAGAACACAGGAAGGAGGGTCTGTAGATAGGGAAGGAATGAAGGGAAAGAGAAAACAGGAAGTAGGGTCTGTCGACAGGGAAGCGATGGGGGTGGGAGAGAACACAGGAAGGAGGTTCTGTCGATAATGAAGGGATGGGTGTTGGAGGGCACACAGGAAGGAGGGTCTGTCGACAGGGAAGGGATGGGGGTTGGAGAGAACACAGGAAGGAGTGTCTGTCGACAGGGAAGGGATGGGGATGGGAGAGAACACAGGAAGGAGTTTCTGTCGACAGGGAAGGGATGGGGGTTGGAGAGAACACAGGAAGGAGGGTCTGTCGATAGGGAACGGATGGGGGTGGGAGAGAACACAGGGAGGAGGTTCTGTCGACAGGCAAGGGATGTGGTGGGGAGAGATCACAGGAAGGAGCGACTGTCGACAGGCAAGGCAAGGGAGTGGGTGAGAACACAGGAAGGAGGGTCTGTCGACAGGGAAGGGATGTGGGTGGGAGAGAACACAGGAAGGAGGGTCTGTCGATAGGGAAGGGATGATGGGAAAGCGAACACAGGAAGGAGGGTCTGTCGACAGGGAAAGAATGGGGGTGGGAGAGAACACAGGAAGGAGGGTCTGTCGATAATGAAGGGATGGATGTGGGAGAGAACACAGGACGGACGGTCTGTCGACAGGAAAGGGATGGGGGTGGGAGAGAACACAGGAAGGAGGTTCTGTCGATAGGGATGGGAGGGAGGGAAAGAGAACACAGGAAGGAGGGTCTGTCGACAGGGAATGGATGGCGGTGGGTGGGAACACAGGAAGTAGCGTCTGTCGATAGGGAAGGGATGGGGGAGGGTGAGAACACAGGAAGGAGGTTCTGTCGATAGGGAAGGGATGAAGTGAAAGTGAACACAGGAAGGAGGGTCTGTCGATCGGGAAGGGAGGGAGGGAAAGAAAAACAGGAAGGAGGGTCTGTCGACAGGGAAGGAATGGGGGTGGGAGAGAACACAGGAAGGAGGTTCTGTCGATAGGGAAGGGAGGGAGGGAAAGAGAACACAGGAAGCAGCGTCTGTCGATAGGGAAGGGATGGGGGAGGGAGAGAACACAGGAAGGTGGGTCTGTCGACAGGGAAGTGATGGGGATGGGAGAGAACACAGGAAGGAGGGACTGTCGACAGGGAAGGAATGGGGGTGGGAGAGAACACAGTAAGGAGCGACTGTCGACAGGGAAGTGATGAAGGGAAAGAGAACACAGGAAGGAGGGTCTGTAGATAGGGAAGGAATGAAGGGAAAGAGAAAACAGGAAGTAGGGTCTGTCGACAGGGAAGGGATGGTGTTGGAAGCGAACACACGAAGGATGGTCTGTCGACAGGGAAGGGATGGGGGTGGGAGAGAACACAGGAAGGAGGGTCTGTCGACAGGGAACGGATGGGGGTGGGTGAGAACACAGGAAGGCGGTTCTGTCGACAGGCAGGGGATGGGGTGGGGAGAGATCATAGGAAGGAGCGTCTGTCGACAGGGAAGAATGGGAGTGGGAGAGAACACTGAAGGAGGGTCTGTGGACAGGGAAGGGATGGGGGTGGGAGAGAACACAGGAAGGAGGGTCTGTGGATAGGGAAGGGAGGGAGGGAAAGAGAACACAGGAAGGAGGGTCTGTCGACAGGGAAGGGATGGGTGTGGCAGAGAACACAGGAAGCAGCGTCTGTCGATAGGGAACGGATGGGGGTGGGAGAGAACACAGGAAGGTGGGTCTGTCGACAGGGAAGGGATGGGGGTGGGAGAGAACACAGGAACGAGGGTCTTTCGACCGGGAAGTGATGAAGGGAAAGAGAAAACAGGAAGTAGGGTCTGTCGACAGGGAAGCGATGGGGGTGGGAGAGAACACAGGAAGGAGGTTCTGTCGATAATGAAGGGATGGGTGTTGGAGGGAACACAGGAAGGAGGGTCTGTCGACAGGGAAGGGATGGGGGTTGGAGAGAACACAGGAAGGAGTGTCTGTCGACAGGGAAGGGATGGGGATGGGAGAGAACACAGGAAGGAGTTTCTGTCGACAGGGAAGGGATGTGGGTGGGAGAGAACACAGGAGGGAGGTTCTGTCGACAGGGAAGGGATTGGGGTTGGAGAGAACACAGGAAGGAGGGTCTGTCGATAGGGAACGGATGGGGGTGGGAGAGAACACAGGGAGGAGGTTCTGTCGACAGGCAAGGGATGTGGTGGGGAGAGATCACAGGAAGGAGCGACTGTCGACAGGCAAGGCAAGGGAGTGGGTGAGAACACAGTAAGGAGGGTCTGTCGACAGGGAAGGGATGTGGGTGGGAGAGAACACAGGAAGGAGGGTCTGTCGATAGGGAAGGGATGATGGGAAAGCGAACACAGGAAGGAGGGTCTGTCGACAGGGAAAGAATGGGGGTGGGAGAGAACACAGGAAGGAGGGTCTGTCGATAATGAAGGGATGGATGTGGGAGAGAACACAGGAAGGACGGTCTGTCGACAGGAAAGGGATGGGGGTGGGAGAGAACACAGGAAGGAGGTTCTGTCGATAGGGATGGGAGGGAGGGAAAGAGAACACAGGAAGGAGGGTCTGTCGACAGGGAATGGATGGCGGTGGGTGGGAACACAGGAAGTAGCGTCTGTCGATAGGGAAGGGATGGGGGAGGGTGAGAACACAGGAAGGAGGTTCTGTCGATAGGGAAGGGATGAAGTGAAAGTGAACACAGGAAGGAGGGTCTGTCGATCGGGAAGGGAGGGAGGGAAAGAAAAACAGGAAGGAGGGTCTGTCGACAGGGAAGGAATGGGGGTGGGAGAGAACACAGGAAGGAGGTTCTGTCGATAGGGAAGGGAGGGAGGGAAAGAGAACACAGGAAGCAGCGTCTGTCGATAGGGAAGGGATGGGGGAGGGAGAGAACACAGGAAGGTTGGTCTGTCGACAGGGAAGTGATGGGGATGGGAGAGAACACAGGAAGGAGGGACTGTCGACAGGGAAGGAATGGGGGTGGGAGAGAACACAGTAAGGAGCGACTGTCGACAGGGAAGTGATGAAGGGAAAGAGAACACAGGAAGGAGGGTCTGTAGATAGGGAAGGAATGAAGGGAAAGAGAAAACAGGAAGTAGGGTCTGTCGACAGGGAAGGGATGGTGTTGGAAGCGAACACACGAAGGATGGTCTGTCGACAGGGAAGGGATGGGGGTGGGAGAGAACACAGGAAGGAGGGTCTGTCGACAGGGAACGGATGGGGGTGGGTGAGAACACAGGAAGGCGGTTCTGTCGACAGGCAGGGGATGGGGTGGGGAGAGATCATAGGAAGGAGCGTCTGTCGACAGGGAAGAATGGGAGTGGGAGAGAACACTGAAGGAGGGTCTGTGGACAGGGAAGGGATGGGGGTGGGAGAGAACACAGGAAGGAGGGTCTGTGGATAGGGAAGGGAGGGAGGGAAAGAGAACACAGGAAGGAGGGTCTGTCGACAGGGAAGGGATGGGTGTGGCAGAGAACACAGGAAGCAGCGTCTGTCGATAGGGAACGGATGGGGGTGGGAGAGAACACAGGAAGGTGGGTCTGTCGACAGGGAAGGGATGGGGGTGGGAGAGAACACAGGAACGAGGGTCTTTCGACCGGGAAGTGATAAAGGGAAAGAGAACACAGGAAGGAGGGTCTGTAGATAGGGAAGGAATGAAGGGAAAGAGAAAACAGGAAGTAGGGTCTGTCGACAGGGAAGCGATGGGGGTGGGAGAGATCACAGGAAGGAGGTTCTGTCGACAGGCAAGGGATGGGGTGGGGAGGGATCATAGGAAGGAGCGTCTGTCGACAGGGAAGAATGGGAGTGGGAGAGAACACTGAAGGAGGGTCTGTCGACAGGGAAAGGATGGGGGTGGGAGAGAACACAGGAAGGAGGGTCTGTGGATAGGGAAGGGAGGGAGGGAAAGAGAACACAGGAAGGAGGGTCTGTCGACAGGAAAAGGATGGGGGTGGGAGAGAACACAGGAAGGAGGTTCTGTCGATAGGGAAGGGAGGGAGGGAAAGAGAACACAGGAAGGAGGGACTGTCGACAGAGAAGGGATGGGGGTGGGAGAGAACACAGGAAGTAGCGTCTGTCGATAGGGAAGGGATGGGGGTGGGAGAGAACACAGGAAGGAGCGTCTGTTGACAGTGAAGGGATAGGGGTGGGAGAGAACACAGGAAGGAATGTCTGTCGACAGCGAAGGGATGAGGGTGGGAGAGAACAAAGGAAGGAGCGTCTGTCGACAGGGAAGGGATAGGGGTGGGAGAGAACACAGGAAGGAGGGTCTGTCGACAGGGAAGTGATGAAGGGAAAGAGAACACAGGAAGGAGGGTCTGTCGATAGGGAAGTGATGAAGCGAAAGAGAACACAGTAAGTAGGTTTAGTCGTCAGGGAAGTGATGAATTGTAAGAGAACACAGGAAGGAGGGTCTGTCGAAAGGGAAGTGATGAAGGGCAATAGAACACAGGAACGAGGGTCTGTCGATAGGGAACGGATGAAGGGAAAGAGAACACAGGAAGGAGGCGTCAGTCAATAGGGAAGTGATGAAGGGAAAGAGAACACAGGAAGGTGGGTCTGTCGATACGGAAGGAATGAAGCGAAAGAGAACACAGGAAGTAGGTTCTGTCGTCAGGGAAGTGATGAATTGAAAGAGAACAAAGGAAGGAGGTTGTGTCGAAAGGGAAGTGATGAAGGGAAATAGAACACAGGAAGGAGGGTCTGTCGATAGGGAAAGGATGAAGGGAAAGAGAACACAGGAAGGAGCGTCTGCCGATAGGGAAGGGATGAAGGGAAAGAGAACGCAGGCTGGAGGGTTTGTCGATAGGGAAGGGAGGAAGGGAAAGAGAACACAGGAAGGAGCGTCTGCCGATAGGGAAGGGATGATGGGAAAGAGAACACAGGAAGGAGGGTCAGTCGACAGGGAAGGGATGAGGGTGAGAGAGAACACAGAAAGGAGGGTCTGTCGAAAGGGAAGGGATGAGGGTGAGATAGAGCACAGGAAGGTGCGTCTGTCGATTGGGAAGGGATGAGGTTGAGAGAGAACACAGGAAGGAGCGTCTGTCGATAGAGAAGGGATGAAGGGAAAGAGAATGCAGGAAGGAGGGTGTGTCGACAGGGAAGGGATGGGGGTGGGAGCGAACACAGGAAGGAGGGTCTATCGATAAGGAAGGGATTGGGGTGGGAGAGAACACAGGAAGGAGATTCCGTCGACAGGGAAGGGATGAAGGGAAAGAGAACACAGGAAGGAGGGTCTGTCGACAGGGAAGTGATGAAGGGAAAGAGAACACAGGAAGGAGGGTCTGTCGATAGGGAAAGGGTGAAGGGAAAGAGAATACAGGAAGGAGGGTCTGTCGATAGGGAAGGGAGGAAGGGAAAGAGAACGCAGGAAGGAGGGTCTGTCGACAGGGAAGGGATCGGGGTGGGAGAGAACACAGGAAGGAGGTTCTGTCGATAGGGAAGGGAGGAAGGGAAAGAGAACACAGGAAGGAGGGTCTGTCGATAGGGAAGGGAGGAAGGGAAAGAGAATGCAGGAGGAAGGGTCTGTCGATAAGGAAGGGATGAGGGTGAGAGAGAACACAGAAAGGAGGGTCTGTCGATAGGGAAGGGATGAGGGTGAGATAGAGCTCAAGATGGAGCGTCTGCCGATGGGGAAGGGATGGGAGTGGAGAGAACACAGTAAGGAGCGTCTGTCGACAGGGAAGGGTTAGGGGTGGGAGAGAACACAGGAAGGAGCGTCTGTCGAAAGGGAAGGGATGGGGGTGGGAGAGAACACAGGAAGGAGGGTCTGTCGACAGGGAAGGGATGGGGCTGGAAGAGAACACAGGAAGGATGGTCTGTCGACAGGGATGGGATGGGTGTTGGAGACAACACAGGAAGGATGGTCTTCGATAGGGAACGGATGGGGGTGGGAGAGAAGACAGGATGGAGCGTCTGTCGACAGGGAAGAATGGAGTGGGAGAGAACACAGGAAGGAGGGTCTGTCGATAGGGAAGGGATGGGGGTGGGAGAGAACCCAGGAAGGAGGGCCTTTGGATAGGGAAGGGAGGGAGGGAAAGAGAACACAGGAAGGAGGGTCTGTCGACAGGGAAGGGATGTGGGTGGGAGAGAACACAGGAAGGAGGGTCTGTCGATAATGAAGGGTTGGGGGTGGGAGAGAACACAGGAAGGAGGGTTTGTCGACAGGGAAGGGATGGAGGTGGGAGAGAACACAGGAAGGAGTTTCTGTCGACAGGCAAGGGATGTGGGTGGGAGAGAACACAGGAAGGAGGTTCTGTCGACAGGGAAGGGATGGGGGTGGGAGAGAACACAGGAAGGAGGGCCTGTCGATAGGGAAGGGATGAAGGGAAAGTGAACACAGGAAGGAGGGTCTGTCAATACGGAAGAGAGGGAGGGAAATAGAACACAGGAAGGAGGGTCTGTCGACAGGGAAGGGATGAAGGGAAAGAGAACACATTAAGGAGGGTCTGTCGATAGGGTAGTGATGAAGGGAAAGAGAACACAGGAAGGAGGGTCTGTCGACGGGGAAGGGATGGGGGTGGGAGACAACACAGGAAGGAGGGTCTGTCGATAAGGAAGGGAAGAGGGTGGGAGAGAACACAGGAAGGAGCGTCTGTCGACAGGGAAGGGATGGGGGTGAGAGAGAACACAGGAAGAATGATCTGTCGACAGGGAAGGGATGTGGGTGGGAGAGAACACAGGAAGGAGGTTTTGTCGACAGGAAATGGATGTGGGTGGGAGAGAACACAGGAGGGAGCGTCTGTCGATAGGGAAGTGATGAAGCGAAAGAGAACACAGGAAGTAGGTTCTGTCGTCAGGGAAGTGATGACTTGAAAGAGAACACAGGAAGGAGGGTCTGTCGATAAGGAAGGAATGAAGGGAAAGAGAACACAGGAAGTAGGTTCTGTCATCAGGGAAGTGATGAATTGAAAGAGAACACAGGAAGGAGCGTCTGTCGATAGGGAAAGGATGAAGGGAAATAGAACAAAGGAAGGAGGGTCTGTCGATAGGGAAAGGATGAAGGGAAATAGAACACAGGAAGGAGGGTCTGTCGACAGGGAAGGGATGGGGGTGGGAGAGAACACAGGAAGGAGGGCCTGTCGATAGGGAAGGGATGAAGGGAAAGTGAACACAGGAAGGAGGGTCTGTCAATAGGGAAGAGAGGGAGGGAAATAGAACACAGGAAGGAGGGTCTGTCGACAGGGAAGGGATGAAGGGAAAGAGAACACATTAAGGAGGGTCTGTCGATAGGGTAGTGATGAAGGGAAAGAGAACACTGGAAGGAGGGTCTGTCGACAGGGAAGGGATGGGGGTGGGAGACAACACAGGAAGGAGGGTCTGTCGATAAGGAAGGGAAGAGGGTGGGAGAGAACACAGGAAGGAGCGTCTGTCGACAGGGAAGGGATGGGTGTGAGAGAGAACACAGGAAGAATGATCTGTCGACAGGGAAGGGATGTGGGTGGGAGAGAACACAGGAAGGAGGTTTTGTCGACAAGAAATGGATGTGGGTGGGAGAGAACACAGGAAGGAGCGTCTGTCGATAGGGAAGTGATGAAGCGAAAGAGAACACAGGAAGTAGGTTCTGTCGTCAGGGAAGTGATGAATTGAAAGAGAACACAGGAAGGAGGGTCTGTCGATAGGGAAGGAATGAAGGGAAAGAGAACACAGGAAGTAGGTTCTGTCATCAGGGAAGTGATGAATTGAAAGAGAACACAGGAAGGAGCGTATGTCGATAGGGAAAGGATGAAGGGAAATAGAACAAAGGAAGGAGGGTCTGTCGATAGGGAAAGGATGAAGGGAAAGAGAACACAGGAAGGAGGGTTTGTCGACAGGGAATGGATGAGGGTGAGAGAGAACACAGGAAGGAGGGTCTGTCAATAGGGAAGGGATGAGGGTGAGAGAGAACACAAGAAGGAGCGTCTGTCGATAGGGTAGGGATGAGGGTTTGAGAGAATACAGGAAGGAGGTTCTGTTGATCGGGAAGGGATGAGTTTGAGAGAGAACACAGGAAGGAGCGTCTGTCGATAGGGAAGGGATGAGGGTGAGAGGGAACACAGGAAGGAGGGTCTGTCGACAGGGAATGGATGGGGGTGTGAGAGAACACAGGACGGAGGGTCTGTCGACAGGGAAGGGATGTGGTGGGATAGAACACAGGAAGCAGGGTCTGTCGATAGGGAAGGGATTAGTGTGAAGAGAACACAGGAAGGAGGGTCTGTCGATAGGGAAGCGATGAGGGTGAAGGAGAACATAGGAAGGAGGGTCTGTCGATAGGAAAGGGATGGGGGTGAAGAGAACACAGGAAGAAGCGTCTGTCAACAGGGAAGGGATGGGTGTTGGAGAGAACACAGGAAGGAGGGTCAATAGATAGGGTATGGATGAGGGTCGGAGAGAACAAAGGAAGTAGGGTCTGTCGTTAGGGAAGGGATGGGGGTGGGAGAGAACACAGGAAGGAGGGTCTGTCGATAGGGAAGGGATGAGGGTGAGAGAGAACACAGGAAGGAACGTCTGTCGATAGGGAAGCGATGAGGGTGAGAGGGAACACAGGAAGGAGGGTCTGTCAACAGGGAATGGATGGCGGTGGGCGAGAA
The DNA here is from genome assembly GCF_017639515.1 of Carcharodon carcharias. Lineage (NCBI taxonomy): Eukaryota > Metazoa > Chordata > Chondrichthyes > Lamniformes > Lamnidae > Carcharodon > Carcharodon carcharias. Next base: position 49,511,352 of record NC_054489.1, read on the forward strand.
CACAGGAAGGAGGGTCTGTCGATAAGGTAGGGAAGAGGGTGGGAGAGAACACAGGAAGTAGTGACTGTCGATAGGGAAGGGATGGGGGTAGGAGAGAACACAGGAAGGAGTGTCTGTCGACAGGGAAGGGAGGGGATGGGAGAGAACACAGGAAGGAGGTTATGTCGACAGGGAAGGGATGTGGGTGGGACAGAACACAGGAAGGAGCGTCTGTCGACAGGGAAGGGATAGGGGTGGGAGAGAACACAGGAAGGATGGTCTATCGACAGGGAAGGGATGGGGGTGGGAGAGAACAAAGGAAGGAGCGTCTGTCGACAGGGAAGGGATAGGGGTGGTAGAGAACACAGGAAGGAGGGTCTGTCGACAGCGAAGTGATGAAGGGAAAGTGAACACAGGAAGGAGGGATGTCGATAAGGAAGGGATGAAGGGTTAGAGAACAGAGGAAGGAGGGTCTGTCGATAGGGAAGGGATGAAGGGAAAGATAACACAGGAAGGAGGGTCAGTCGATAGGGAAGTGATGAAGGGAAAGAGAACACAGGAAGGAGGGTCTGTCGATAGGGAAGTGATGAAGGGAAAGAGAATACAGGAAGGAGGGTCTGTCGATAGGGAAGTGATGAAGCGAAAGAGAACACAGGAAGTAGGTTCTGTCGTCAGGGAAGTGATGAATTGAAAGAGAACACAGGAAGGAGGTTCTGTCGAAAGGGAAATGATGAAGGGAAATAGAACACAGGAAGGAGGGTCTGTCGATAGGGAAAGGATGAAGGGAAAGAGAACACAGGAAGGAGCGTCTGGCGATAGGGAAGGAATGAAGGGAAAGAGAACACAGGAAGGAGGTTCTGTCGAAAGGGAAATGATGAAGGGAAATAGAACACAGGAAGGAGGGTCTGTCGATAGGGAAAGGATGAAGGGAAAGAGAACACAGGAAGGAGCGTCTGCCGATAAGGAAGGAATGAAGGGAAAGAGAGCACAGGAAGGAGCGTCTGCCGATAGGGAAGCGATGATGGGAAAGAGAACACAGGAAGGAGGGTCAGTCGACAGGGAAGGGAGGAAGGGAAGGAGAACGCAGGAAGGAGGGTCTGTCGACAAGGAATGGATGGCGTTGGGAGAGAACACAGTAAGGAGGGTCTGTCGATAAGGAACGGATGAGGGTGGGAGAAAACACAGGAAGTAGCGTCTGTCGATAGGGAAGGGATGAGGGTGAGAGAGAACACAGGAAGGAAGGTCTGTCGACAGGGAAGGGAGGGGATGGGAGAGAACACAGGAAGGAGGTTCTGTCGACAGGGAAGGGATGTTGGTGGGAGAGAACACAGGAAGGAGCGTCTGTCGACAGGGAAGGGATAGGGGTGGGAGAGAACACAGGAAGGATGGTCTGTCGACAGGGAAGGGATGGGGGTGGGAGAGAACAAAGGAAGGAGCGTCTGTCGACAGGGAAGGGATGGGGGTGGGAGAGAACAAAGGAAGGAGGGTCTGTCAACAGGGAAGTGATGAAGGGAAAGAGAACACAGGAAGGAGGGTCTGTCGATAGGGAAGTGATGAAGCGAAAGAGAACACAGTAAGTAGGTGCTGTCGTCAGGGAATTGATGAATTGAAAGAGAACACAGGAAGGAGGGTGTGTCGAAAGGGAAATGATGAAGGGCAATAGAACACAGGAAGGAGGGTCTGTCGATAGGGAAAGGATGAAGGGAAAGAGAACACAGGAAGGAGTGTCAGTCGATAGGGAAGTGATGAAGGGAAAGAGAACACAGGAAGGAGGGTTTGTCGACAGGGAATGGATGAGGGTGAGAGAGAACACAGGAAGGAGGGTCTGTCAATAGGGAAGGGATGAGGGTGAGAGAGAACACAGGAAGGAGCGTCTGTCGATAGGGTAGGGATGAGGGTTTGAGAGAATACAGGAAGGAGGTTCTGTTGATCGGGAAGGGATGAGTTTGAGAGAGAACACAGGAAGGAGCGTCTGTCGATAGGGAAGGGATGAGGGTGAGAGGGAACACAGGAAGGAGGGTCTGTCGACAGGGAATGGATGGGGGTGTGAGAGAACACAGGAAGGAGGGTCTGTCGACAGGGAAGGGATGTGGTGGGATAGAACACAGGAAGCAGGGTCTGTCGATAGGGAAGGGATTAGTGTGAAGAGAACACAGGAAGGAGGGTCTGTCGATAGGGAAGCGATGAGGGTGAAGGAGAACATAGGAAGGAGGGTCTGTCGATAGGAAAGGGATGGGGGTGAAGAGAACACAGGAAGAAGCGTCTGTCAACAGGGAAGGGATGGGTGTTGGAGAGAACACAGGAAGGAGGGTCAATAGATAGGGTATGGATGAGGGTCAGAGAGAACAAAGGAAGTAGGGTCTGTCGTTAGGGAAGGGATGGGGGTGGGAGAGAACACAGGAAGGAGGGTCTGTCGATAGGGAAGGGATGAGGGTGAGAGAGAACACAGGAAGGAACGTCTGTCGATAGGGAAGGGATGAGGGTGAGAGGGAACACAGGAAGGAGGGTCTGTCAACAGGGAATGGATGGCGGTGGGCGAGAACACAGGAAGGAGGGTCTGTCGATAAGGTAGGGAAGAGGGTGGGAGAGAACACAGGAAGTAGTGACTGTCGATATGGAAGGGATGCGGGTGGGTGAGAACACAGGAAGGAGTGTCTGTCGACAGGGAAGGGAGGGGATGGGAGAGAACACAGGAAGGAGGTTATGTCGACAGGGAAGGGATGTGGGTGGTAGAGAACACAGGAAGGATGGTCTGTCGACAGGGAAGGGATGGGGGTGGGAGAGAACAAAGGAAGGAGCGTCTGTCGACAGGGAAGGGATAGGGGTGGTAGAGAACACAGGAAGGAGGGTCTGTCGACAGGGAAGTGATGAAGGGAAAGAGAACACAGGAAGGAGGGTCTGTCGAAAGGGAAGTGATGAAGGGCAATAGAACACAGGAAGGAGGGTCTGTCGATAGGGAAAGGATGAAGGGAAAGAAAACACAGGAAGGAGGGTCAGTCGATAGGGAAGTGATGAAGGGAAAGAGAACACAGGAAGGAGGGTCTGTCGATAGGGAAGTGATGAAGGGAAAGAGAACACAGGAAGGAGGGTCTGTCGATAGGGAAGTGATGAAGCGAAAGAGAACACAGGAAGTAGGTTCTGTCGTCAGGGAAGTGATGAATTGAAAGAGAACACAGGAAGGAGGTTCTGTCGAAAGGGAAATGATGAAGGGAAATAGAACACAGGAAGGAGGGTCTGTCGATAGGGAAAGGATGAAGGGAAAGAGAACACAGAAAGGAGCGTCTGCCGATAGGGAAGGAATGAAGGGAAAGAGAGCACAGGAAAGAGGGTCTGTCGATAGGGAAGGGAGGAAGGGAAAGAGAACACAGGAAGGAGCGTCTGCCGATAGGGAAGCGATGATGGGAAAGAGAACACAGGAAGGATGGTCAGTCGACAGGGAAGGGAGGAAGGGAAAGAGAACGCAGGAAGGAGGGTCTGTCGACAAGGAATGGATGGCGTTGGGAGAGAACACAGTAAGGAGTGTCTGTCGATAAGGAAGGGATGAGGGTGGGAGAAAACACAGGAAGTAGCGTCTGTCGATAGGGAAGGGATGAGGGTGAGAGAGAACACAGGAAGGAAGGTCTGTCGACAGGGAAGGGAGGGGATGGGAGAGAACACAGGAAGGAGGTTCTGTCGACAGGGAAGGGATGTTGGTGGGAGAGAACACAGGAAGGAGCGTCTGTCGACAGGGAAGGGATAGGGGTGGGAGAGAACACAGGAAGGATGGCCTCTCGACAGGGAAGGGATAGGGGTGGGACAGAACAAAGGAAGGAGCGTCTGTCGACAGGGAAGGGATGGGGGTGGGAGAGAACAAAGGAAGGAGGGTCTGTCAACAGGGAAGTGATGAAGGGAAAGAGAACACAGGAAGGAGGGTCTGTCGATAGGGAAGTGATGAAGCGAAAGAGAACACAGTAAGTAGGTTCTGTCGTCAGGGAATTGATGAATTGAAAGAGAACACAGGAAGGAGGGTGTGTCAAAAGGGAAATGATGAAGGGCAATAGAACACAGGAAGGAGGGTCTGTCGATAGGGAAAGGATGAAGGGAAAGAGAACACAGGAAGGAGTGTCAGTCGATAGGGAAGTGATGAAGGGAAAGAGAACACAGGAAGGAGGGTCTGTCGATAGGGAAGTGATGAAGCAAAAGAGAACACAGGAAGTAGGTTCTGTCGTCAGGGAAGTGATGAATTGAAAGAGAACACAGGAAGGAGGTTCTGTCGAAAGGGAAGTGATGAAGGGAAATAGAACACAGGAAGGAGGGTCTGTCGATAGGGAAAGGATGAAGGGAAAGAGAACACAGGAAGGAGCGTCTGCCGATAGGGAAGGAAAGAAGGGAAAGAGAACACAGGAAGGAGGGTCTGTCGATAGGGATGGGAGGAAGGGAAAGAGAACACAGGAAGGAGCGTCTGCCGATAGGGAAGCTATGATGGGAAAGAGAACACAGGAAGGAGGGTCTGTCGACAGGGAAGGGATGGGGGTGGAAGAGAACACAGGAAGGATGGTCTGTCGACAGGGAAGGGATGGGTGTGGGAGACAACACAGGAAGGAGGGTCTGTCGACAGGGAACGGATGGGGGTGGGAGAGAACACAGGAAGGATGTTCTGTCGACAGGCAAGGGATGGGGTGGGGAGAGATCATAGGAAGGAGCGTCTGTCGACAGGGAAGAATGGGAGTGGGAGAGAACACAGGAAGGAGGGTCTGTCGACAGGTAAGGGATGGGGGTGGGAGAGAACACAGGTAGGAGGGTCTGTCGATAATGAAGGGTTGGGGGTGGGAGAGAACACAGGAAGGAGGGTTTGTCGACAGGGAAGGGATGGGGGTGGGAGAGAACACAGGAAGGAGGGCCTGGCGATAGGGAAGGGATGAAGGGAAAGTGAACACAGGAAGGAGGGTCTGTCAATAGGGAAGACTGGGAGGGAAAGAGAACACAGGAAGCAGGGTCTGTCGATAGGGAAGGAATGAAGGGAAAGAGAACACAGGAAGTAGATTCTGTCATCAGGGAAGTGATGAATTGAAAGAGAACACAGGAAGGAGGGTCTGTCGATAGGGAAAGGATGATGGGAAATAGAACACAGGAAGGAGGGTCTGTCGATAGGGAAGGGATGAAGGGAAAGAGAACACAGGAAGGAGGGTTTGTCGACAGGGAAGGGATGAGGGTGAGAGAGAGCACAGGAAGGAGGGTCTGTCAATAGGGAAAGGATGAGGGTGAGAGAGAACACAGGAAGGAGCGTCTGTCGATAGGGTAGGGATGAGGGTTTGAGAGAACACAGGAAGGAGGTTCTGTTGATCGGGAAGGGATGAGTTTGAGAGAGAACACAGGAAGGAGCGTCTGTCGATAGGGAAGGGATGAGGGTGAGAGGGAACACAGGAAAGAGGGTCTGTCGACAGGGAATGGATGGGGGTGTGAGAGAACACAGGACGGAGGGTCTATCGACAGGGAAGGGATGTGGTGGGATAGAACACAGGAAGCAGGGTCTGTCGATAGGGAAGGGATTAGTGTGAAAGAGAACACAGGAAGCAGGGTCTGTCGATAGGGAAGGTTGACGGTGAAGGAGAATATAGGAAGGAGGGTCTGTCGATAGGAAAGGGATGGGGGTGAAGAGAACACAGGAAGAAGCGTCTGTCGACAGTTAAGGGATGGGGGTTGGAGAGAACACAGGAAGGAGGGTCAATAGATAGGGAATGGATGAGGGTCGGCGAGAACAAAGGAAGTAGGGTCTGTCGTTAGGGAAGGGATGGGGGTGGGAGAGAACACAGGAAGGAGGGTCTGTCGATAGGGAAGGGATGAGGGTGAGAGAGAACACAGGAAGGAGCGTCTGTCGATAGGAAAGGGAAGAGGGTGAGAGGGAACACAGGAAGGAGGGTCTGTCGACAGGGAATGGATGGCAGTGGGAGAGAACACAGGAAGGAGGGTCTGTCGATAAGGTAGGGAAGAGGGTGGGAGAGAACACGGGAAGTAGTGACTGTCGATAGGGAAGGGATGGGGGTGGGAGAGAACACAGGAAGGTGGTTCCGTCGACAGGGAAGGGATGTGGGTGGGAGAGAACACAGGAAGGATGGTCTGTCGACAGGGAAGGGATGGGGGTGGGAGAGAACAAAGGAAGGAGCGTCTATCGACAGGGAAGGGATGTGGGTGGGAGAGAACACAGGAAGGAGGGTCTGTCGACAGGGAAGTGATGAAGGGAAAGAGAACACAGGAAGGGTGGTCTGTCGATAGGGAAGTGATGAAGCGAAAGAGAACACAGTAAGTAGGTTCTGTCGTCAGGGAAGTGATGAATTGAAAGAGAACACAGGAAGGAGGGTCTGTCGAAAGGGAAGTGATGAAGGCTAATAGAACACAGGAAGGAGGGTCTGTGGATAGGGAAAGGATTGAAGGAAAAGAAAACACAGGAAGGAGGGTCAGTCGATAGGGAAGTGATGAAGGGAAATAGAACACAGGAAGGAGGGTCTGTCGATAGGGAAGTGATGAAGGGAAAGAGAACACAGGAAGGAGGGTCTGTCGATAGGGAAGTGATGAAGCAAAAGAGAGCACAGGAAGTAGGTTCTGTCGTCAGGGAAGTGATGAATTGAAAGAGAACACAGGAAGGAGGTTCTGTCGAAAGGGAAATGATGAAGGGAAAGAGAACACAGGAAGGAGGGTTTGTCGAGAGGGAATGGATGAGGGTGAGAGAGAACACAGGAAGGAGGGTCTGTCAATAGGGAAGGGATGAGGGTGAGAGAGAACACAGGAAGGAGCGTCTGTCGATAGGGTAGGGATGAGGGTTTGAGAGAATACAGGAAGGAGGTTCTGTTGATCGGGAAGGGATGAGTTTGAGAGAGAACACAGGAAGGAGCGTCTGTCGATAGGGAAGGTATGAGGGTGAGAGGGAACAGAGGAAGGAGGGTCTGTCGGCAGGGAATGGATGGGGGTGTGAGAGAACACAGGACGGAGGGTCTGTCGACAGGGAAGGGATGTGGTGGGATAGAACACAGGAAGCAGGGTCTGTCGATAGGGAAGGGAATAGTGTGAAGAGAACACAGGAAGGAGGGTCTGTCGATAGGGAAGCAATGAGGGTGAAGGAGAACATAGGAAGGAGGGTCTGTCGATAGGAAAGGGATGGGGGTGAAGAGAACACAGGAAGAAGCGTCTGTCGACAGGGAAGGGATGGGGGTTGGAGAGAACACAGGAAGGAGGGTCTGTCGATAGGGAAGGGATGAGGGTGAGAGAGAACACAGGAAGGAGCGTCTGTCGATAGGGAAGGGATGAGGGTGAGAGGGAACACAGGAAGGAGGGTCTGTCAACACTGAATGGATGGCGGTGGGCGAGAACACAGGAAGGAGGGTCTGTCGATAAGGTAGGGAAGAGGGTGGGAGAGAACACAGGAAGTAGTGACTGTCGATAGGGAAGGGATGGGGGTGGGAGAGAACACAGGAAGGAGTGTCTGTCGACAGGGAAGGGAGGGGATGGGAGAGAACACAGGAAGGAGGTTATGTCGACAGGGAAGGGATGTGGGTGGGACAGAACACAGGAAGGAGCGTCTGTCGACAGGGAAGGGATAGGGGTGGGAGAGAACACAGGAAGGATGGTCTGTCGACAGGGAAGGGATGGGGGTGGGAGAGAACAAAGGAAGGAGCGTCTGTCGACAGGGAAGGTATAGGGGTGGTAGAGAACACAGGAAGGAGGGTCTGTCGACAGGGAAGTGATGAAGGGAAAGAGAACACAGGAAGGAGGGTCTGTCGAAAGGGAAGTGATGAAGGGCAATAGAACACAGGAAGGAGGGTCTGTCGATAGGGAAAGGATGAAGGGAAAGAAAACACAGGAAGGAGGGTCAGTCGATAGGGAAGTGATGAAGGGAAAGAGAACACAGGAAGGAGGGTCTGTCGATAGGGAAGTGATGAAGGGAAAGAGAACACAGGAAGGATGGTCTGTCGATAGGGAAGTGATGAAGCGAAAGAGAACACAGGAAGTAGGTTCTGTCGTCAGGGAAGTGATGAATTGAAAGAGAACACAGGAAGGAGGTTATGTCGAAAGGGAAATGATGAAGGGAAATAGAACACAGGAAGGAGGGTCTGTCGATAGGGAAAGGATGAAGGGAAAGAGAACACAGGAAGGAGCGTCTGCCGATAGGGAAGGAATGAAGGGAAAGAGAGCACAGGAAGGAGGGTCTGTCGATAGGGAAGGGAGGAAGGGAAAGAGAACACAGGAAGGAGCGTCTGCCGATAGGGAAGCGATGATGGGAAAGAGAACACAGGAAGGAGGGTCAGTCGACAGGGAAGGGAGGAAGGGAAAGTGATCCCAGGAAGGAGGGTCTGTCGACAAGGAATGGATGGCGTTGGGAGAGAACACAGTAAGGAGGGTCTGTCGATAAGGAAGGGATGAGGGTGGGAGAAAACACAGGAAATAGCGTCTGTCGATAGGGAAGGGATGAGGGTGAGAGAGAACACAGGAAGGAAGGTCTGTCGACAGGGAAGGGAGGGGATGGGAGAGAACACAGGAAGGAGGTTCTGTCGACAGGGAAGGGATGTTGGTGGGAGAGAACAGAGGAAGGAGCGTCTGTCGACAGGGAAGGGATTGGGGTGGGAGAGAACAAAGGAAGGAGGGTCTGTCAACAGGGAAGTGATGAAGGGAAAGAGAACACAGGAAGGAGGGTCTGTCGATAGGGAAGTGATGAAGCGAAAGAGAACACTGTAAGTAGGTGCTGTCGTCAGGGAATTGATGAATTGAAAGAGAACACAGGAAGGAGGGTGTGTCGAAAGGGAAATGATGAAGGGCAATAGAACACAGGAAGGAGGGTCTGTCGATAGGGAAAGGATGAAGGGAAAGAGAACACAGGAAGGAGTGTCAGTCGATAGGGAAGTGATGAAGGGAAAGAGAACACAGGAAGGAGGGTTTGTCGACAGGGAATGGATGAGGGTGAGAGAGAACACAGGAAGGAGGGTCTGTCAATAGGGAAGGGATGAGGGTGAGAGAGAACACAGGAAGGAGCGTCTGTCGATAGGGTAGGGATGAGGGTTTGAGAGAATACAGGAAGGAGGTTCTGTTGATCGGGAAGGGATGAGTTTGAGAGAGAACACAGGAAGGAGCGTCTGTCGATAGGGAAGGGATGAGGGTGAGAGGGAACACAGGAAGGAGGGTCTGTCGACAGGGAATGGATGGGGGTGTGAGAGAACACAGGAAGGAGGGTCTGTCGACAGGGAAGGGATGTGGTGGGATAGAACACAGGAAGCAGGGTCTGTCGATAGGGAAGGGATTAGTGTGAAGAGAACACAGGAAGGAGGGTCTGTCGATAGGGAAGCGATGAGGGTGAAGGAGAACATAGGAAGGAGGGTCTGTCGATAGGAAAGGGATGGGGGTGAAGAGAACACAGGAAGAAGCGTCTGTCAACAGGGAAGGGATGGGTGTTGGAGAGAACACAGGAAGGAGGGTCAATAGATAGGGTATGGATGAGGGTCGGAGAGAACAAAGGAAGTAGGGTCTGTCGTTAGGGAAGGGATGGGGGTGGGAGAGAACACAGGAAGGAGGGTCTGTCGATAGGGAAGGGATGAGGGTGAGAGAGAACACAGGAAGGAACGTCTGTCGATAGGGAAGCGATGAGGGTGAGAGGGAACACAGGAAGGAGGGTCTGTCAACAGGGAATGGATGGCGGTGGGCGAGAACACAGGAAGGAGGGTCTGTCGATAAGGTAGGGAAGAGGGTGGGAGAGAACACAGGAAGTAGTGACTGTCGATAGGGAAGGGATGGGGGTAGGAGAGAACACAGGAAGGAGTGTCTGTCGACAGGGAAGGGAGGGGATGGGAGAGAACACAGGAAGGAGGTTATGTCGACAGGGAAGGGATGTGGGTGGGACAGAACACAGGAAGGAGCGTCTGTCGACAGGGAAGGGATAGGGGTGGGAGAGAACACAGGAAGGATGGTCTATCGACAGGGAAGGGATGGGGGTGGGAGAGAACAAAGGAAGGAGCGTCTGTCGACAGGGAAGGGATAGGGGTGGTAGAGAACACAGGAAGGAGGGTCTGTCGACAGGGAAGTGATGAAGGGAAAGAGAACACAGGAAGGAGGGATGTCGAAAGGGAAGTGATGAAGGGCAATAGAACACAGGAAGGAGGGTCTGTCGATAGGGAAAGGATGAAGGGAAAGAAAACACAGGAAGGAGGGTCTGTCGATAGGGAAGTGATGAAGGGAAAGAGAACACAGGAAGGAGGGTCTGTCGATAGGGAAGTGATGAAGGGAAAGAGAATAGAGGAAGGAGGGTCTGTCGATAGGGAAGTGATGAAGGGTAAGAGAACACAGGAAGTAGGTTCTGTCGTCAGGGAAGTGATGAATTGAAAGAGAACACAGGAAGGAGGTTCTGTCGAAAGGGAAATGATGAAGGGAAATAGAACACAGGAAGGAGGGTCTGTCGATAGGGAAAGGATGAAGGGAAAGAGAACACAGGAAGGAGCGTCTGGCGATAGGGAAGGAATGAAGGGAAAGAGAACACAGGAAGGAGGTTCTGTCGAAAGGGAAATGATGAAGGGAAATAGAACACAGGAAGGAGGGTCTGTCGATAGGGAAAGGATGAAGGGAAAGAGAACACAGGAAGGAGCGTCTGCCGATAAGGAAGGAATGAAGGGAAAGAGAGCACAGGAAGGAGCGTCTGCCGATAGGGAAGCGATGATGGGAAAGAGAACACAGGAAGGAGGGTCAGTCGACAGGGAAGGGAGGAAGGGAAGGAGAACGCAGGAAGGAGGGTCTGTCGACAAGGAATGGATGGCGTTGGGAGAGAACACAGTAAGGAGGGTCTGTCGATAAGGAACGGATGAGGGTGGGAGAAAACACAGGAAGTAGCGTCTGTCGATAGGGAAGGGATGAGGGTGAGAGAGAACACAGGAAGGAAGGTCTGTCGACAGGGAAGGGAGGGGATGGGAGAGAACACAGGAAGGAGGTTCTGTCGACAGGGAAGGGATGTTGGTGGGAGAGAACACAGGAAGGAGCGTCTGTCGACAGGGAAGGGATAGGGGTGGGAGAGAACACAGGAAGGATGGTCTGTCGACAGGGAAGGGATGGGGGTGGGAGAGAACAAAGGAAGGAGCGTCTGTCGACAGGGAAGGGATGGGGGTGGGAGAGAACAAAGGAAGGAGGGTCTGTCAACAGGGAAGTGATGAAGGGAAAGAGAACACAGGAAGGAGGGTCTGTCGATAGGGAAGTGATGAAGCGAAAGAGAACACAGTAAGTAGGTGCTGTCGTCAGGGAATTGATGAATTGAAAGAGAACACAGGAAGGAGGGTGTGTCGAAAGGGAAATGATGAAGGGCAATAGAACACAGGAAGGAGGGTCTGTCGATAGGGAAAGGATGAAGGGAAAGAGAACACAGGAAGGAGTGTCAGTCGATAGGGAAGTGATGAAGGGAAAGAGAACACAGGAAGGAGGGTTTGTCGACAGGGAATGGATGAGGGTGAGAGAGAACACAGGAAGGAGGGTCTGTCAATAGGGAAGGGATGAGGGTGAGAGAGAACACAGGAAGGAGCGTCTGTCGATAGGGTAGGGATGAGGGTTTGAGAGAATACAGGAAGGAGGTTCTGTTGATCGGGAAGGGATGAGTTTGAGAGAGAACACAGGAAGGAGCGTCTGTCGATAGGGAAGGGATGAGGGTGAGAGGGAACACAGGAAGGAGGGTCTGTCGACAGGGAATGGATGGGGGTGTGAGAGAACACAGGAAGGAGGGTCTGTCGACAGGGAAGGGATGTGGTGGGATAGAACACAGGAAGCAGGGTCTGTCGATAGGGAAGGGATTAGTGTGAAGAGAACACAGGAAGGAGGGTCTGTCGATAGGGAAGCGATGAGGGTGAAGGAGAACATAGGAAGGAGGGTCTGTCGATAGGAAAGGGATGGGGGTGAAGAGAACACAGGAAGAAGCGTCTGTCAACAGGGAAGGGATGGGTGTTGGAGAGAACACAGGAAGGAGGGTCAATAGATAGGGTATGGATGAGGGTCAGAGAGAACAAAGGAAGTAGGGTCTGTCGTTAGGGAAGGGATGGGGGTGGGAGAGAACACAGGAAGGAGGGTCTGTCGATAGGGAAGGGATGAGGGTGAGAGAGAACACAGGAAGGAACGTCTGTCGATAGGGAAGGGATGAGGGTGAGAGGGAACACAGGAAGGAGGGTCTGTCAACAGGGAATGGATGGCGGTGGGCGAGAACACAGGAAGGAGGGTCTGTCGATAAGGTAGGGAAGAGGGTGGGAGAGAACACAGGAAATAGTGACTGTCGATATGGAAGGGATGCGGGTGGGTGAGAACACAGGAAGGAGTGTCTGTCGACAGGGAAGGGAGGGGATGGGAGAGAACACAGGAAGGAGGTTATGTCGACAGGGAAGGGATGTGGGTGGTAGAGAACACAGGAAGGATGGTCTGTCGACAGGGAAGGGATGGGGGTGGGAGAGAACAAAGGAAGGAGCGTCTGTCGACAGGGAAGGGATAGGGGTGGTAGAGAACACAGGAAGGAGGGTCTGTCGACAGGGAAGTGATGAAGGGAAAGAGAACACAGGAAGGAGGGTCTGTCGAAAGGGAAGTGATGAAGGGCAATAGAACACAGGAAGGAGGGTCTGTCGATAGGGAAAGGATGAAGGGAAAGAAAACACAGGAAGGAGGGTCAGTCGATAGGGAAGTGATGAAGGGAAAGAGAACACAGGAAGGAGGGTCTGTCGATAGGGAAGTGATGAAGGGAAAGAGAACACAGGAAGGAGGGTCTGTCGATAGGGAAGTGATGAAGCGAAAGAGAACACAGGAAGTAGGTTCTGTCGTCAGGGAAGTGATGAATTGAAAGAGAACACAGGAAGGAGGTTCTGTCGAAAGGGAAATGATGAAGGGAAATAGAACACAGGAAGGAGGGTCTGTCGATAGGGAAAGGATGAAGGGAAAGAGAACACAGAAAGGAGCGTCTGCCGATAGGGAAGGAATGAAGGGAAAGAGAGCACAGGAAAGAGGGTCTGTCGATAGGGAAGGGAGGAAGGGAAAGAGAACACAGGAAGGAGCGTCTGCCGATAGGGAAGCGATGATGGGAAAGAGAACACAGGAAGGATGGTCAGTCGACAGGGAAGGGAGGAAGGGAAAGAGAACGCAGGAAGGAGGGTCTGTCGACAAGGAATGGATGGCGTTGGGAGAGAACACAGTAAGGAGTGTCTGTCGATAAGGAAGGGATGAGGGTGGGAGAAAACACAGGAAGTAGCGTCTGTCGATAGGGAAGGGATGAGGGTGAGAGAGAACACAGGAAGGAAGGTCTGTCGACAGGGAAGGGAGGGGATGGGAGAGAACACAGGAAGGAGGTTCTGTCGACAGGGAAGGGATGTTGGTGGGAGAGAACACAGGAAGGAGCGTCTGTCGACAGGGAAGGGATAGGGGTGGGAGAGAACACAGGAAGGATGGTCTGTCGACAGGGAAGGGATAGGGGTGGGACAGAACAAAGGAAGGAGCGTCTGTCGACAGGGAAGGGATGGGGGTGGGAGAGAACAAAGGAAGGAGGGTCTGTCAACAGGGAAGTGATGAAGGGAAAGAGAACACAGGAAGGAGGGTCTGTCGATAGGGAAGTGATGAAGCGAAAGAGAACACAGTAAGTAGGTTCTGTCGTCAGGGAATTGATGAATTGAAAGAGAACACAGGAAGGAGGGTGTGTCAAAAGGGAAATGATGAAGGGCAATAGAACACAGGAAGGAGGGTCTGTCGATAGGGAAAGGATGAAGGGAAAGAGAACACAGGAAGGAGTGTCAGTCGATAGGGAAGTGATGAAGGGAAAGAGAACACAGGAAGGAGGGTCTGTCGATAGGGAAGTGATGAAGCAAAAGAGAACACAGGAAGTAGGTTCTGTCGTCAGGGAAGTGATGAATTGAAAGAGAACACAGGAAGGAGGTTCTGTCGAAAGGGAAGTGATGAAGGGAAATAGAACACAGGAAGGAGGGTCTGTCGATAGGGAAAGGATGAAGGGAAAGAGAACACAGGAAGGAGCGTCTGCCGATAGGGAAGGAAAGAAGGGAAAGAGAACACAGGAAGGAGGGTCTGTCGATAGGGATGGGAGGAAGGGAAAGAGAACACAGGAAGGAGCGTCTGCCGATAGGGAAGCTATGATGGGAAAGAGAACACAGGAAGGAGGGTCTGTCGACAGGGAAGGGATGGGGGTGGAAGAGAACACAGGAAGGATGGTCTGTCGACAGGGAAGGGATGGGTGTGGGAGACAACACAGGAAGGAGGGTCTGTCGACAGGGAACGGATGGGGGTGGGAGAGAACACAGGAAGGATGTTCTGTCGACAGGCAAGGGATGGGGTGGGGAGAGATCATAGGAAGGAGCGTCTGTCGACAGGGAAGAATGGGAGTGGGAGAGAACACAGGAAGGAGGGTCTGTCGACAGGTAAGGGATGGGGGTGGGAGAGAACACAGGTAGGAGGGTCTGTCGATAATGAAGGGTTGGGGGTGGGAGAGAACACAGGAAGGAGGGTTTGTCGACAGGGAAGGGATGGGGGTGGGAGAGAACACAGGAAGGAGGGCCTGGCGATAGGGAAGGGATGAAGGGAAAGTGAACACAGGAAGGAGGGTCTGTCAATAGGGAAGACTGGGAGGGAAAGAGAACACAGGAAGCAGGGTCTGTCGATAGGGAAGGAATGAAGGGAAAGAGAACACAGGAAGTAGATTCTGTCATCAGGGAAGTGATGAATTGAAAGAGAACACAGGAAGGAGGGTCTGTCGATAGGGAAAGGATGATGGGAAATAGAACACAGGAAGGAGGGTCTGTCGATAGGGAAGGGATGAAGGGAAAGAGAACACAGGAAGGAGGGTTTGTCGACAGGGAAGGGATGAGGGTGAGAGAGAGCACAGGAAGGAGGGTCTGTCAATAGGGAAAGGATGAGGGTGAGAGAGAACACAGGAAGGAGCGTCTGTCGATAGGGTAGGGATGAGGGTTTGAGAGAACACAGGAAGGAGGTTCTGTTGATCGGGAAGGGATGAGTTTGAGAGAGAACACAGGAAGGAGCGTCTGTCGATAGGGAAGGGATGAGGGTGAGAGGGAACACAGGAAAGAGGGTCTGTCGACAGGGAATGGATGGGGGTGTGAGAGAACACAGGACGGAGGGTCTATCGACAGGGAAGGGATGTGGTGGGATAGAACACAGGAAGCAGGGTCTGTCGATAGGGAAGGGATTAGTGTGAAAGAGAACACAGGAAGCAGGGTCTGTCGATAGGGAAGGTTGACGGTGAAGGAGAATATAGGAAGGAGGGTCTGTCGATAGGAAAGGGATGGGGGTGAAGAGAACACAGGAAGAAGCGTCTGTCGACAGGGAAGGGATGGGGGTTGGAGAGAACACAGGAAGGAGGGTCAATAGATAGGGAATGGATGAGGGTCGGCGAGAACAAAGGAAGTAGGGTCTGTCGTTAGGGAAGGGATGGGGGTGGGAGAGAACACAGGAAGGAGGGTCTGTCGATAGGGAAGGGATGAGGGTGAGAGAGAACACAGGAAGGAGCGTCTGTCGATAGGAAAGGGAAGAGGGTGAGAGGGAACACAGGAAGGAGGGTCTGTCGACAGGGAATGGATGGCAGTGGGAGAGAACACAGGAAGGAGGGTCTGTCGATAAGGTAGGGAAGAGGGTGGGAGAGAACACGGGAAGTAGTGACTGTCGATAGGGAAGGGATGGGGGTGGGAGAGAACACAGGAAGGTGGTTCCGTCGACAGGGAAGGGATGTGGGTGGGAGAGACCACAGGAAGGATGGTCTGTCGACAGGGAAGGGATGGGGGTGGGAGAGAACAAAGGAAGGAGCGTCTATCGACAGGGAAGGGATGTGGGTGGGAGAGAACACAGGAAGGAGGGTCTGTCGACAGGGAAGTGATGAAGGGAAAGAGAACACAGGAAGGGTGGTCTGTCGATAGGGAAGTGATGAAGCGAAAGAGAACACAGTAAGTAGGTTCTGTCGTCAGGGAAGTGATGAATTGAAAGAGAACACAGGAAGGAGGGTCTGTCGAAAGGGAAGTGATGAAGGCTAATAGAACACAGGAAGGAGGGTCTGTGGATAGGGAAAGGATTGAAGGAAAAGAAAACACAGGAAGGAGGGTCAGTCGATAGGGAAGTGATGAAGGGAAATAGAACACAGGAAGGAGGGTCTGTCGATAGGGAAGTGATGAAGGGAAAGAGAACACAGGAAGGAGGGTCTGTCGATAGGGAAGTGATGAAGCAAAAGAGAGCACAGGAAGTAGGTTCTGTCGTCAGGGAAGTGATGAATTGAAAGAGAACACAGGAAGGAGGTTCTGTCGAAAGGGAAATGATGAAGGGAAAGAGAACACAGGAAGGAGGGTTTGTCGAGAGGGAATGGATGAGGGTGAGAGAGAACACAGGAAGGAGGGTCTGTCAATAGGGAAGGGATGAGGGTGAGAGAGAACACAGGAAGGAGCGTCTGTCGATAGGGTAGGGATGAGGGTTTGAGAGAATACAGGAAGGAGGTTCTGTTGATCGGGAAGGGATGAGTTTGAGAGAGAACACAGGAAGGAGCGTCTGTCGATAGGGAAGGTATGAGGGTGAGAGGGAACAGAGGAAGGAGGGTCTGTCGGCAGGGAATGGATGGGGGTGTGAGAGAACACAGGACGGAGGGTCTGTCGACAGGGAAGGGATGTGGTGGGATAGAACACAGGAAGCAGGGTCTGTCGATAGGGAAGGGAATAGTGTGAAGAGAACACAGGAAGGAGGGTCTGTCGATAGGGAAGCAATGAGGGTGAAGGAGAACATAGGAAGGAGGGTCTGTCGATAGGAAAGGGATGGGGGTGAAGAGAACACAGGAAGAAGCGTCTGTCGACAGGGAAGGGATGGGGGTTGGAGAGAACACAGGAAGGAGGGTCTGTCGATAGGGAAGGGATGAGGGTGAGAGAGAACACAGGAAGGAGCGTCTGTCGATAGGGAAGGGATGAGGGTGAGAGGGAACACAGGAAGGAGGGTCTGTCAACACTGAATGGATGGCGGTGGGCGAGAACACAGGAAGGAGGGTCTGTCGATAAGGTAGGGAAGAGGGTGGGAGAGAACACAGGAAGTAGTGACTGTCGATAGGGAAGGGATGGGGGTGGGAGAGAACACAGGAAGGAGTGTCTGTCGACAGGGAAGGGAGGGGATGGGAGAGAACACAGGAAGGAGGTTATGTCGACAGGGAAGGGATGTGGGTGGGACAGAACACAGGAAGGAGCGTCTGTCGACAGGGAAGGGATAGGGGTGGGAGAGAACACAGGAAGGATGGTCTGTCGACAGGGAAGGGATGGGGGTGGGAGAGAACAAAGGAAGGAGCGTCTGTCGACAGGGAAGGTATAGGGGTGGTAGAGAACACAGGAAGGAGGGTCTGTCGACAGGGAAGTGATGAAGGGAAAGAGAACACAGGAAGGAGGGTCTGTCGAAAGGGAAGTGATGAAGGGCAATAGAACACAGGAAGGAGGGTCTGTCGATAGGGAAAGGATGAAGGGAAAGAAAACACAGGAAGGAGGGTCAGTCGATAGGGAAGTGATGAAGGGAAAGAGAACACAGGAAGGAGGGTCTGTCGATAGGGAAGTGATGAAGGGAAAGAGAACACAGGAAGGATGGTCTGTCGATAGGGAAGTGATGAAGCGAAAGAGAACACAGGAAGTAGGTTCTGTCGTCAGGGAAGTGATGAATTGAAAGAGAACACAGGAAGGAGGTTATGTCGAAAGGGAAATGATGAAGGGAAATAGAACACAGGAAGGAGGGTCTGTCGATAGGGAAAGGATGAAGGGAAAGAGAACACAGGAAGGAGCGTCTGCCGATAGGGAAGGAATGAAGGGAAAGAGAGCACAGGAAGGAGGGTCTGTCGATAGGGAAGGGAGGAAGGGAAAGAGAACACAGGAAGGAGCGTCTGCCGATAGGGAAGCGATGATGGGAAAGAGAACACAGGAAGGAGGGTCAGTCGACAGGGAAGGGAGGAAGGGAAAGAGATCCCAGGAAGGAGGGTCTGTCGACAAGTAATGGATGGCGTTGGGAGAGAACACAGTAAGGAGGGTCTGTCGATAAGGAAGGGATGAGGGTGGGAGAAAACACAGGAAATAGCGTCTGTCGATAGGGAAGGGATGAGGGTGAGAGAGAACACAGGAAGGAAGGTCTGTCGACAGGGAAGGGAGGGGATGGGAGAGAACACAGGAAGGAGGTTCTGTCGACAGGGAAGGGATGTTGGTGGGAGAGAACAGAGGAAGGAGCGTCTGTCGACAGGGAAGGGATTGGGGTGGGAGAGAACAAAGGAAGGAGGGTCTGTCAACAGGGAAGTGATGAAGGGAAAGAGAACACAGGAAGGAGGGTCTGTCGATAGGGAAGTGATGAAGCGAAAGAGAACACTGTAAGTAGGTGCTGTCGTCAGGGAATTGATGAATTGAAAGAGAACACAGGAAGGAGGGTGTGTCGAAAGGGAAATGATGAAGGGCAATAGAACACAGGAAGGAGGGTCTGTCGATAGGGAAAGGATGAAGGGAAAGAGAACACAGGAAGGAGTGTCAGTCGATAGGGAAGTGATGAAGGGAAAGAGAACACAGGAAGGAGGGTTTGTCGACAGGGAATGGATGAGGGTGAGAGAGAACACAGGAAGGAGGGTCTGTCAATAGGGAAGGGATGAGGGTGAGAGAGAACACAGGAAGGAGCGTCTGTCGATAGGGTAGGGATGAGGGTTTGAGAGAATACAGGAAGGAGGTTCTGTTGATCGGGAAGGGATGAGTTTGAGAGAGAACACAGGAAGGAGCGTCTGTCGATAGGGAAGGGATGAGGGTGAGAGGGAACACAGGAAGGAGGGTCTGTCGACAGGGAATGGATGGGGGTGTGAGAGAACACAGGAAGGAGGGTCTGTCGACAGGGAAGGGATGTGGTGGGATAGAACACAGGAAGCAGGGTCTGTCGATAGGGAAGGGATTAGTGTGAAGAGAACACAGGAAGGAGGGTCTGTCGATAGGGAAGCGATGAGGGTGAAGGAGAACATAGGAAGGAGGGTCTGTCGATAGGAAAGGGATGGGGGTGAAGAGAACACAGGAAGAAGCGTCTGTCAACAGGGAAGGGATGGGTGTTGGAGAGAACACAGGAAGGAGGGTCAATAGATAGGGTATGGATGAGGGTCGGAGAGAACAAAGGAAGTAGGGTCTGTCGTTAGGGAAGGGATGGGGGTGGGAGAGAACACAGGAAGGAGGGTCTGTCGATAGGGAAGGGATGAGGGTGAGAGAGAACACAGGAAGGAACGTCTGTCGATAGGGAAGGGATGAGGGTGAGAGGGAACACAGGAAGGAGGGTCTGTCAACAGGGAATGGATGGCGGTGGGCGAGAACACAGGAAGGAGGGTCTGTCGATAAGGTAGGGAAGAGGGTGGGAGAGAACACAGGAAGTAGTGACTGTCGATATGGAAGGGATGGGGGTGGGAGAGAACACAGGAAGGAGTGTCTGTCGACAGGGAAGGGAGGGGATGGGAGAGAACACAGGAAGGAGGTTATGTCGACAGGGAAGGGATGTGGGTGGGAGAGAACACAGGAAGGATGGTCTGTCGACAGGGAAGGGATGGGGGTGGGAGAGAACAAAGGAAGGAGCGTCTGTCGACAGGGAAGGGATAGGGGTGGTAGAGAACACAGGAAGGAGGGTCTGTCGACAGGGAAGTGATGAAGGGAAAGAGAACACAGGAAGGAGGGTCTGTCGAAAGGGAAGTGATGAAGGGCAATAGAACACAGGAAGGAGGGTCTGTCGATAGGGAAAGGATGAAGGGAAAGAAAACACAGGAAGGAGGGTCAGTCGATAGGGAAGTGATGAAGGGAAAGAGAACACAGGAAGGAGGGTCTGTCGATAGGGAAGTGATGAAGCGAAAGAGAACACAGGAAGTAGGTTCTGTCGTCAGGGAAGTGATGAATTGAAAGAGAACACAGGAAGGAGGTTCTGTCGAAAGGGAAATGATGAAGGGAAATAGAACACAGGAAGGAGGGTCTGTCGATAGGGAAAGGATGAAGGGAAAGAGAACACAGGAAGGAGCGTCTGCCGATAGGGAAGGAATGAAGGGAAAGAGAGCACAGGAAGGAGGGTCTGTCGATAGGGAAGGGAGGAAGGGAAAGAGAACACAGGAAGGAGCGTCTGCCGATAGGGAAGCGATGATGGGAAAGAGAACACAGGAAGGAGGGTCAGTCGACAGGGAAGGGAGGAAGGGAAAGAGAACGCAGGAAGGAGGGTCTGTCGACAAGGAATGGATGGCGTTGGGAGAGAACACAGTAAGGAGGGTCTGTCGATAAGGAAGGGATGAGGGTGGGAGAAAGCACAGGAAGTAGCGTCTGTCGATAGGGAAGGGATGAGGGTGAGAGAGAACACAGGAAGGAAGGTCTGTCGACAGGGAAGGGAGGGGATGGGAGAGAACACAGGAAGGAGGTTCTGTCGACAGGGAAGGGATGTTGGTGGGAGAGAACACAGGAAGGAGCGTCTGTCGACAGGGAAGGGATGGGGGTGGGAGAGAACAAAGGAAGGAGGGTCTGTCAACAGGGAAGTGATGAAGGGAAAGAGAACACAGGAAGGAGGGTCTGTCGATAGGGAAGTGATGAAGCGAAAGAGAACACAGTAAGTAGGTTCTGTCGTCAGGGAATTGATGAATTGAAAGAGAACACAGGAAGGAGGGTGTGTCGAAAGGGAAATGATGAAGGGCAATAGAACACAGGAAGGAGGGTCTGTCGATAGGGAAAGGATGAAGGGAAAGAGAACACAGGAAGGAGTGTCATTCGATAGGGAAGTGATGAAGGGAAAGAGAACACAGGAAGGAGGGTCTGTCGATAGGGAAGTGATGAAGCAAAAGAGAACACAGGAAGTAGGTTCTGTCGTCAGGGAAGTGATGAATTGAAAGAGAACACAGGAAGGAGGTTCTGTCGAAAGGGAAGTGATGAAGGGAAATAGAACACAGGAAGGAGGGTCTGTCGATAGGGAAAGGATGAAGGGAAAGAGAACACAGGAAGTAGATTCTGTCATCAGGGAAGTGATGAATTGAAAGAGAACACAGGAAGGAGGGTCTGCCGATAGGGAAAGGATGATGGGAAATAGAACACAGGAAGGAGGGTCTGTCGATAGGGAATGGATGAGGGTGAGAGAGAACACAGGAAGGAGGGTCTGTCAATAGGGAAGGGATGAGGGTGAGAGAGAACACAGGAAGGAGCGTCTGTCGATAGGGTAGGGATGAGGGTTTGAGAGAATACAGGAAGGAGGTTCTGTTGATCGGGAAGGGATGAGTTTGAGAGAGAACACAGGAAGGAGCGTCTGTCGATAGGGAAGGGATGAGGGTGAGAGGGAACACAGGAAGGAGGGTCTGTCGACAGGGAATGGATGGGGGTGTGAGAGAACACAGGAAGGAGGGTCTGTCGACAGGGAAGGGATGTGGTGGGATAGAACACAGGAAGCAGGGTCTGTCGATAGGGAAGGGATTAGTGTGAAGAGAACACAGGAAGGAGGGTCTGTCGATAGGGAAGCGATGAGGGTGAAGGAGAACATAGGAAGGAGGGTCTGTCAATAGGAAAGGGATGGGGGTGAAGAGAACACAGGAAGAAGCGTCTGTCAACAGGGAAGGGATGGGTGTTGGAGAGAACACAGGAAGGAGGGTCAATAGATAGGGTATGGATGAGGGTCAGAGAGAACAAAGGAAGTAGGGTCTGTCGTTAGGGAAGGGATGGGGGTGGGAGAGAACACAGGAAGGAGGGTCTGTCGACAGGTAAGGGATGGGGGTGGGAGAGAACACAGGTAGGAGGGTCTGTCGATAATGAAGGGTTGGGGGTGGGAGAGAACACAGGAAGGAGGGTTTGTCGACAGGGAAGGGATGGGGGTGGGAGAGAACACAGGAAGGAGGGCCTGGCGATAGGGAAGGGATGAAGGGAAAGTGAACACAGGAAGGAGGGTCTGTCAATAGGGAAGACTGGGAGGGAAAGAGAACACAGGAAGCAGGGTCTGTCGATAGGGAAGGAATGAAGGGAAAGAGAACACAGGAAGTAGATTCTGTCATCAGGGAAGTGATGAATTGAAAGAGAACACAGGAAGGAGGGTCTGTCGATGGGGAATGGATGAAGGGAAAGAGAACACAGGAAGGAGGGTCTGTCGATAGGGAAGGGATGAAGGGAAAGAGAACACAGGAAGGAGGGTTTGTCGACAGGGAAGGGATGAGGGTGAGAGAGAGCACAGGAAGGAGGGTCTGTCAATAGGGAAGGGATGAGGGTGAGAGAGAACACAGGAAGGAGCGTCTGTCGATAGGGTAGGGATGAGGGTTTGAGAGAACACAGGAAGGAGGTTCTGTTGATCGGGAAGGGATGAGTTTGAGAGAGAACACAGGAAGGAGCGTCTGTCGATAGGGAAGGGATGAGGGTGAGAGGGAACACAGGAAAGAGGGTCTGTCGACAGGGAATGGATGGGGGTGTGAGAGAACACAGGACGGAAGGTCTATCGACAGGGAAGGGATGTGGTGGGATAGAACCCAGGAAGCAGGGTCTGTCGATAGGGAAGGGATTAGTGTGAAAGAGAACACAGGAAGCAGGGTCTGTCGATAGGGAAGGTTGACGGTGAAGGAGAATATAGGAAGGAGGGTCTGTCGATAGGAAAGGGATGGGGGTGAAGAGAACACAGGAAGAAGCGTCTGTCGACAGGGAAGGGATGGGGGTTGGAGAGAACACAGGAAGGAGGGTCAATAGATAGGGAATGGATGAGGGTCGGCGAGAACAAAGGAAGTAGGGTCTGTCGTTAGGGAAGGGATGGGGGTGGGAGAGAACACAGGAAGGAGGGTCTGTCGATAGGGAAGGGATGAGGGTGAGAGAGAACACAGGAAGGAGCGTCTGTCGATAGGAAAGGGAAGAGGGTGTGAGGGAACACAGGAAGGAGGGTCTGTCGACAGGGAATGGATGGCAGTGGGAGAGAACACAGGAAGGAGGGTCTGTCGATAAGGTAGGGAAGAGGGTGGGAGAGAACACGGGAAGTAGTGACTGTCGATAGGGAAGGGATGGGGGTGGGAGAGAACACAGGAAGGTGGTTCCGTCGACAGGGAAGGGATGTGGGTGGGAGAGAACACAGGAAGGATGGTCTGTCGACAGGGAAGGGATGGGGGTGGGAGAGAACAAAGGAAGGAGCGTCTGTCGACAGGGAAGGGATGTGGGTGGGAGAGAACACAGGAAGGAGGGTCTGTCGACAGGGAAGTGATGAAGGGAAAGAGAACACAGGAAGGAGGGTCTGTCGAAAGGGAAGTGATGAAGCGAAAGAGAACACAGTAAGTAGGTTCTGTCGTCAGGGAAGTGATGAATTGAAAGAGAACACAGGAAGGAGGGTCTGTCGAAAGGGAAGTGATGAAGGCTAATAGAACACAGGAAGAAGGGTCTGTGGATAGGGAAAGGATGAAGGAAAAGAAAACACAGGAAGGAGGGTCAGTCGATAGGGAAGTGATGAAGGGAAATAGAACACAGGAAGGAGGGTCTGTCGATAGGGAAGTGATGAAGGGAAAGAGAACACAGGAAGGAGGGTCTGTCGATAGGGAAGTGATGAAGCAAAAGAGAGCACAGGAAGTAGGTTCTGTCGTCAGGGAAGTGATGAATTGAAAGAGAACACAGGAAGGAGGTTCTGTCGAAAGGGAAATGATGAAGGGAAAGAGAACACAGGAAGGAGGGTTTGTCGAGAGGGAATGGATGAGGGTGAGAGAGAACACAGGAAGGAGGGTCTGTCAATAGGGAAGGGATGAGGGTGAGAGAGAACACAGGAAGGAGCGTCTGTCGATAGGGTAGGGATGAGGGTTTGAGAGAATACAGGAAGGAGGTTCTGTTGATCGGGAAGGGATGAGTTTGAGAGAGAACACAGGAAGGAGCGTCTGTCGATAGGGAAGGTATGAGGGTGAGAGGGAACAGAGGAAGGAGGGTCTGTCGACAGGGAATGGATGGGGGTGTGAGAGAACACAGGACGGAGGGTCTGTCGACAGGGAAGGGATGTGGTGGGATAGAACACAGGAAGCAGGGTCTGTCGATAGGGAAGGGAATAGTGTGAAGAGAACACAGGAAGGAGGGTCTGTCGATAGGGAAGCAATGAGGGTGAAGGAGAACATAGGAAGGAGGGTCTGTCGATAGGAAAGGGATGGGGGTGAAGAGAACACAGGAAGAGGCGTCTGTCGACAGGGAAGGTATGGGGGTTGGAGAGAACACAGGAAGGAGGGTCTGTCGATAGGGAATGGATGAGGGTGAGAGAGAACACAGGAAGGAGCGTCTGTCGATAGGGAAGGGATGAGGGTGAGAGGGAACACAGGAAGGAGGGTCTGTCAACACTGAATGGATGGCGGTGGGCGAGAACACAGGAAGGAGGGTCTGTCGATAAGGTAGGGAAGAGGGTGGGAGAGAACACAGGAAGTAGTGACTGTCGATAGGGAAGGGATGGGGGTGGGAGAGAACACAGGAAGGAGTGTCTGTCGACAGGGAAGGGAGGGGATGGGAGAGAACACAGGAAGGAGGTTATGTCGACAGGGAAGGGATGTGGGTGGGACAGAACACAGGAAGGAGCGTCTGTCGACAGGGAAGGGATAGGGGTGGGAGAGAACACAGGAAGGATGGTCTGTCGACAGGGAAGGGATGGGGGTGGGAGAGAACAAAGGAAGGAGCGTCTGTCGACAGGGAAGGTATAGGGGTGGTAGAGAACACAGGAAGGAGGGTCTGTTGACAGGGAAGTGATGAAGGGAAAGAGAACACAGGAAGGAGGGTCTGTCGAAAGGGAAGTGATGAAGGGAAAGAGAACACAGGAAGGAGGGTCAGTCGATAGGGAAAGGATGAAGGGAAAGAGAACACAGGAAGGAGGGTCTGTCGATAGGGAAGTGATGAAGGGAAAGAGAACACAGGAAGGAGGGTCTGTCGATAGGGAAGTGATGAAGGGAAAGAGAACACAGGAAGGAGGGTCTGTCGATAGGGAAGTGATGAAGCGAAAGAGAACACAGGAAGTAGGTTCTGTCGTCAGGGAAGTGATGAATTGAAAGAGAACACAGGAAGGAGGTTCTGTCGAAAGGGAAATGATGAAGGGAAATAGAACACAGGAAGGAGGGTCTGTCGATAGGGAAAGGATGAAGGGAAAGAGAACACAGGAAGGAGCGTCTGCCGATAGGGAAGGAATGAAGGGAAAGAGAGCACAGGAAGGAGGGTCTGTCGATAGGGAAGGGAGGAAGGGAAAGAGAACACAGGAAGGAGCGTCTGCCGATAGGGAAGCGATGATGGGAAAGAGAACACAGGAAGGAGGGTCAGTCGACAGGGAAGGGAGGAAGGGAAAGAGAACGCAGGAAGGAGGGTCTGTCGACAAGGAATGGATGGCGTTGGGAGAGAACACAGTAAGGAGGGTCTGTCGATAAGGAAGGGATGAGGGTGGGAGAAAACACAGGAAGTAGCGTCTGTCGATAGGGAAGGGATGAGGGTGAGAGAGAACACAGGAAGGAAGGTCTGTCGACAGGGAAGGGAGGGGATGGGAGAGAACACAGGAAGGAGGTTCTGTCGACAGGGAAGGGATGTTGGTGGGAGAGAACACAGGAAGGAGCGTCTGTCGACAGGGAAGGGATGGGGGTGGGAGAGAACAAAGGAAGGAGGGTCTGTCAACAGGGAAGTGATGAAGGGAAAGAGAACACAGGAAGGAGGGTCTGTCGATAGGGAAGTGATGAAGCGAAAGAGAACACAGTAAGTAGGTTCTGTCGTCAGGGAATTGATGAATTGAAAGAGAACACAGGAAGGAGGGTGTGTCGAAAGGGAAATGATGAAGGGCAATAGAACACAGGAAGGAGGGTCTGTCGATAGGGAAAGGATGAAGGGAAAGAGAACACAGGAAGGAGTGTCAGTCGATAGGGAAGTGATGAAGGGAAAGAGAACACAGGAAGGAGGGTCTGTCGATAGGGAAGTGATGAAGCAAAAGAGAACACAGGAAGTAGGTTCTGTCGTCAGGGAAGTGATGAATTGAAAGAGAACACAGGAAGGAGGTTCTGTCGAAAGGGAAGTGATGAAGGGAAATAGAACACAGGAAGGAGGGTCTGTCGATAGGGAAAGGATGAAGGGAAAGAGAACACAGGAAGTAGATTCTGTCATCAGGGAAGTGATGAATTGAAAGAGAACACAGGAAGGAGGGTCTGTCGATAGGGAAAGGATGATGGGAAATAGAACACAGGAAGGAGGGTCTGTCGATAGGGAATGGATGAGGGTGAGAGAGAACACAGGAAGGAGGGTCTGTCAATAGGGAAGGGATGAGGGTGAGAGAGAACACAGGAAGGAGCGTCTGTCGATAGGGTAGGGATGAGGGTTTGAGAGAATACAGGAAGGAGGTTCTGTTGATCGGGAAGAGATGAGTTTGAGAGAGAACACAGGAAGGAGCGTCTGTCGATAGGGAAGGGTTGAGGGTGAGAGGGAACACAGGAAGGAGGGTCTGTCGACAGGGAATGGATGGGGGTGTGAGAGAACACAGGAAGGAGGGTCTGTCGACAGGGAAGGGATGTGGTGGGATAGAACACAGGAAGCAGGGTCTGTCGATAGGGAAGGGATTAGTGTGAAGAGAACACAGGAAGGAGGGTCTGTCGATAGGGAAGCGATGAGGGTGAAGGAGAACATAGGAAGGAGGGTCTGTCGATAGGAAAGGGATGGGGGTGAAGAGAACACAGGAAGAAGCGTCTGTCAACAGGGAAGGGATGGGTGTTGGAGAGAACACAGGAAGGAGGGTCAATAGATAGGGTATGGATGAGGGTCAGAGAGAACAAAGGAAGTAGGGTCTGTCGTTAGGGAAGGGATGGGGGTGGGAGAGAACACAGGAAGGAGGGTCTGTCGACAGGTAAGGGATGGGGGTGGGAGAGAACACAGGTAGGAGGGTCTGTCGATAATGAAGGGTTGGGGGTGGGAGAGAACACAGGAAGGAGGGTTTGTCGACAGGGAAGGGATGGGGGTGGGAGAGAACACAGGAAGGAGGGCCTGGCGATAGGGAAGGGATGAAGGGAAAGTGAACACAGGAAGGAGGGTCTGTCAATAGGGAAGACTGGGAGGGAAAGAGAACACAGGAAGCAGGGTCTGTCGATAGGGAAGGAATGAAGGGAAAGAGAACACAGGAAGTAGATTCTGTCATCAGGGAAGTGATGAATTGAAAGAGAACACAGGAAGGAGGGTCTGTCGATAGGGAAAGGATGATGGGAAATAGAACACAGGAAGGAGAGTCTGTCGATAGGGAAGGGATGAAGGGAAAGAGAACACAGGAAGGAGGGTTTGTCGACAGGGAAGGGATGAGGGTGAGAGAGAGCACAGGAAGGAGCGTCTGTCAATAGGGAAGGGATGAGGGTGAGAGAGAACACAGGAAGGAGCGTCTGTCGATAGGGTAGGGATGAGGGTTTGAGAGAACACAGGAAGGAGGTTCTGTTGATCGGGAAGGGATGAGTTTGAGAGAGAACACAGGAAGGAGCGTCTGTCGATAGGGAAGGGATGAGGGTGAGAGGGAACACAGGAAAGAGGGTCTGTCGACAGGGAATGGATGGGGGTGTGAGAGAACACAGGACGGAGGGTCTATCGACAGGGAAGGGATGTGGTGGGATAGAACCCAGGAAGCAGGGTCTGTCGATAGGAAAGGGATTAGTGTGAAAGAGAACACAGGAAGCAGGGTCTGTCGATAGGGAAGGTTGACGGTGAAGGAGAATATAGGAAGGAGGGTCTGTCGATAGGAAAGGGATGGGGGTGAAGAGAACACAGGAAGAAGCGTCTGTCGACAGGGAAGGGATGGGGGTTGGAGAGAACACAGGAAGGAGGGTCAATAGATAGGGAATGGATGAGGGTCGGCGAGAACAAAGGAAGTAGGGTCTGTCGTTAGGGAAGGGATGGGGGTGGGAGAGAACACAGGAAGGAGGGTCTGTCGATAGGGAAGGGATGAGGGTGAGAGAGAACACAGGAAGGAGCGTCTGTCGATAGGAAAGGGAAGAGGGTGTGAGGGAACACAGGAAGGAGGGTCTGTCGACAGGGAATGGATGGCAGTGGGAGAGAACACAGGAAGGAGGGTCTGTCGATAAGGTAGGGAAGAGGGTGGGAGAGAACACGGGAAGTAGTGACTGTCGATAGGGAAGGGATGGGGGTGGGAGAGAACACAGGAAGGTGGTTCCGTCGACAGGGAAGGGATGTGGGTGGGAGAGAACACAGGAAGGATGGTCTGTCGACAGGGAAGGGATGGGGGTGGGAGAGAACACAGGAAGGAGGGTCTGTCGACAGGGAAGGAATGAGGGTGAGAGAGAACACAGGAAGGAGGGTCTGTCGACAGGGAAGTGATGAAGGGAAAGAGAACACAGGAAGGAGGGTCTGTCGACAGGGAAGTGATGAAGGGAAAGAGAACACAGGAAGGAGGGTCTGTCGATAGGGAAGTGATGAAGCAAAAGAGAGCACAGGAATTAGGTTCTGTCGTCAGGGAAGTGATGAATTGAAAGAGAACACAGGAAGGAGGTTCTGTCGAAAGGGAAATGATGAAGGGAAAGAGAACACAGGAAGGAGGGTCTGTCGAAAGGGAAGTGATGAAGCGAAAGACAACACAGGAAGGAGGGTCTGTCGATAGGGAAGTGATGAAGCAAAAGAGAGCACAGGAATTAGGTTCTGTCGTCAGGGAAGTGATGAATTGAAAGAGAACACAGGAAGGAGGTTCTGTCGAAAGGGAAATGATGAAGGGAAAGAGAACACAGGAAGGAGGGTTTGTCGAGAGGGAATGGATGAGGGTGAGAGAGAACACAGGAAGGAGGGTCTGTCAATAGGGAAGGGATGAGGGTGAGAGAGAACACAGGAAGGAGCGTCTGTCGATAGGGTAGGGATGAGGGTTTGAGAGAATACAGGAAGGAGGTTCTGTTGATCGGGAAGGGATGAGTTTGAGAGAGAACACAGGAAGGAGCGTCTGTCGATAGGGAAGGTATGAGGGTGAGAGGGAACAGAGGAAGGAGGGTCTGTCGACAGGGAATGGATGGGGGTGTGAGAGAACACAGGACGGAGGGTCTGTCGACAGGGAAGGGATGTGGTGGGATAGAACACAGGAAGCAGGGTCTGTCGATAGGGAAGGGAATAGTGTGAAGAGAACACAGGAAGGAGGGTCTGTCGATAGGGAAGCAATGAGGGTGAAGGAGAACATAGGAAGGAGGGTCTGTCGATAGGAAAGGGATGGGGGTGAAGAGAACACAGGAAGAGGCGTCTGTCGACAGGGAAGGTATGGGGGTTGGAGAGAACACAGGAAGGAGGGTCTGTCGATAGGGAAGGGATGAGGGTGAGAGAGAACACAGGAAGGAGCGTCTGTCGATAGGGAAGGGATGAGGGTGAGAGGGAACACAGGAAGGAGGGTCTGTCAACACTGAATGGATGGCGGTGGGCGAGAACACAGGAAGGAGGGTCTGTCGATAAGGTAGGGAAGAGGGTGGGAGAGAACACAGGAAGTAGTGACTGTCGATAGGGAAGGGATGGGGGTGGGAGAGAACACAGGAAGGAGTGTCTGTCGACAGGGAAGGGAGGGGATGGGAGAGAACACAGGAAGGAGGTTATGTCGACAGGGAAGGGATGTGGGTGGGACAGAACACAGGAAGGAGCGTCTGTCGACAGGGAAGGGATAGGGGTGGGAGAGAACACAGGAAGGAGGGTCTGTCGACAGGGAAGGGATGGGGGTGGGAGAGAACAAAGGAAGGAGCGTCTGTCGACAGGGAAGGTATAGGGGTGGTAGAGAACACAGGAAGGAGGGTATGTCGACAGGGAAGTGATGAAGGGAAAGAGAACACAGGAAGGAGGGTCTGTCGAAAGGGAAGTGATGAAGGGCAATAGAACACAGGAAGGAGGGTCTGTCGATAGGGAAAGGATGAAGGGAAAGAAAACACAGGAAGGAGGGTCAGTCGATAGGGATGTGATGAAGGGAAAGAGAACACAGGAAGGAGGGTCTGTCGACAGGGAAGTGATGAAGGGAAAGAGAACACAGGAAGGAGGGTCTGTCGATAGGGAAGTGATGAAGGGAAAGAGAACACAGGAAGGAGGCTCTGTCGTCAGGGAAGTGATGAATTGAAAGAGAACACAGGAAGGAGGTTCTGTCGAAAGGGAAATGATGAAGGGAAATAGAACACAGGAAGGAGGGTCTGTCGATAGGGAAGGGATGTGGGTGGGACAGAACACAGGAAGGAGCGTCTGTCGACAGGGAAGGGATAGGGGTGGGAGAGAACACAGGAAGGATGGTCTGTCGACAGGGAAGGGATGGGGGTGGGAGAGAACAAAGGAAGGAGCGTCTGTCGACAGGGAAGGTATAGGGGTGGTAGAGAACACAGGAAGGAGGGTATGTCGACAGGGAAGTGATGAAGGGAAAGAGAACACAGGAAGGAGGGTCTGTCGAAAGGGAAGTGATGAAGGGCAATAGAACACAGGAAGGAGGGTCTGTCGATAGGGAAAGGATGAAGGGAAAGAAAACACAGGAAGGAGGGTCAGTCGATAGGGAAGTGATGAAGGGAAAGAGAACACAGGAAGGAGGGTCTGTCGATAGGGAAGTGATGAAGGGAAAGAGAACACAGGAAGGATGGTCTGTCGATAGGGAAGTGATGAAGCGAAAGAGAACACAGGAAGTAGGTTCTGTCGTCAGGGAAGTGATGAATTGAAAGAGAACACAGGAAGGAGGTTCTGTCGAAAGGGAAATGATGAAGGGAAATAGAACACAGGAAGGAGGGTCTGTCGATAGGGAAAGGATGAAGGGAAAGAGAACACAGGAAGGAGCGTCTGCCGATAGGGAAGGAATGAAGGGAAAGAGAGCACAGGAAGGAGGGTCTGTCGATAGGGAAGGGAGGAAGGGAAAGAGAACACAGGAAGGAGCGTCTGCCGATAGGGAAGCGATGATGGGAAAGAGAACACAGGAAGGATGGTCAGTCGACAGGGAAGGGAGGAAGGGAAAGAGATCCCAGGAAGGAGGGTCTGTCGACAAGGAATGGATGGCGTTGGGAGAGAACACAGTAAGGAGGGTCTGTCGATAAGGAAGGGATGAGGGTGGGAGAAAACACAGGAAGTAGCGTCTGTCGATAGGGAAGGGATGAGGGTGAGAGAGAACACAGGAAGGAAGGTCTGTCGACAGGGAAGGGAGGGGATGGGAGAGAACACAGGAAGGAGGTTCTGTCGACAGGGAAGGGATGTTGGTGGGAGAGAACAGAGGAAGGAGCGTCTGTCGACAGGGAAGGGATAGGGGTGGGAGAGAACACAGGAAGGATGGTCTGCCGACAGGGAAGGGATGGGGGTGGGAAAGAACAAAGGAAGGAGTGTCTGTCGACAGGGAAGGGATGGGGGTGGGAGAGAACAAAGGAAGGAGGGTCTGTCAACAGGGAAGTGATGAAGGGAAAGAGAACACAGGAAGGAGCGTCTGCCGATAGGGAAGTGATGAAGCAAAAGAGAACACAGGAAGTAGGTTCTGTCGTCAGGGAAGTGATGAATTGAAAGAGAACACAGGAAGGAGGTTCTGTCGAAAGGGAAGTGATGAAGGGAAATAGAACACAGGAAGGAGGGTCTGTCGATAGGGAAAGGATGAAGGGAAAGAGAACACAGGAAGGAGCGTCTGCCGATAGGGAAGGAAAGAAGGGAAAGAGAACACAGGAAGGAGGGTCTGTCGATAGGGAAGGGAGGAAGGGAAAGAGAACACAGGAAGGAGCGTCTGTCGATAGGGAAGGGATGAAGGGAAAGAGAACACAGGAAGGAGGATCTGTCGACAGGAGAGGGATGGGATTGGGAGCCAACAAAGGAAGGAGGGTCTGTCGACAGGGAAGGGATGAGGGTAAGAGAGAACACAGGAAGGAGGGTCTGTCGACAGGGAAGGGATGCGGGTGAGAGAGAACACAGGAAGGAGGTTCTGTCAATAGGGAAGGGATGAGGGTGAGAGAACACAGGAAGAAGAGTCTGTCAAAAGGAAAGGGATGAGGGTGAGAGAGAACACAGGAAGGAGGGTCTGTCGACAGGGAAGGGATGGGTGTGGTAGTGAATACAGGAAGGAGGGTCTGTCGATAAGGAAGGGATGAGGGTGAGAGAGAACACAGGAAGAAGGGTCTGTCGACAGGGAAGTGATGAGGGTGAGAGAGAACACAGGAGAGAACACAGGAAGGAGGGTCTGTCGATAGGGAAGTGATGAAGCAAAAGAGAACACAGGAAGTAGGTTCTGTCGTCAGGGAAGTGATGAATTGAAAGAGAACACAGGAAGGAGGTTCTGTCGAAAGGGAAGTGATGAAGGGAAATAGAACACAGGAAGGAGGGTCTGTCGATAGGGAAAGGATGAAGGGAAAGAGAACACAGGAAGGAGCGTCTGCCGATAGGGAAGGAAAGAAGGGAAAGAGAACACAGGAAGGAGGGTCTGTCGATAGGGAAGGGAGGAAGGGAAAGAGAACACAGGAAGGAGCGTCTGTCGATAGGGAAGCGATGATGGGAAAGAGAACACAGGAAGGAGGGTCTGTCGACAGGGAAGGGATGGGGGTGGAAGAGAACACAGGACGGAGGGTCTGTCGACAGGGAAGGGATGTGGTGGGATAGAACACAGGAAGCAGGGTCTGTCGATAGGGAAGGGAATAGTGTGAAGAGAACACAGGAAGGAGGGTCTGTCGATAGGGAAGCAATGAGGGTAAAGGAGAACATAGGAAGGAGGGTCTGTCGATAGGAAAGGGATGGGGGTGAAGAGAACACAGGAAGAGGCGTCTGTCGACAGGGAAGGTATGGGGGTTGGAGAGAACACAGGAAGGAGGGTCTGTCGATAGGGAAGGGATGAGGGTGAGAGAGAACACAGGAAGGAGCGTCTGTCGATAGGGAAGGGATGAGGGTGAGAGGGAACACAGGAAGGAGGGTCTGTCAACACTGAATGGATGGCGGTGGGCGAGAACACAGGAAGGAGGGTCTGTCGATAAGGTAGGGAAGAGGGTGGGAGAGAACACAGGAAGTAGTGACTGTCGATAGGGAAGGGATGGGGGTGGGAGAGAACACAGGAAGGAGTGTCTGTCGACAGGGAAGGGAGGGGATGGGAGAGAACACAGGAAGGAGGTTATGTCGACAGGGAAGGGATGTGGGTGGGACAGAACACAGGAAGGAGCGTCTGTCGACAGGGAAGGGATAGGGGTGGGAGAGAACACAGGAAGGATGGTCTGTCGACAGGGAAGGGATGGGGGTGGGAGAGAACAAAGGAAGGAGCGTCTGTCGACAGGGAAGGTATAGGGGTGGTAGAGAACACAGGAAGGAGGGTATGTCGACAGGGAAGTGATGAAGGGAAAGAGAACACAGGAAGGAGGGTCTGTCGAAAGGGAAGTGATGAAGGGCAATAGAACACAGGAAGGAGGGTCTGTCGATAGGGAAAGGATGAAGGGAAAGAAAACACAGGAAGGAGGGTCAGTCGATAGGGAAGTGATGAAGGGAAAGAGAACACAGGAAGGAGGGTCTGTCGATAGGGAAGTGATGAAGGGAAAGAGAACACAGGAAGGATGGTCTGTCGATAGGGAAGTGATGAAGCGAAAGAGAACACAGGAAGTAGGTTCTGTCGTCAGGGAAGTGATGAATTGAAAGAGAACACAGGAAGGAGGTTCTGTCGAAAGGGAAATGATGAAGGGAAATAGAACACAGGAAGGAGGGTCTGTCGCTAGGGAAAGGATGAAGGGAAAGAGAACACAGGAAGGAGCGTCTGCCGATAGGGAAGGAATGAAGGGAAAGAGAGCACAGGAAGGAGGGTCTGTCGATAGGGAAGGGAGGAAGGGAAAGAGAACACAGGAAGGAGCGTCTGCCGATAGGGAAGCGATGATGGGAAAGAGAACACAGGAAGGAGGGTCAGTCGACAGGGAAGGGAGGAAGGGAAAGAGATCCCAGGAAGGAGGGTCTGTCGACAAGGAATGGATGGCGTTGGGAGAGAACACAGTAAGGAGGGTCTGTCGATAAGGAAGGGATGAGGGTGGGAGAAAACACAGGAAGTAGCGTCTGTCGATAGGGAAGGGATGAGGGTGAGAGAGAACACAGGAAGGAAGGTCTGTCGACAGGGAAGGGAGGGGATGGGAGAGAACACAGGAAGGAGGTTCTGTCGACAGGGAAGGGATGTTGGTGGGAGAGAACAGAGGAAGGAGCGTCTGTCGACAGGGAAGGGATAGGGATGGGAGAGAACACAGGAAGGATGGTCTGCCGACAGGGAAGGGATGGGGGTGGGAAAGAACAAAGGAAGGAGTGTCTGTCGACAGGGAAGGGATGGGGGTGGGAGAGAACAAAGGAAGGAGGGTCTGTCAACAGGGAAGTGATGAAGGGAAAGAGAACACAGGAAGGAGGGTCTGTCGATAGGGAAGTGATGAAGCAAAAGAGAACACAGGAAGTAGGTTCTGTCGTCAGGGAAGTGATGAATTGAAAGAGAACACAGGAAGGAGGTTCTGTCGAAAGGGAAGTGATGAAGGGAAATAGAACACAGGAAGGAGGGTCTGTCGATAGGGAAAGGATGAAGGGAAAGAGAACACAGGAAGGAGCGTCTGCAGATAGGGAAGGAAAGAAGGGAAAGAGAACACAGGAAGGAGGGTCTGTCGATAGGGAAGGGAGGAAGGGAAAGAGAACACAGGAAGGAGCGTCTGTCGATAGGGAAGCGATGATGGGAAAGAGAACACAGGAAGGAGGGTCTGTCGACAGGGAAGGGATGGGGGTGGAAGAGAACACAGGAAGGATGGTCCGTCGACAGGGATGGGATGGGTGTGGGAGACAACACAGGAAGGAGGGTCTGTCGACAGGGAACGGATGGGGGTGGCAGAGAACACAGGAAGGATGTTCTGTCGACAGGCAAGGGATGGGGTGGGGAGAGATCACAGGAAGGAGCGTCTGTCGACAGGGAAGAATGGGAGTGGGAGAGAACACAGGAAGGAGGGTCTGTCGACAGGTAAGGGATGGGGGTGGGAGAGAACACAGGTAGGAGGGTCTGTCGATAATGAAGGGTTGGGGGTGGGAGAGAACACAGGAAGGAGGGTTTGTCGACAGGGAAGGGATGGGGGTGGGAGAGAACACAGGAAGGTGGGTCTGTCGACAGGGAAGGGATGGGGATGGGAGAGAACACAGGAAGGAGTTTCTGTCAACAGGTAAGGGATGTGGGTGGGAGAGAACACAGGAAGGAGGGTCTGTCGACAGGGAAGGGATGAAGGGAAAGTGAACACAGGAAGGATGGTCTCTCAATAGGGAAGACTGGGAGGGAAAGAGAACACAGGAAGCAGGGACTGTCGATAGGGAAGGAATGAAGGGAAAGAGAACACAGGAAGTAGGTTCTGTCATCAGGGAAGTGATGAATTGAAAGAGAACACAGGAAGGAGGGTCTGTCGATAGGGAAAGGATGAAGGGAAATAGAACAAAGGAAGGAGGGTCTGTCGATAGGGAAGGGATGAAGGGAAAGAGAACACAGGAAGGAGGGTTTGTGGACAGGGAATTGATGAGGGTGAGAGAGAACACAGGAAGGAGGGTCTGTCAATAGGGAAGGGATGAGGGTGAGAGAGAACACAGGAAGGAGCGTCTGTCGATAGGGTAGGGATGAGGGTTTGAGAGAACACAGGAAGGAGGTTCTGTTGATCGGGAAGGGATGAGTTTGAGAGAGAACACAGGAAGGAGCGTCTGTCGATAGGGAAGGGATGAGGGTGAGAGGGAACACAGGAAGGAGGGTCTGTCGACAGGGAATGGATGGGGGTGTGAGAGAACACAGGACGGAGGGTCTGTCGACAGGGAAGGGATGTGGTGGGATAGAACACAGGAAGCAGGGTCCGTCGATAGGGAAGGGATTAGTGTGAAAGAGAACACAGGAAAGAGGGTCTGTCGATAGGGAAGGGATGACGGTGAAGGAGAACATAGGAAGGAGGGTCTGTCGATAGGAAAGGGATGGGGGTGAAGAGAACACAGGAAGAAGCGTCTGTCGACAGGAAAGGGATGGGGGTTGGAGAGAACACAGGAAGGAGGGTCAATAGATAGGGAATGGATGAGGGTCGGTGAGAACAAAGGAAGTAGGGTCTGTCGTTAGGGAAGGGATGGGGGTGGGAGAGAACACAGGAAGGAGCGTCTGTCGATAGGAAAGGGAAGAGGGTGAGAGGGAACACAGGAAGGAGGGTCTGTCGACAGGGAATGGATGGCAGTGGGAGAGAACACGGGAAGTAGTGACTGTCGATAGGGAAGGGATGGGGGTGGGAGAGAACACAGGAAGGTGGTTCCGTCGACAGGGAAGGGATGTGGGTGGGAGAGAACACAGGAAGGATGGTCTGTCGACAGGGAAGGGATGGGGGTGGGAGAGAACAAAGGAAGGAGCGTCTGTCGACAGGGAAGGGATGTGGGTGGGAGAGAACACAGGAAGGAGGGTCTGTCGACAGGGAAGTGATGAAGGGAAAGAGAACACAGGAAGGAGGGTCTGTCGATAGGGAAGTGATGAAGCGAAAGAGAACACAGTAAGTAGGTTCTGTCGTCAGGGAAGTGATGAATTGAAAGAGAACACAGGAAGGAGGGTCTGTCGAAAGGGAAGTGATGAAGGCTAATAGAATACAGGAAGGAGGGTCTGTCGATAGGGAAAGGATGAAGGGAAAGAAAACACAGGAAGGAGGGTCAGTCGATAGGGAAGTGATGAAGGGAAATAGAACACAGGAAGGAGGGTCTGTCGATAGGGAAGTGATGAAGGGAAAGAGAACACAGGAAGGAGGGTCTGTCGATAGGGAAGTGATGAAGGGAAATAGAACACAGGAAGGAGGGTCTGTCGATTGGGAAGGTAGGAAGGGAAAGAGAACACAGGAAGGAGCGTCTGCCGATACGGAAGGGATGATGGGAAAGAGAACACAGGAAGGAGGGTCAGTCAACAGGGAAGGGATGAGTGTGAGAGAGAACACAGGAAGGAGGGTCTGTCGACAGGGAATGGATGGGGGTGGGAGAGAACACAGGAATGAGTTTCTGTCGACAGGTAAGTGATGTGGGTGGGAGAGAACACAGGAAGGAGGATCTGTCGACAGGGAAGGGATGGGGGTGGGAGAGAACACAGGAAGGAGGGCCTGGCGATAGAGAAGGGATGAAGGGAAAGTGAACACAGGAAGGAGGGTCTGTCAATATTGAAGACTGGGAGGGAAAGAGAACACAGGAAGGAGGGTCTGTCGACAGGGAAGGGATGGGGGTGGGAGAGAACACAGGAAGGAGCGTCTGTCGACAGGGAAGGGATGGGGGTAGGAGAGAACACAGGAAGAATGGTCTGTTGACAGGGAAGGGATGGGGGTGGGAGAGAACACATGAAGGAGATTCCGTCGACAGGGAAGGGATGAATGGAAAGAGAACACAGGAAGGAAGGTCTGTCGACAGGGAAGTGATGAAGGGAAAGAGAACACAGGAAGGAGTGTCTGTCGATAGGGAAGGGAGGAAGGGAAAGAGAACGCAGGAAGGATGGTCTGCTGACAAGGAATGGATGGCGTTGGGAGAGAACACAGTAAGGAGGGTCTGTCGATAAGGAAGGGATGAGGGTGGGAGAAAACACAGGAAGTAGCGTCTGTCGATAGGGAAGGGATGGGGGTGGGAGAGAACACAGGAAGGAGGGTCTGTCGACAGGGAAGGGAGGCGATGGGAGAGAACACAGGAAGGAGGTTCTGTCGTCAGGGAAGGGATGTTGGTGGGAGAGAACACAGGAAGGAGCGTCTGTCGACAGGGAAGGGATAGGGGTGGGAGAGAACACAGGAAGGATGGTCTGTCGACAGGGAAGGGATGGGGGTGGGAGAGAATAAAGGAAGGAGCGTCGGTCAACAGGGAAGGGATAGGGGTGGGAGAGAACACAGGAAGGAGCGTCTGTTGACAGGGAAGTGATGAAGGGAAAGAGAACACAGGAAGGAGGTCTGTCGATAGGGAAGTGATGAAGCGAAAGAGAACACAGTAAGTAGGTTCTGTCGTCAGGGAAGTGATGAATTGAAAGAGCACACAGGAAGGAGGGTGTGCCGAAAGGGAAATGATGAAGGGCAATAGAACACAGGAAGGAGGGTCTGTCGATAGGGAAAGGATGAAGGGAAAGAGAA
Organism: Carcharodon carcharias; assembly: GCF_017639515.1. NCBI lineage: Eukaryota > Metazoa > Chordata > Chondrichthyes > Lamniformes > Lamnidae > Carcharodon > Carcharodon carcharias. The sequence goes on from NC_054489.1 coordinate 49,549,330, forward strand.
CACAGGACTTAGGGTCAGTCGATACGGAAGTGATGAAGGGAAAGAGAACACAGGAAGGAGGGTCTGTCGATAGGGAAGTGATGAAGAGAAAGAGAACACAGGCAGGAGGGTCTGTCGATAGGGAAGTGATGAAGCATAAGAGAACACAGGAAGTAGGTTCTGTCGTCAGGGAAGTGATGAATTGAAAGAGAACACAGGAAGGAGGTTCTGTCGAAAGGGAAGTGATGAAGGGAAATAGAACACAGGAAGGAGGGTCTGTCGATAGGGAAAGGTTGAAGGGAAAGAAAACACAGGAAGGAGCGTCTGCCGATAGGGAAGGAAAGAAGGGAAAGAGAACACAGGAAGGAGGGTCTGTCGATAGGGAAGGGAGGAAGGGAAAGAGAACACAGGAAGGAGGGTTGTCGACAGGGAAGGGATGGAGGTGGAAGAGAACACAGGAAGGATGGTCTGTCGACAGGGAAGGGTTGGGTGTGGGAGACAACACAGGAAGGAGGGTCTGTCGACAGGGAACGGATGGGGGTGGGAGAGAACACAGGAAGGATGTTCTGTCGACAGGCAAGGGATTGGGTGGGGAGAGATCACAGGAAGGAGCGTCTGTCGACAGGGAAGAATGGGAGTGGGAGAGAACACAGGAAGGAGGGTCTGTCGACAGGTAAGTGATGGGGGTGGGAGAGAACACAGGTAGGAGGGTCTGTCGATAATGAAATGTTGGGGGTGGTAGAGAACACAGGAAGGAGTTTCTGTCAACAGGTAAGGGATGTGGGTGGGAGAGAACACAGGAAGGAGGGTCTGTCGACAGGGAAGGGATGGGGGTGGGAGAGAACACAGGAAGGAGGGCCTGGCGATAGGGAAGGGATGAAGGGAAAGTGAACACAGGAAGGAGGGTCTGTCAATAGGGAAGACTGGGAGGGAAAGAGAACACAGGAAGGAGGGTCTGTCGACAGGGTAGGGATGGGGGTGGGACAGAACACAGGAAGTAGCGTCTGTCGACAGGGAAGGGATGAGGGTAGGAGAGAACACAGGAAGGAGCGTCTGTCGACAAGGAAGGAATGGGGGTGAGAGAGAACACAGGAAGAATGGTCTGTCGACAGGGAAGGGATGGGTGTGGGAGACAACACAGGAAGGAGGGTCTGTCGACAGGGAAGGGATGTGGGTGGGAGAGAACACAGGAAGCAGGTCTGACGACAGGGAAGGGATTGGGGTGGGACAGAACACAGGAAGTAGCGTCTGTCGACAGGGAAGGGATGGGGGTGGGAGAGAACACATGAAGAATGGTCTGTCGACAGGGAAGGGATGTGGGTGGGAGAGAACACAGGAAGGAGGGTCTATCGACATGCAAGGGATGGGGTTGGGAGAGAACACAGGAAGGAGCGTCTGTCGATAGGGAAGTGATGAAGCGAAAGTGAACACAGGAAGTAGGATCTGTCGTCAGGGAAGTGATGAATTGAAAGAGAACACAGGAAGCAGGGTCTGTCGATAGGGAAGGAATGAAGTGAAAGAGAACACAGGAAGTAGGTTCTGTCATCAGGGAAGTGATGAATTGAAAGAAAACACAGGAAGGAGGGTCTGTCGATAGGGAAAGGATGAAGGGAAATAGAACAAAGGAAGGAGGGTCTGTCGATAGAGAAAGGATGAAGGGAAAGAGAACACAGGAAGGAGGGTCTGTCGATAGGGAAGGGAGGAATGGAAAGAGAACACAGGAAGCAGGGTCTGTCGATAGGGAAGGAATGAAGGGAAAGAGAACACAGGAAGTAGGGTCTCTCGATAGGGAAGTGCTGAAACGAAGGCGAACACAGGAAAGAGGTTCTGTCGTCAGGGAAGTGATGAATTGAAAGAGAACACAGGAAGGAGGGTCTGTCGATAGGGAAAGGATGAAGGGAAAGAGAACACAGGAAGGAGGGTCTGTCGATAGGGAAGGGAGGAATGGAAAGAGAACACAGGAAGGAGCGTCTGCTGATAGGGAAGGGATGAGGGTGAGAGGGAACACAGGAAGGAGGGTCTGTCGACAGGGAATGGATGAGGGTGTGAGAGAACACAGGACGGAGGGTCTGTTGATCGGGAAGGGATGAGTTTGAGAGAGAACGCAGGAAGGAGAGTCTGTCGATAGGGAATGGATGAGGGTGAGAGGGAACACTGGAAGGAGGGTCTGTCGACAGGGAATGGATGGGGGTGTGAGAGAACACAGGACGGAGGGTCTGTCGACATGGAAGGGATGTGGTGGGATAGAACACAGGAAGCAGGGTCTGTCGATAGGGAAGGAATGAAGGGAAAGAGAACACAGGAAGTAGGTTCTGTCATCAGGGAAGTGATGAATTGAAAGAGAACACAGGAAGGAGCGTCTGTCGATAGGGAAAGGATGAAGGGAAATAGAACAAAGGAAGGAGGGTCTGTCGATAGGGAAAGGATGAAGGGAAAGAGAACACAGGAAGGAGGGTTTGTCGACAGGGAAGGGATGAGGGTGAGAGAGAACACAGGAAGGAGGGTCTGTCAATAGGGAAGGGATGAGGGTGAGAGAGAACACAGGAAGGAGCGTCTGTCGATAGGGTAGGTATGAGGGTTTGAGAGAACACAGGAAGGAGGTTCTGTTGATCGGGAAGGGATGAGTTTGAGAGAGAACACAGGAAGGAGCGTCTGTCGATAGGGAAGGGATGAGGGTGAGAGGGAACACAGGAAGGAGGGTCTGTCGACAGGGAATGGATGGGGGTGTGAGAGAACACAGGACGGAGGGTCTGTCGACAGGGAAGGGATGTGGTGGGATAGAACACAGGAAGCAGGGTCTGTCGATAGGGAAGGGATTAGTGTGAAAGAGAACACAGGAAGGAGGGTCTGTCGATAGGGAAGGGATGAGGGTGAAGGAGAACATAGGAAGGAGGGTCTGTCGATAGGAAAGGGATGGGGGTGAAGAGAACACAGGAAGAAGGGTCTGTCGACAGGGAAGGGATGGGGGTTGGAGGGAACACAGGAAGGAGGGTCAATAGATAGGGAATGGTTGAGGGTCGGCGAGAACACAGGAAGTAGGGTCTGTCGTGAGGGAAGGGATGGCAGTGGGAGAGAACACAGGAAGGAGGGTCTGTCGATAAGGTAGGGAAGAGGGTGGGAGAGAACACAGGAAGTAGTGAATGTCGATAGGGAAGGGATGGGGGTGGGAGAGAACACAGGAAGGAGTGTCTGTCGACAGGGAAGGGAGGGGATGGGAGAGAACACAGGAAGGAGGTTCTGTCGACAGGGAAGGGATGTGGGTGGGACAGAACACAGGAAGGAGCGTTTGTCGACAGGGAAGGGATAGGGGTGGGAGAGAACACAGGAAGGAGGGTCTGTCGACAGGGAAGTGATGAAGGGAAAGAGAACAAAGGAAGGAGGGTCTGTAGATAGGGAAGTGATGAAGCGAAAGAGAACACAGTAAGTAGGTTCTGTTGTCAGGGAAGTGATGAATTGAAAGAGAACACAGGAAGGAGGGTCTGTCGATAGGGAAGGAATGAAGGGAAAGAGAGCACAGGAAGGAGGGTCTGTCGATAGGGAAGGGAGGAAGGGAAAGAGAACACAGGAAGGAGGGTCAGTCGACAGGGAAGGGATGAGGGTGAGAGAGAACACAGGAAGGAGGGTCTGTCGATAGGGATGGGATGAGGGTGAAAGAGAACACAGGAAGGAGCGTTTGTCGATTGGGAAGGGATGAGGTTGAGAGAGAACACAGGAAGGAGCGTCTGTCGATAGGGAAGGGAGGAAGGGAAAGAGAATGCAGGAAGGAGGGTCTGTCGACAGGGAAGCGATGGGGGTGGGAGAGAACACAAGAAGGAGGGTCTATCGATAAGGAAGGGATTGGGGTGGGAGAGAACACAGGAAGGACATTCCGTCGACAGGGAAGGGATGAAGGGAAAGAGAACAGAGGAAGGAGGGTCTGTCAACAGGGAAGTGATGAAGGGAAAGAGAACACAGGAAGGCGGGTCTGTCGATAGGGAAAGGGTGAAGGGAAAGAGAACACAGGAAGGAGTGTCTGTCTATAGGGAAGGGAGGAAGGGAAAGAGAACGCAGGAAGGAGGGTCTGTCGACAAGGAATGGATGGCGTTGGGAGAGAACACAGGAAGGAGGATCTGTCGATAAGGAAGGGATGAGGGTGGGAGAGAACACAGGAAGTAGCGTCTGTCGATAGGGAAGGGATGGGGATGGGAGAGAACACAGGAAGTAGCGTCTGTCGACAGGGAAGTGATGTGGGTGGGAGAGAACAAAGGAAGGATGGTCTGTCTACAGGGAAGGGATGGAGGTGGGAGAGAACAAAGGAAGGAGCGTCTGTCCACAGGGAAGGGATAGCGGTGGGAGAGAACACAGGAAGGAGGGTCTGTCAACAGGGAAGTGATGAAGGGAAGGAGAACACAGGAAGGAGGGTCTGTCGATAGGGAAGTGATGAAGCGAAAGAGAACACAGTAAGTAGGTTCTGTCGTCAGGGAAGTGATGAATTGAAAGAGAACACAGGAAGGAGGGTCTGTCGAAAGGGAAGTGATGAAGGACAATAGAACGCAGGAAGGAGGGTCTGTCGATAGGGAAAGGATGAAGGGAAAGAGAGCACAGGAAAGAGGTTCAGTCGATAGGGAAGTGATGAAGGGAAAGAGAACACAGGAAGGAGGGTTTGTCGATAGGGAAGTGATGAAGGGAAAGAGAACACAGGAAGGAGGGTCTGTCGATAGGGAAGTGATGAAGCAAAAGAGAACACAGGAAGTAGGTTCTGTCGTCAAGGAAGTGATGAATTGAAAGAGAACACAGGAAGGAGGTTCTGTCGAAAGGGAAGTGATGAAGGGAAATAGAACACAGGAAGGACGGTCTGTCGATAGGGAAAGGATGAAGGGAAAGAGAACACTGGAAGGAGCGTCTGCCGATAGGGAAGGAATGAAGGGAAAGAGAACACAGGAAGGAGGGTCTGTAGATAGGGAAGGGAGGAAGGGAAAGAGAGCACAGGAAGGAGCGTCTGCCGATAGGGAAGGGATGGGGGTGGAAGAGAACACAGGAAGGATGGTCTGTCCACAGTGAAGGGATGGGTGTGGGAGACAACACAGGAAGTAGGGTCTGTCGACAGGGAACGGATGGGGTTGGGAGAGAACACAGGAAGGAGGTTCTGTCGACAGGCAAGGGATGGGGTGGGGAGAGATCACAGGAAGGAGCGTCTGTCGACAGGGAAGAATGGGAGTGGGAGAGAACACAGGAAGGAGGGTCTGTCGACAGGGAAGGGATGGGGGTGGGAGAGTACCCAGGAAGGAGCGCCTGTCGATAGGGAAGGGATGAAGGGAAAGTGAACTCAGGAAGGAGGGTCTGTGGATAGGGAAGGGAGGGAGGGAAAGAGAACACAGGAAGGAGGGACTGTCGACAGGGAAGGGATGGGGGTGGGAGAGAACACAGGTAGGAGGGTCTGTCGATAATGAAGGGTTGGGTGTGGGAGAGAACACAGGAAGGAGGGTTTGTCGACAGGGAAGGGATGGGGGTGGGAGAGAACACAGGAAGGAGGATCTGTCGACAGGGAAGGGATGGGGGTGGGAGAGAACACAGGAAGGAGGGCCTGGCGATAGGGAAGGGATGAAGGGAAAGTGAACACAGGAAGGAGGGTCTGTCAATAGGGAAGAGAGGGAGGGAAAGAGAACACAGGAAGGAGGGTCTGTCGATAGGGAAGGGATTGGGGTGGGAGAGAACACAGGAAGGACGTTCTGTCGATAGGGAAAGGGTGAATGGAAAGAGAACACAGGAAGGAGTGTCTGTCGACAGGGAATGGATGGCGTTGGGAGAGAACGCAGGAAGGAGGGTCTGTCGATAAGGAAGGGATGAGGGTGGGAAAAAACACAGGAAGTAGCGTCTGTCGATAGGGAAGGGATGGGGGCTGGAGAGAACACAGGAAGGAGGGTCTGTCGACAGGGAAGGGAGGGGATGGGAGAGAACACGGGAAGGAGGTTCTGTCGACAGGGAAGGGATGAAGGGAAAGAGAACACAGGAAGGAGGGTCTGTCGATAGGGAAGTGATGAAGCGAAAGAGAACACAGTAAGTAGGTTCTGTCGTCAGGGAAGTGATGAATTGAAAGAGAACACAGGAAGGAGGGTGTGTCGAAAGGGAAATGATGAAGGGAAAGAGAACACAGGAAGGAGGGTCTGTCGATAGGGAAGTGATGAAGGGAAAGAGAACACAGGAAGGAGGGTCTGTCGATAGGGAAGTGATGAAGGGAAAGAGAACACAGGAAGGAGGGTCTGTCGATAGGGAAGTGATGAAGCAAAAGAGAACAGAGGAAGTAGGTTCTGTCGTCAGGGAAGTGATGAATTGAAAGAGAACACAGGAAGGAGGTTCTGTCGAAAGGGAAGTGATGAAGGGCAATAGAACACAGGAAGGAGGGTCTGTCGATAGGGAAAGGATGAAGGGAAAGAGAACACAGGAAGGAGCGTCTGCCGATAGGGAAGGAAAGAAGGGAAAGAGAACACAGGAAGGAGGGTCTGTCGATAGGGAAGGGAGGAAGGGAAAGAGAACACAGGAAGGAGCGTCTGCCGATAGGGAAGGGATGATGGGAAAGAGAACACAGGAAGGAGGGTCTGTCGACAGGGAAGGGATGGGGTTGGAAGAGAACAAAGGATGGATGGTCTGTCGACAGGGAAGGGATGGGTGTGGGAGACAACACAGGAAGGAGGGTCTGTCGACAGTGAACGGATGGTGGTGGGAGAGAACACAGGAAGGAGGTTCTGTCGACAGGCAAGGGATGGGATGGGGAGAGATCACAGGTAGGTGGGTCTGTCGATAATGAAGTGTTGGGGGTGGGAGAGAACACAGGAAGGAGGGTTTGTCGACAGGGAAAGGATGGGGGTGGGAGAGAACACAGGAAGGAGTTTCTGTCGACAGGTAAGGGATGTGGGTGGGAGAGAACACAGGAAGGAGGGTCTGTCGACAGGGATGGGATGGGGGTGGGAGAGAACACAGGAAGGAGGGCCTGGCGATAGGGAAGGGATGAAGGGAAAGTGAACACAGGAAGGAGGGTCTGTCAATAGGGAAGACAGGGAGGGAAAGAGAACACAGGAAGGAGGGTCTGTCGACAGGGAAGGGATGGGGGTGGGACAGAACACAGGAAGTAGCGTCTGTCGACAGGGAAGGGATGGGGGTGGGAGAGAACACAGGAAGGAGCGTATGTCGACAGGGAAGGGATGGGGGTGAGAGGGAACACAGGAAGAATGGTCTGTCGACAGGGAAGGGATGTGGGTGGGAGAGAACACAGGAAGGTGGTTCTGTCGACAGGGAAGGGATGTGGGTGGGAGAGAACACAGGAAGGAGGGTCTATCGACATGCAAGGGATGGGGTTGGGAGAGAACACAGGAAGGAGCGTCTGTCGATAGGGAAGTGATGAAGCGAAATAGAAGACAGGAAGTAGGATCTGTCGTCAGGGAAGTGATGAATTGAAAGAGAACACAGGAAGGAGGGTCTGTCGATAGGGAAAGGATGAAGGGAAATAGAACAAAGGAAGGAGGGTCTGTCGATAGGGAAATGATGAAGGGAAAGAGTACACAGGAAGGAGGGTCTGTCGATAGGGAAGGGAGGAATGGAAAGAGAACACAGGAAGCAGGGTCTGTCGATAGGGAAGGAATGAAGGGAAAGAGAACACAGGAAGGAGAGTCTGTCGCTAGGGAAGGGAGGAATGGAAAGAGAACACAGGAAGGAGGGTCTGCCGATAGGGAAGGGATGAAGTGAAAGTGAACACAGGAAGGTGGGTCTGTCGACAGGGAAGGGATGAGGGTGAGAGAGAACACAGGAAGGAGCGTCTGTCGATAGGGTAGGTATGAGGGTGAGAGGGAACACAGGAAGGATGGTCTGTCGACAGGGAATGGATGGGGGTGTGAGAGAACACAGGACGGAGGGTCTGTCGACAGGGAAGGGATGTGGTGGGATTGAACACAGGAAGCAGGGTCTGTCGACAGGGAAGGGATTAGTGTGAAAGAGAACACAGGAAGGAGGGTCTGTCGATAGGGAAGGGATTAGGGTGAAAGAGAACACAGGAAGGAGGGTCTGTCGATAGGGAAGGGATGAGAGTGAGAGAGAACACAGGAAGGAGCGTCTGATGATAGGGTAGGGATGAGGGTGAGAGAGAACACAGGAAGGAGCGTCTGTCGATATGGTAGTGATGAGGGTGAGAGAGAACACAGGAAGGAGGTTCTGTTGATCGGTACGGGATGAGTTTGAGAGAGACCACAGGAAGGAGCGTCTGTCGATAGGGAAGGGATGAGGGTGAGAGGGAACACAGGAAGGAGGTTCTGTCGACAGGGAATTGATGGGGGTGTGAGAGAACAAAGGACGGAGGGTCTGTCGACAGGGAAGGGATTGGGGTGGGATAGAACACAGGAAGCAGGTTCTGTCGATAGGGATGGGATTAGTGTGAAAGAGAACACAGGAAGGAGGGTCTGTAGATAGGGAAGGGATGAGGGTGAAAGAGAACACAGGAAGGAGGGTCTGTCGATAGGGAAGGGATGGGGGTGAAGAGAACACAGGAAGGAGGGTCTGTCGACAGGGAAGGGAGGGGATGGGAGAGAACACAGGAAGGAGGTTCTGTCGACAGGGAAGGGATGTGGGTGAGAGAGAACACAGGAAGGAGTGTCTTTCGACAGGGAAGGGATAGGGGTGGGAGAGAACACAGGAAGGAGGGTTCGTCAACCGGGAAGTGATGAAGGGAAAGAGAACACAGGAAGTAGGGTCTGTCGATAGGGAAGTGATGAAGCGAAAGAGAACACAGTAAGTATGTTCTGTCGTCAGGGAAGTGATGAATTGAAAGAGAACACAGGAAGGAGGGTCTGTCGAAAGGGAAGTGATGAAGGGCAATAGAACACAGGAAGGAGGGTCTGTCGATAGGGAAAGGATGAAGGGAAAGAGAACACAGGAAGGAGGGTCAGTCGATAGGGAAGTGATGAAGGGAAAGAGAACACAGGAAGGAGGGTCTGTCGATAGGGAAAGGATGAAGGGAAAGAGAACACAGGAAGGAGCGTCTACCGATAGGGAAGGAATGAAGGGAAAGAGAACACAGGAAGGAGGGTCTGTCGATAGGGAAGGGAGGAAGGGACAGAGAACACAGGAAGGAGCGTCTGCCGATAGGGAAGGGATGATGGGAAAGAGAACACAGGAAGGAGGGTCTGTCGACAGGGAAGAGATGGGGGTGGAAGAGAACACAGGAAGGATGGTCTGTCGACAGGGAAGGGATGGGTGTGGGAGACAAGACAGGAAGGAGGGTCTGTCGACAGGCAAGGGATGGGGTGGGGAGAGCTCACAGGAAGGAGCGTCTGTCGACAGGGAAGAATGGGAGTGGGAGAGAACACAGGAAGGAGGGTCTGTCGACAGGGAAGGGATGGGGGTGGGAGAGAACCCAGGAAGGAGCGCCTGTCGATAGGCAAGGGATGAAGGGAAAGTGAACTCAGGATGGAGGGTCTGTGGATAGGGAAGGGAGGGAGGGAAAGAGAACACAGGAAGGAGGGTCTGTCGACAGGGAAGGGATGGGGGTGGGAGAGAACACAGGAAGTAGTGACTGTCGATAGGGAAGGGATGGGGGTGGGAGAGAACACAGGAAGGAGTGTCTGTCGACAGGGAAGGGAGGGGATGGGAGAGAACACAGGAAGGAGGTTATGTCGACAGGGAAGGGATGTGGGTGGGACAGAACACAGGAAGGAGCGTCTGTCGACAGGGAAGGGATAGGGGTGGGAGAGAACACAGGAAGGATGGTCTGTCGACAGGGAAGGGATGGGGGTGGGAGAGAACAAAGGAAGGAGCGTCTGTCGACAGGGAAGGGATAGGGGTGGTAGAGAACACAGGAAGGAGGGTCTGTCGACAGGGAAGTGATGAAGGGAAAGAGAACACAGGAAGGAGGGTCTGTCGAAAGGGAAGTGATGAAGGGCAATAGAACACAGGAAGGAGGGTCTGTCGATAGGGAAAGGATGAAGGGAAAGAAAACACAGGAAGGAGGGTCAGTCGATAGGGAAGTGATGAAGGGGAAGAGAACACAGGAAGGAGGGTCTGTCGATAGGGAAGTGATGAAGGGAAAGAGAACACAGGAAGGAGGGTCTGTCGATAGGGAAGTGATGAAGCGAAAGAGAACACAGGAAGTAGGTTCTGTCGTCAGGGAAGTGATGAATTGAAAGAGAACACACGAAGGAGGTTCTGTCGAAAGGGAAATGATGAAGGGAAATAGAACACAGGAAGGAGGGTCTGTCGATAGGGAAAGGATGAAGGGAAAGAGAACACAGGAAGGAGCGTCTGCCGATAGGGAAGGAATGAAGGGAAAGAGAGCACAGGAAGGAGGGTCTGTCGATAGGGAAGGGAGGAAGGGAAAGAGAACACAGGAAGGAGCGTCTGCCGATAGGGAAGCGATGATGGGAAAGAGAACACAGGAAGGAAGGTCAGTCGACAGGGAAGGGAGGAAGGGAAAGAGAACGCCGGAAGGAGGGTCTGTCGACAAGGAATGGATGGCGTTGGGAGAGAACACAGTAAGGAGGGTCTGTCGATAAGGAAGGGATGAGGGTGGGAGAAAACACAGGAAGTAGCGTCTGTCGATAGGGAAGGGAGGGGATGGGAGAGAACACAGGAAGGAGGTTCTGTCGACAGGGAAGGGATGTTGGTGGGAGAGAACAGAGGAAGGAGCGTCTGTCGACAGGGAAGGGATGGGGGTGGGAGAGAACAAAGGAATGAGGGTCTGTCAACAGGGAAGTGATGAAGGGAAAGAGAACACAGGAAGGAGGGTCTGTCGATAGGGAAGTGATGAAGCGAAAGAGAACACAGTAAGTAGGTTCTGTCGTCAGGGAATTGATGAATTGAAAGAGAACACAGGAAGGAGGGTGTGTTGAAAGGGAAATGATGAAGGGCAATAGAACACAGGAAGGAGGGTCTGTCGACAGGGAAAGGATGAAGGGAAAGAGAACACAGGAAGGAGCGTCTGCCGATAGGGAAGGAAAGAAGGGAAAGAGAACACAGGAAGGAGGGTCTGTCGATAGGGAAGGGAGGAAGGGAAAGAGAACACAGGAAGGAGCGTCTGCCGATAGGGAAGCGATGATGGGAAAGAGAACACAGGAAGGAGGGTCTGTCGACAGGGAAGGGATGGGGGTGGAAGAGAACACAGGAAGGATGGTCTGTCGACAGGGAAGGGATAGGTGTGGGAGACAACACAGGAAGGAGGGTCTGTCGACAGGGAACGGATGGGGGTGGGAGAGAACACAGGAAGGATGTTCTGTCGACAGGCAAGGGATGGGGTGGGGAGAGATCACAGGAAGGAGCGTCTGTCGACAGGGAAGAATGGGAGTGGGAGAGAACACAGGAAGGAGGGTCTGTCGACAGGTAAGGGATGGGGGTGGGAGAGAACACAGGTAGGAGGGTCTGTCGATAATGAAGGGTTGGGGGTGGGAGAGAACACAGGAAGGAGGGTTTGTCGACAGGGAAGGGATGGGGGTGGGAGAGAACACAGGAAGGTGGGTCTGTCGACAGGGAAGGGATGGGGATGGGAGAGAACACAGGAAGGAGTTTCTGTCAACAGGTAAGGGATGTGGGTGGGAGAGAACACAGGAAGGAGGGTCTGTCGACAGGGAAGGGATGAAGGGAAAGTGAACACAGGAAGGAGGGTCTCTCAATAGGGAAGACTGGGAGGGAAAGAGAACACAGGAAGCAGGGACTGTCGATAGGGAAGGAATGAAGGGAAAGAGAACACAGGAAGTAGGTTCTGTCATCAGGGAAGTGATGAATTGAAAGAGAACACAGGAAGGAGGGTCTGTCGATAGGGAAAGGATGAAGGGAAATAGAACAAAGGAAGGAGGGTCTGTCGATAGGGAAGGGATGAAGAGAAAGAGAACACAGGAAGGAGGGTTTGTGGACAGGGAAGGGATGAGGGTGAGAGAGAACACAGGAAGGAGGGTCTGTCAATAGGGAAGGGATGAGGGTGAGAGAGAACACAGGAAGGAGCGTCTGTCGATAGGGTAGGGATGAGGGTTTGAGAGAACACAGGAAGGAGGTTCTGTTGATCGGGAAGGGATGAGTTTGAGAGAGAACACAGGAAGGAGCGTCTGTCGATAGGGAAGGGATGAGTGTGAGAGGGAACACAGGAAGGAGGGTCTGTCGACAGGGAATGGATGGGGGTGTGAGAGAACACAGGACGGAGGGTCTGTCGACAGGGAAGGGATGTGGTGGGATAGAACACAGGAAGCAGGTTCTGTCGATAGGGAAGGGATTAGTGTGAAAGAGAACACAGGAAGGAGGGTCTGTCGATAGGGAAGGGATGACGGTGAAGGAGAACATAGGAAGGAGGGTCTGTCGATAGTAAAGGGATGGGGGTGAAGAGAACACAGGAAGAAGCGTCTGTCGACAGGGAAGGGATGGGGGTTGGAGAGAACACAGGAAGGAGGGTCAATAGATAGGGAATGGATGAGGGTCGGCGAGAACAAAGGAAGTACGGTCTGTCGTTAGCGAAGGGATGGGGGTGGGAGAGAACACAGGAAGGAGGGTCTGTCGATAGGGAAGGGATGAGGGTGAGAGAGAACACAGGAAGGAGCGTCTGTCGATAGGAAAGGGAAGAGGGTGAGAGGGAACACAGGAAGGAGGGTCTGTTGACAGGGAATGGATGGCAGTGGGAGAGAACACAGGAAGGAGGGTCTGTCGATAAGGTAGGGAAGAGGATGGGAGAGAACACGGGAAGTAGTGACTGTCGATAGGGAAGGGATGGGGGTGGGAGAGAACACAGGAAGGTGGTTCCGTCGACAGGGAAGGGATGTGGGTGGGAGAGAACACAGGAAGGATGGTCTGTCGACAGGGAAGTGATGAAGGGAAAGAGAACACAGGAAGGAGGGTCTGTCGATAGAGAAGTGATGAAGCGAAAGAGAACACAGTAAGTAGGTTCTGTCGTCAGGGAAGTGATGAATTGAAAGAGAACACAGGAAGGAGGGTCTGTCGAAAGGGAAGTGATGAAGGCTAATAGAACACAGGAAGGAGGGTCTGTCGATAGGGAAAGGATGAAGGGAAAGAAAACACAGGAAGGAGGGTCAGTCGATAGGGAAGTGATGAAGGGAAATAGAACACGGGAAGGAGGGTCTGTCGATAGGGAAGTGATGAAGGGAAAGAGAACACAGGAAGGAGGGTTTGTCGATAGGGAAGTGATGAAGCAAAAGTGAGCACAGGAAGTAGTTTCTGTCGTCAGGGAAGTGATGAATTGAAAGAGAACACAGGAAGGAGGTTCTGTCGAAAGGGAAAGGATGAAGGGAAAGAGAACACAGGAAGGAGGGTTTGTCGACAGGGGATGGATGAGGGTGAGAGAGAACACAGGAAGGAGGGTCTGTCAATAGGGAAGGGATGAGGGTGAGAGAGAACACAGGAAGGAGCGTCTGTCGATAGGGTAGGGATGAGGGTTTGAGAGAATACAGGAAGGAGGTTCTGTTGATCGGGAAGGGATGAGTTTGAGAGAGAACACAGGAAGGAGCGTCTGTCAACAGGGAATGGATGGCGGTGGGCGAGAACACAGGAAGGAGGGTTTGTCGATAAGGTAGGGAAGAGGGTGGGAGAGAACACAGGAAGTAGTGACTGTCGATAGGGAAGGGATGGGGGTGGGAGAGAACACAGGAAGGAGTGTCTGTCGACAGGGAAGGGAGGGGATGGGAGAGAACACAGGAAGGAGGTTATGTCGACAGGGAAGGGATGTGGGTGGGACAGAACACAGGAAGGAGCGTCTGTCGACAGGGAAGGGATAGGGGTGGGAGAGAACACAGGAAGGATGGTCTGTCGACAGGGAAGGGATGGGGGTGGGAGAGAACAAAGGAAGGAGCGTCTGTCGACAGGGAAGGGATAGGGGTGGTAGAGAACACAGGAAGGAGGGTCTGTCGACAGGGAAGTGATGAAGGGAAAGAGAACACAGGAAGGAGGGTCTGTCGAAAGGGAAGTGATGAAGGGCAATAGAACACAGGAAGGAGGGTCTGTCGATAGGGAAAGGATGAAGGGAAAGAAAACACAGGAAGGAGGGTCAGTCGATAGGGAAGTGATGAAGGGGAAGAGAACACAGGAAGGAGGGTCTGTCGATAGGGAAGTGATGAAGGGAAAGAGAACACAGGAAGGAGGGTCTGTCGATAGGGAAGTGATGAAGCGAAAGAGAACACAGGAAGTAGGTTCTGTCGTCAGGGAAGTGATGAATTGAAAGAGAACACACGAAGGAGGTTCTGTCGAAAGGGAAATGATGAAGGGAAATAGAACACAGGAAGGAGGCTCTGTCGATAGGGAAAGGTTGAAGGGAAAGAGAACACAGGAAGGAGTGTCTGCCGATAGGGAAGGAATGAAGGGAAAGAGAACACTGGAAGGAGCGTCTGCCGATAGGGAAGCGATGATGGGAAAGAGAACGCAGGAAGGAGGGTCAGTCGACAGGGAAGGGAGGAAGGGAAAGAGAACGCAGGAAGGAGGGTCTGTCGATAGGGAAAGGATGAAGGGAAAGAGAACACAGGAAGGAGCGCCTGCCGATAGGGAAGGAAAGAAGGGAAAGGGAACACAGGAAGGAGGGTCTGTCGATAGGTAAGCGATGATGGGAAAGAGAACACAGGAAGGAGGGTCTGTCGACAGGGAAGGGATGGGGGTGGGAGACAACACAGGAAGGAGGGTCTGTCGACAGGGAACGGATGGGGGTGGGAGAGAACACAGGAAGGATGTTCTGTCGACAGGCAAGGGATGGGGTGGGGAGAGATCACAGGAAGGAGCGTCTGTCGACAGGGAAGAATGGGAGTGGGAGAGAACACAGGAAGGAGGGTCTGTCGACAGGTAAGGGATGGGGGTGGGAGAGAACACAGGTAGGAGGGTCTGTCGATAATGAAGGGTTGGGGGTGGGAGAGAACACAGGAAGGAGGGTTTGTCGACAGGGAAGGGATGGGGGTGGGAGAGAACACAGGAAGGTGGGTCTGTCGACAGGGAAGGGATGGGGATGGGAGAGAACACAGGAAGGAGTTTCTGTCAACAGGTAAGGGATGTGGGTGGGAGAGAACACAGGAAGGAGGTTCTGTTGATCGGGAAGGGATGAGTTTGAGAGAGAACACAGGAAGGAGCGTCTGTCGATAGGGAAGGGATGAGGGTGAGAGGGAACACAGGAAGGAGGGTCTGTCGACAGGGAATGGATGGGGGTGTGAGAGAACACAGGACGGAGGGTCTGTCGACAGGGAAGGGATGTGGTGGGATAGAACACAGGAAGCAGGGTCTGTCGATAGGGAAGGGATTAGTGTGAAAGAGAACACAGGAAGGAGGGTCTGTCGATAGGGAAGGGATGACGGTGAAGGAGAACATAGGAAGGAGGGTCTGTCGATAGGAAAGGGATGGGGGTGAAGAGAACACAGGAAGAAGCGTCTGTCGACAGGGAAGGGATGGGGGTTGGAGAGAACACAGGAAGGAGGGTCAATAGATAGGGAATGGATGAGGGTCGGCGAGAACAAAGGAAGTAGGGTCTGTCGTTAGGGAAGGGATGGGGGTGGGAGAGAACACAGGAAGGAGGGTCTGTCGATAGGGAAGGGATGAGGGTGAGAGAGAACACAGGAAGGAGCGTCTGTCGATAGGAAAGGGAAGAGGGTGAGAGGGAACACAGGAAGGAGGGTCTGTCGACAGGGAATGGATGGCAGTGGGAGAGAACACAGGAAGGTGGTTCCGTCGACAGGGAAGGGATGTGGGTGGGAGAGAACACAGGAAGGATGGTCTGTCGACAGGGAAGGGATGGGGGTGGGAGAGAACAAAGGAAGGAGCGTCTGTCGACAGGGAAGGGATGTGGGTGGGAGAGAACACAGGAAGGAGGGTCTGTCGATAGGGAAGGGATGAGGGTGAGAGAGAACACAGGAAGGAGCGTCTGTCGATAGGAAAGGGAAGAGGGTGAGAGGGAACACAGGAAGGAGGGTCTGTCGACAGGGAATGGATGGCAGTGGGAGAGAACACAGGAAGGTGGTTCCGTCGACAGGGAAGGGATGTGGGTGGGAGAGAACACAGGAAAGATGGTCTGTCGACAGGGAAGGGATGGGGGTGGGAGAGAACAAAGGAAGGAGCGTCTGTCGACAGGGAAGGGATGTGGGTGGGAGAGAACACAGGAAGGAGGGTCTGTCGACAGGGAAGTGATGAAGGGAAAGAGAACACAGGAAGGAGGGTCTGTCGATAGGGAAGTGATGAAGCGAAAGAGAACACAGTAAGTAGGTTCTGTCGTCAGGGAAGTGATGAATTGAAAGAGCACACAGGAAGGAGGGTGTGTCGAAAGGGAAATGATGAAGGGCAATAGAACACAGGAAGGAGGGTCTGTCGATAGGGAAAGGATGAAGGGAAAGAGAACACAGGAAGGAGGGTCAGTCGATAGGGAAGTGATGAAGGGAAAGAGAACACAGGAAGGAGGATCTGTCGATACGGAAGTGATGAAGGGAAAGAGAACATAGGAAGGAGGGTCTGTCGATAGGGAAGTGATGAAGCATAAGAGAACACAGGAAGTAGGTTCTGTCGTCAGGGAAGTGATGAATTGAAAGAGAACACAGGAAGGAGGTTCTGTCGAAAGGGAAGTGATGAAGGGAAATAGAATACAGGAAAGAGGGTCTGTCGATAGGGAAAGGTTGAAGGGAAAGAGAACACAGGAAGGAGCGTCTGCCGATAGGGAAGGAAAGAAGGGAAAGAGAACACAGGAAGGAGGGTCTGTCGAAAGGGAAGGGATGAAGGTGGAAGAGAACACAGGAAGGATGGTCTGTCGACAGGGAAGGGATGGGTGTGGGAGACAACACAGGAAGGAGGGTCTGTCGACAGGGAACGGATGGGGGTGGGAGAGAACACAGGAAGGATGTTCTGTCGACAGGCAAGGGATGGGGTGGGGAGAGATCACAGGAAGGAGCGTCTGTCGACAGGGAAGAATGGGAGTGGGAGAGAACACAGGAAGGAGGGTCTGTCGACAGGTAAGTGATGGGGGTGGGAGAGAACACAGGTAGGAGGGTCTGTCGATAATGAAGGGTTGGGGGTGGGAGAGAACACAGGAAGGAGTTTCTGTCAACAGGTAAGGGATGTGGGTGGGAGAGAACACAGGAAGGAGGGTCTGTCGACAGGGAAGGGATGGGGGTGGGAGAGAAAACAGGAAGGAGGGCCTGGCGATAGGGAAGGGATGAAGGG
The DNA here is from genome assembly GCF_017639515.1 of Carcharodon carcharias. Taxonomy (NCBI): domain Eukaryota; kingdom Metazoa; phylum Chordata; class Chondrichthyes; order Lamniformes; family Lamnidae; genus Carcharodon; species Carcharodon carcharias. The sequence continues at coordinate 49,566,442 of NC_054489.1, forward strand.
AAAGTGAACACAGGAAGGAGGGTCTGTCAATAGGGAAGACAGGGAGGGAAAGAGAACACAGGAAGGAGGGTCTGTCGACAGGGTAGAGATGGGGGTGGGACAGAACACAGGAAGTAGCGTCTGTCGACAGGGAAGGGATGAGGGTGGGAGAGAACACAGGAAGTAGCGTCTGTCGACAGGGAAGGGATGGGGGTGAGAGAGAACACAGGAAGAATGGTCTGTCGACAGGGAAGGGATGGTTGTGGGAGACAACACAGGAAGGAGGGTCTGTCGACAGGGAAGGGATGTGGGTGGGAGAGAACACAGGAAGCAGGGTCTGACGACAGGGAAGGGATTGGGGTGGGACAGAACACAGGAAGTAGCGTCTGTCGACAGGGAAGGGATGGGTGTGGGAGAGAACACAGGAAGGAGGGTCTGTCGACAGGGAAGTGATGAAGGGAAAGAGAACAAAGGAAGGAGGGTCTGTCGATAGGGAAGTGATGAAGCGAAAGAGAACACAGTAAGTAGGTTCTGTCGTCAGGGAAGTGATGAATTGAAAGAGAACACAGGAAGGAGGGTCTGTTGATAGGGAAGGAATGAAGGGAAAGAGAGCACAGGAAGGAGGGTCTGTCGATAGGGAAGGGAGGAAGGGAAAGAGAACACAGGAAGGAGCGCCTGCCAATAGGGAAGGGATGATGGGAAAGAGAACACAGGAAGGAGGGTCAGTCGACAGGGAAGGGATGAGGGTGAGAGAGAACACAGGAAGGAGGGTCTGTCGATAGGGATGGGATGAGGGTGAAAGAGAACACAGGAAGGAGCGTCTGTCGATTGGGAAGGGATGAGGTTGAGAGAGAACACAGGAAGGAGCGTCTGTCGATAGGGAAGGGAGGAATGGAAAGAGAATACAGGAAGGAGGGTCTGTCGACAGGGAAGTGATGAATTGAAAGAGAACACAGTAAGTAGGTTCTGTCGTCAGGGAAGTGATGAATTGAAAGAGCACACAGGAAGGAGGGTGTGTCGAAAGGGAAATGATGAAGGGCAATAGAACACAGGAAGGAGGGTCTGTCGATAGGGAAAGGATGAAGGGAAAGAGAACACAGGAAGGAGGGTCAGTCGATAGGGAAGTGATGAAGGGAAAGAGAACACAGGAAGGAGGGTCTGTCGATACGGAAGTGATGAAGGGAAAGAGAACATAGGAAGGAGGGTCTGTCGATAGGGAAGTGATGAAGCATAAGAGAACACAGGAAGTAGGTTCTGTCGTCAGGGAAGTGATGAATTGAAAGAGAACACAGGAAGGAGGTTCTGTCGAAAGGGAAGTGATGAAGGGAAATAGAATACAGGAAAGAGGGTCTGTCGATAGGGAAAGGTTGAAGGGAAAGAGAACACAGGAAGGAGCGTCTGCCGATAGGGAAGGAAAGGAGGGAAAGAGAACACAGGAAGGAGGGTCTGTCGAAAGGGAAGGGATGAAGGTGGAAGAGAACACAGGAAGGATGGTCTGTCGACAGGGAAGGGATGGGTGTGGGAGACAACACAGGAAGGAGGGTCTGTCGACAGGGAACGGATGGGGGTGGGAGAGAACACAGGAAGGATGTTCTGTCGACAGGCAAGGGATGGGGTGGGGAGAGATCACAGGAAGGAGCGTCTGTCGACAGGGAAGAATGGGAGTGGGAGAGAACACAGGAAGGAGGGTCTGTCGACAGGTAAGTGATGGGGGTGGGAGAGAACACAGGTAGGAGGGTCTGTCGATAATGAAGGGTTGGGGGTGGGAGAGAACACAGGAAGGAGTTTCTGTCAACAGGTAAGGGATGGGGGTGGTAGAGAACACAGGAAGGAGGGTCTGTCGACAGGGAAGGGATGGGGGTGGGAGAGAAAACAGGAAGGAGGGCCTGGCGATAGGGAAGGGATGAAGGGAAAGTGAACACAGGAAGGAGGGTCTGTCAATAGGGAAGACAGGGAGGGAAAGAGAACACAGGAAGGAGGGTCTGTCGACAGGGTAGAGATGGGGGTGGGACAGAACACAGGAAGTAGCGTCTGTCGACAGGGAAGGGATGAGGGTGGGAGAGAACACAGGAAGTAGCGTCTGTCGACAGGGAAGGGATGGGGGTGAGAGAGAACACAGGAAGAATGGTCTGTCGACAGGGAAGGGATGGTTGTGGGAGACAACACAGGAAGGAGGGTCTGTCGACAGGGAAGGGATGTGGGTGGGAGAGAACACAGGAAGCAGGGTCTGACGACAGGGAAGGGATTGGGGTGGGACAGAACACAGGAAGTAGCGTCTGTCGACAGGGAAGGGATGGGTGTGGGAGAGAACACAGGAAGGAGGGTCTGTCGACAGGGAAGTGATGAAGGGAAAGAGAACAAAGGAAGGAGGGTCTGTCGATAGGGAAGTGATGAAGCGAAAGAGAACACAGTAAGTAGGTTCTGTCGTCAGGGAAGTGATGAATTGAAAGAGAACACAGGAAGGAGGGTCTGTTGATAGGGAAGGAATGAAGGGAAAGAGAGCACAGGAAGGAGGGTCTGTCGATAGGGAAGGGAGGAAGGGAAAGAGAACACAGGAAGGAGCGCCTGCCAATAGGGAAGGGATGATGGGAAAGAGAACACAGGAAGGAGGGTCAGTCGACAGGGAAGGGATGAGGGTGAGAGAGAACACAGGAAGGAGGGTCTGTCGATAGGGATGGGATGAGGGTGAAAGAGAACACAGGAAGGAGCGTCTGTCGATTGGGAAGGGATGAGGTTGAGAGAGAACACAGGAAGGAGCGTCTGTCGATAGGGAAGGGAGGAATGGAAAGAGAATACAGGAAGGAGGGTCTGTCGACAGGGAAGTGATGAATTGAAAGAGAACACAGGAAGGAGGTTCTGTCGAAAGGGAAGTGATGAAGGGAAATAGAACACAGGAAGGAGGGTCTGTCGATAGGGAAAGGATGAAGGGAAAGAGAACACAGCATGGAGCGTCTGCCGATAGGGAAGGAAAGAAGGGAAAGAGAACACAGGAAGGAGGGTCTGTCGATAGGGAAGGGAGGAAGGGAAAGAGAACACAGGAAGGAGCGTCTGCCGATAGGGAAGGGTTGATGGGAAAGAGAACACAGGAAGGAGGGTCTGTCAACAGGGAAGGGATGAGGGTTGAAGAGAACACAGGAAGGATGGTCTGTCGACAGGGAAGGGATGGGTGTGGGAGACAACACAGGAAGGAGGGTCTGTCGACAGGGAACGGATGGGGGTGGGAGAGAACAAAGGAAGAATGTTCTGTCGACAGGCAACGGATGGAGTGGGGAGAGATCACAGGAAGGAGCGTCTGTCGACAGGGAAGAATGGGAGTGGGAGAGAACACAGGAAGGAGGGTCTGTCGACAGGTAAGGGATCGGGGTGGGAGAGAACACAGGTAGGAGGGTCTGTCGATAATGAAGGGTTGGGGGTGGGAGAGAACACAGGAAGGAGGGTTTGTCGATAGGGAAGGGATGGGGGTGGGAGAGAACACAGGAAGGTGGTTCTGTCGACAGGGAAGGGATGGGGATGGGAGAGAACACAGGAAGGAGTTTCTGTCAACAGGTAAGGGATGTGGGTGGGAGAGAACACAGGAAGGAGGGTCTGTCGACAGGGAAGGGTTGGGGGTGGGAGAGAACACAGGAAGGAGGGCCTGGCGATAGGGAAGTGATGAAGGGAAAGTGAACACAGGAAGGAGGGTCTGTCCATAGGGAAGACTGGGAGGGAAAGCGAACACAGGAAGCAGGGTCTGTCGATAGGGAAGGAATGAAGGGAAAGAGAACACAGGAAGTAGGTTCTGTCATCAGGGAAGTGATGAATTGAAAGAGAACACAGGAAGGAGGGTCTGTCGATAGGGAAAGGATGAAGGGAAATAGAACAAAGGAAGGAGGGTCTGTCGATAGGGAAGGGATGAAGGGAAAGAGAACACAGGAAGGAGGGTTTGTGGACAGGGAAGGGATGAGGGTGAGAGAGAACACAGGAAGGAGGGTCTGTCAATAGGGAAGGGATGAGGGTGAGAGAGAACACAGGAAGGAGCGTTTGTCGATAGGGTAGGGATGAGGGTTTGAGAGAACACAGGAAGGAGGTTCTGTTGATCGGGAAGGGATGAGTTTGAGAGAGAACACAGGAAGGAGCGTCTGTCGATAGGGAAGGGATGAGGGTGAGAGGGAACACAGGAAGGAGGGTCTGTCGACAGGGAATGGATGGGGGTGTGAGAGAACACAGGACGGAGGGTCTGTCGACAGGGAAGGGATGTGGTGGGATAGAACACAGGAAGCAGGGTCTGTCGATAGGGAAGGGATTAGTGTGAAAGAGAACACAGGAAGGAGGGTCTGTCGATAGGGAAGGGATGACGGTGAAGGAGAACATAGGAAGGAGGGTCTGTCGATAGGAAAGGGATGGGGGTGAAGAGAACACAGGAAGAAGCGTCTGTCGACAGGGAAGGGATGGGGGTTGGAGAGAACACAGGAAGGAGGGTCAATAGATAGGGAACGGATGAGGGTCGGCGAGAACAAAGGAAGTAGGGTCTGTCGTTAGGGAAGGGATGGGGGTGGGAGAGAACACAGGAAGGAGGGTCTGTCGATAGGGAAGGGATGAGGGTGAGAGAGAACACAGGAAGGAGCGTCTGTCGATAGGAAAGGGAAGAGGGTGAGAGGGAACACAGGAAGGAGGGTCTGTCGACAGGGAATGGATGGCAGTGGGAGAGAACACAGGTAGGTGGTTCCGTCGACAGGGAAGGGATGTGGGTGGGAGAGAACACAGGAAGGATGGTCTGTCGACAGGGAAGGGATGGGGGTGGGAGAGAACAAAGGAAGGAGCGTCTGTCGACAGGGAAGGGATGTGGGTGGGAGAGAACACAGGAAGGAGGGTCTGTCGACAGGGAAGTGATGAAGGGAAAGAGAACACAGGAAGGAGGGTCTGTCGATAGGGAAGTGATGAAGCGAAAGAGAACACAGTAAGTAGGTTCTGTCGTCAGGGAAGTGATGAATTGAAAGAGCACACAGGAAGAAGGGTGTGTCGAAAGGGAAATGGTGAAGGGCAATAGATCACAGGAAGGAGGGTCTGTCGATAGGGAAATGATGAAGGGAAAGAGAACACAGGAAGGAGGGTCAGTCGATAGGGAAGTGATGAAGGGAAAGAGAACACAGGAAGGAGGGTCTGTCGATAGGGAAGTGATGAAGGGAAAGAGAACACAGGAAGGAGGGTCTGTCGATAGGGAAGTGATGAAGCATAAGAGAACACAGGAAGTAGGTTCTGTCGTCAGGGAAGTGATGAATTGAAAGAGAACACAGGAAGGAGATTCTGTCGAAAGGGAAGTGATGAAGGGAAATAGAATACAGGAAAGAGGATCTGTCGATAGGGAAAGGTTGAAGGGAAAGAGAACACAGGAAGGAGCGTCTGCCGATAGGGAAGGAAAGAAGGGAAAGAGAACACAGGAAGGAGGGTCTGTCGACAGGGAAGGGATGGAGGTGGAAGAGAACACAGGAAGGATGGTCTGTCGACAGGGAAGGGATGGGTGTGGGAGACAACACAGGAAGGAGGGTCTGTCGACAGGGAACGGATGGGGGTGGGAGAGAACACAGGAAGGATGTTCTGTCGACAGGCAAGGGATGGGGTGGGGAGAGATCACAGGAAGGAGCGTCTGTCGACAGGGAAGAATGGGAGTGGGAGAGAACACAGGAAGGAGGGTCTGTCGACAGGTAAGTGATGGGGGTGGGAGAGAACACAGGTAGGAGGGTCTGTCGATAATGAAGGGTTGGGGGTGGGAGAGAACACAGGAAGGAGTTTCTGTCAACAGGTAAGGGATGTGGGTGGGAGAGAACACAGGAAGGAGGGTCTGTCGACAGGGAAGGGATGGGGGTGGGAGAGAAAACAGGAAGGAGGGCCTGGCGATAGGGAAGGGATGAAGGGAAAGTGAACACAGGAAGGAGGGTCTGTCAATAGGGAAGACAGGGAGGGAAAGAGAACACAGGAAGGAGGGTCTGTCGACAGGGTAGGGATGGGGGTGGGACAGAACACAGGAAGTAGCGTCTGTCGACAGGGAAGGGATGAGGGTGGGAGAGAACACAGGAAGTAGCGTCTGTCGACAGGGAAGGGATGGGGGTGAGAGAGAACACAGGAAGAATGGTCTGTCGACAGGGAAGGGATGGTTGTGGGAGACAACACAGGAAGGAGGGTCTGTCGACAGGGAAGGGATGTGGGTGGGAGAGAACACAGGAAGCAGGGTCTGACGACAGGGAAGGGATTGGGGTGGGACAGAACACAGGAAGTAGCGTCTGTCGACAGGGAAGGGATGGGTGTGGGAGAGAACACAGGAAGGAGGGTCTGTCGACAGGGAAGTGATGAAGGGAAAGAGAACAAAGGAAGGAGGGTCTGTCGATAGGGAAGTGATGAAGCGAAAGAGAACACAGTAAGTAGGTTCTGTCGTCAGGGAAGTGATGAATTGAAAGAGAACACAGGAAGGAGGGTCTGTTGATAGGGAAGGAATGAAGGGAAAGAGAGCACAGGAAGGAGGGTCTGTCGATAGGGAAGGGAGGAAGGGAAAGAGAACACAGGAAGGAGCGTCTGCCAATAGGGAAGGGATGATGGGAAAGAGAACACAGGAAGGAGGGTCAGTCGACAGGGAAGGGATGAGGGTGAGAGTGAACACAGGAAGGAGGGTCTGTCGATAGGGATGGGATGAGGGTGAAAGAGAACACAGGAAGGAGCGTCTGTCGATTGGGAAGGGATGAGGTTGAGAGAGAACACAGGAAGGAGATTCCGTCGACAGGGAAGGGATGAAGGGAAAGAGAACAGAGGAAGGAGGGTCTGTCAACAGGGAAGTGATGAAGGAAAAGAGAACACAGGAAGGAGGGTCTGTCGATAGGGAAAGGGTGAAGGGAAATAGAACACAGGAAGGAGTGTCTGTCTATAGGGAAGGGAGGAAGGGAAAGAGAACGCAGGAAGGAGGGTCTATCGACAAGGAATGGATGGCGTTGGGAGAGAACACAGGAAGGAGGGTCTGTCGATAAGGAAGGGATGAGGGTGGGAGAGAACACAGGAAGTAGCGTCTGTCGATAGGGAAGGGATGGGGATGGGAGAGAACACAGGAAGTAGCGTCTGTCGACAGGGAATGGATGTGGATGGGAGAGAACACAGGAAGGATGGTCTGTCTACAGGGAAGGGATGGAGGTTGGAGAGAACAAAGCAAGGAGCGTCTGTCGACAGGGAAGGGATAGGGGTGGGAGAGAACACAGGAAGGAGGGTCTGTCAACAGGGAAGTGATGAAGGGAAGGAGAACACAGGAAGGAGGGTCTGTCAATAGGGAAGTGATGAAGCGAAAGAGAACACAGTAAGTAGGTTCTGTCGTCAGGGAAGTGATGAATTGAAAGAGAACACAGGAAGGAGGGTCTGTCGAAAGGGAAGTGATGAAGGGCAATAGAACGCAGTAAGGAGGGTCTGTCGATAGGGAAAGGATGAAGGGAAAGAGAGCACAGGAAAGAGGTTCAGTCGATAGGGAAGTGATGAAGGGAAAGAGAACACAGGAAGGAGGGTCTGTCGATAGGGAAGTGATGAAGGGAAAGAGAACACAGGAAGGAGGGTCTGTCGATATGGAAGTGATGAAGCAAAAGAGAACACAGGAAGTAGGTTCTGTCGTCAAGGAAGTGATGAATTGAAAGAGAACACATGAAGGAGGTTCTGTCGAAAGGGAAGTGATGAAGGGAAATAGAACACAGGAAGGACGGTCTGTCGATAGGGAAAGGATGAAGGGAAAGAGAACACTGGAAGGAGCGTCTGCCGATAGGGAAGGAATGAAGGGAAAGAGAACACAGGAAGGAGGGTCTGTCGATAGGGAAGGGAGGAAGGGAAAGAGAACACAGGAAGGAGCATCTGCCGATAGGGAAGGGATGGGGGTGGAAGAGAACACAGGAAGGATGGTCTTTCCACAGGGAAGGGATGGGTGTGGGAGACAACACAGGAAGGAGGGTCTGTCGACAGGGAACGGATGGGGTTGGGAGAGAACACAGGAAGGAGGTTCTGTCGACAGGCAAGGGATGGGGTGGGGAGAGATCACAGGAAGGAGCGTCTGTCGACAGGGAAGAATGGGAGTGGGAGAGAACACAGGAAGGAGGGTCTGTCGACAGGGAAGGGATGGGGGTGGGAGAGAACCCAGGAAGGAGCGCCTGTCGATAGGGAAGGGATGAAGGGAAAGTGAACTCAGGAAGGAGGGTCTGTGGATACGGAAGTGAGGGAGGGAAAGAGAACACAGGAAGGAAGGTCTGTCGATAGGGAAGGGATGGGGGTGGGACAGAACACAGGAAGTAGCGTCTGTCGACAGGGAAGGGATGGGGGTGAGAGAGAACACAGGAAGAATGGTCTGTCGACAGGGAAGAGAGGGGGGGGAGAGAACACATGAAGGAGGGTCTATCGATAAGGAAGGGATTGGGGTGGGAGAGAACACAGGAAGGAGATTCCGTCGACAGGGAAGGGATGAATGGAAAGAGAACACAGGAAGGAGGGTCTGTCGACAGGGAAGTGATGAAGGGAAAGAGAACACAGGAAGGAGGGTCTGTCGATAGGGAAGTGATTGGGGTGGGAGAGAACACAGGAAGGAGGTTCTGTCGATAGGGAAAGGGTGAATGGAAAGAGAACACAGGAAGCAGTGTCTGTCGACAGGGAATGGATGGCGTTGGGAGAGAACACAGGAAGGAGGGTCTGTCGATAAGGAAGGGATGAGGGTGGGAGAAAACACAGGAAGTAGCGTCTGTCGATAGGGAAGGGATGGGGGTTGGAGAGAACACAGGAAGGAGGGTCTGTCGACAGGGAAGGGAGGGGATGGGAGAGAACACAGAAAGGAGGTTCTGTCGACAGGGAAGGGATGAAGGGAAAGAGAACACAGGAAGGAGGGTCTGTCGATAGGGAAGTGATGAAGCGAAAGAGAACACAGTAAGAAGGTTCTGTCGTCAGGGAAGTGATGAATTGAAAGAGAACACAGGAAAGAGGGTGTGTCGAAAGGTAAATGATGAAGGGAAAGAGAACACAGGAAGGAGGGTCTGTCGATAGGGAAGTGATGAAGGGAAAGAGAACACAGGAAGGAGGGTCTGTCGATAGGGAAGTGATGAAGGGAAAGAGAACACAGGAAGGAGGGTCTGTCGATAGGGAAGTGATGAAGCAAAAGAGAACACAGGAAGTAGGTTCTGTCGTCAGGGAAGTGATGAATTGAAAGAGAACACAGGAAGGAGGTTCTGTCGAAAGGGAAGTGATGAAGGGAAATAGAACACAGGAAGGAGGGTCTGTCGATAGGGAAAGGATGAAGGGAAAGAGAACACAGGAAGGAGCGCCTGCCGATAGGGAAGGAAAGAAGGGAAAGAGAACACAGGAAGTAGGTTCCGTCGAAAGGGAAGTGATGAAGGGAAATAGAACACAGGAAGGAGGGTCTGTCGATAGGGAAAGGATTAAGGGAAAGAGAACACAGGAAGGAGCGTCTGCCGATAGGGAAGGAAAGAAGGGAAAGAGAACACAGGAAGGAGGGTCTGTCGATAGGGAAGGGATGGGGTTGGAAGAGAACACAGGATGGATGGTCTGTCGACAGGGAAGGGATGGGTGTGGGAGACAACACAGGAAGGAGGGTCTGTCGGCAGGGAACGGATGGGGGTGGGAGAGAACACAGGAAGGAGGTTCTGTCGACAGGCAAGGGATGGGGTGGGCAGAGATCACAGGAAGGAGCGTCTGTCGACAGGGAAGAATGGGAGTGGGAGAGAACAGAGGAAGGAGGGTCTGTCGACAGGGAAGGGATGGGGGTGGGAGAGAACACAGGTAGGAGGGTCTGTCGATAATGAAGGGTTGGGAGTGGGAGAGAACACAGGAAGGAGGGTTTGTCGACAGGGAAAGGATGGGGGTGGGAGAGAACACAGGAAAGAGGGTCTGTCGACAGGGAAGGGATGGGGATGGGAGAGAACACAGGAAGGAGTTTCTGTCGACAGGGAAGGGATGTGGGTGGGAGAGAACACAGGAAGGAGGGTCTATCGACGTGCAAGGGATGGGGTTGGGAGAGAACACAGGAAGGAGCGTCTGTCGATGGGGAAGGAATGAAGGGAAAGAGAACACAGGAAGTAGGTTCTGTCATCAGGGAAGTGATGAATTGAAAGAGAACACAGGAAGGAGGGTCTGTCGATAGGGAAAGGATGAAGGGAAATAGAACAAAGGAAGGAGGGTCTGTCGATAGGGAAGGGATGAAGGGAAAGAGAACACAGGAAGGAGGGTTTGTGGACAGGGAAGGGATGAGGGTGAGAGAGAACACAGGAAGGAGGGTCTGTCGACAGGGAAGGGATGGGGGTGGAAGAGAACACAGGAAGGATGGTCTGTCGACAGGGAAGGGATGGGTGTGGGAGACAAGACAGGAAGGAGGGTCTGTCGACAGGCAAGGGATGGGGTGGGGAGAGCTCACAGGAAGGAGCGTCTGTCGACAGGGATGAATGGGAGTGGGAGAGAACACAGGAAGGAGGGTCTGTCGATAGGGAAAGGATGAAGGGAAATAGAACAAAGGAAGGAGGGTCTGTCGATAGGGAAAGGATGAAGGGAAAGAGTACACAGGAAGGAGGGTCTGTCGATAGGGAAGGGAGGAATGGAAAGAGAACACAGGAAGCAGGGTCTGTCGATAGGGAAGGAATGAAGGGAAAGAGAACACAGGAAGGAGGGTCTGTCGATAGGGAAGGGAGGAATGGAAAGAGAACACAGGAAGGAGGGTCTGTCGATAGGGAAAGGATGAAGGGAACGAGAACACAGGAAGGAGGGTCTGTCCATAGGGAAGGGAGGAAGGGAAAGAGAACACAGGAAGGAGCGTCTGCCGATAGGGAAGGGATGAAGTGAAAGAGAACACAGGAAGGTGGGTCTGTCGACAGGGAAGGGATGAGGGTGAGAGAGAACACAGGAAGGATGGTCTGTCGATAGGGAAGGGATGAGGGTGAGAGAGAACACAGGAAGGAGCGTCTGTCGATAGGGTAGGTATGAGGGTGAGAGGGAACACAGGAAGGATGGTCTGTCGACAGGGAATGGATGGGGGTGTGAGAGAACACAGGACGGAGGGTCTGTCGACAGGGAAGGGATGTGGTGGGATTGAACACAGGAAGCAGGGTCTGTCGATAGGGAAGGGATTAGTGTGAAAGAGAACACAGGAAGGAGGGTCTGTCGATAGGGAAGGGATGAAGGTGAAAGAGAACACAGGAAGGAGGGTCTGTCGATAGGGAAGGGATGAGGGTGAGAGAGAACACAGGAAGGAGCGTCTGTCGATAGGGTAGGGATGAGGGTGAGAGAGAACACAGGAAGGAGCGTCTGTCGATATGGTAGGGATGAGGGTGAGAGAGAACACAGGAAGGAGGTTCTGTTGATCAGGACGGGATGAGTTTGAGAGAGAACACAGGAAGGAGCGTCTGTCGATAGGGAAGGGATGAGGGTGAGAGGGAACACAGGAAGGAGGGTCTGTCGACAGGGAATTGATGGGGGTGTGAGAGAACAAATGACGGAGGGTCTGTCGACAGGGAAGGGATTGGGGTGGGATAGAACACAGGAAGCAGGTTCTGTCGATAGGGAAGGGATTAGTGTGAAAGAGAACACAGGAAGGAGGGTCTGTAGATAGGGAAGGGATGAGGGTGAAAGAGAACACAGGAAGGAGGGTCTGTCGTTAGGGAAGGGATGGGGGTGAAGAGAACACAGGAAGGAGGGTCTGTCGACAGGGAAGGGAGGGGATGGGAGAGAACACAGGAAGGAGGTTCTGTCGACAGGGAAGGGATGTGGGTGGGAGAGAACACAGGAAGGAGCGTCTGTCGACAGGGAAGGGATAGGGGTGCGAGAGAACACAGGAAGGATGGTCTGTCGACAGGGAAGGGATGGGGGTGGGTGAGAACAAAGGAAGGAGCGTCTGTCGACAGGGAAGGGATAGAGGTGGGAGAGAACACAGGAAGGAGGGTCTGTCAACCGGGAAGTGATGAAGGGAAAGAGAACACAGGAAGGAGGGTCTGTCGATAGGGAAGTGATGAAGCGAAAGAGAACACAGTAAGTAGGTTCAGTCGTCAGGGAAGTGATGAATTGAAAGAGAACACAGGAAGGAGGGTCTGTCGAAAGGGAAGTGATGAAGGGCAATGGAACACAGGAAGGAGGGTCTGTCGATAGGGAAAGGATGAAGGGAAAGAGAACACAGGAAGGAGGGTCAGTCGATAGGGAAGTGATGAAGGGAAAGAGAACACAGGAAGGAGGGTCTGTCGATAGGGAAAGGATGAAGGGAAAGAGAACACAGGAAGGAGCGTCTGCCGATAGGGAAGGAATGAAGGGAAAGAGAACACAGGAAGGAGGGTCTGTCGATAGGGAAGGGAGGAAGGGAAAGAGAACACAGGAAGTAGCGTCTGCCGATAGGGAAGGGATGATGGGAAAGAGAACACAGGAAGGAGGGTCTGTCGACAGGGAAGGGATGGGGGTGGAAGAGAACACAGGAAGGATGGTCTGTCGACAGGGAAGGGATGGGTGTGGGAGACAAGACAGGAAGGAGGGTCTGTCGACAGGCAAGGGATGGGGTGGGGAGAGCTCACAGGAAGGAGCGTCTGTCGACAGGGAAGAATGGGAGTGGGAGAGAACACAGGAAGGAGGGTCTGTCGATAGGGAAAGGATGAAGGGAAATAGAACAAAGGAAGGAGGGTCTGTCAATAGGGAAAGGATGAAGGGAAAGAGTACACAGGAAGGAGGGTCTGTCGATAGGGAAGGGAGGAATGGAAAGAGAACACAGGAAGCAGGGTCTGTCGATAGAGAAGGAATGAAGGGAAAGAGAACACAGGAAGGAGGGTCTGTCGATAGGGAAGGAAGGAATGGAAAGAGAACACAGGAAGGAGGGTCTGTCGATAGGGAAAGGATGAAGGGAACGAGAACACAGGAAGGAGGGTCTGTCCATAGGAAAGGGAGGAAGGGAAAGAGAACACAGGAAGGAGCGTCTGCCGATAGGGAAGGGATGAAGTGAAAGAGAACACAGGAAGGTGGGTCTGTCGACAGGGAAGGGATGAGGGTGAGAGAGAACACAGGAAGGATGGTCTGTCGATAGGGAAGGGATGAGGGTGAGAGAGAACACAGGAAGGAGCGTCTGTCGATAGGGTAGGTATGAGGGTGAGAGGGAACACAGGAAGGATGGTCTGTCGACAGGGAATGGATGGGGGTGTGAGAGAACACAGGACGGAGGGTCTGTCGACAGGGAAGGGATGTGGTGGGATTGAACACAGGAAGCAGGGTCTGTCGATAGGGAAGGGATTAGTGTGAAAGAGAACACAGGAAGGAGGGTCTGTCGATAGGGAAGGGATGAGGGTGAAAGAGAACACAGGAAGGAGGGTCTGTCGATAGGGAAGGGATGAGGGTGAGAGAGAACACAGGAAGGAGCGTCTGTCGATAGGGAAGGGATGAGGGTGAGAGAGAACACAGGAAGGAGCGTCTGTCGATAGGGTAGGTATGAGGGTGAGAGGGAACACAGGAAGGATGGTCTGTCGACAGGGAATGGATGGGGGTGTGAGAGAACACAGGACGGAGGGTCTGTCGACAGGGAAGGGATGTGGTGGGATTGAACACAGGAAGCAGGGTCTGTCGATAGGGAAGGGATTAGTGTGAAAGAGAACACAGGAAGCAGGTTCTGTCGATAGGGAAGGGATTAGTGTGAAAGAGAACACAGGAAGGAGGGTCTGTAGATAGGGAAGGGATGAGGGTGAAAGAGAACACAGGAAGGAGGGTCTGTCGTTAGGGAAGGGATGGGGGTGAAGAGAACACAGGAAGGAGGGTCTGTCAACAGGGAAGTGATGAAGGGAAGGAGAACACAGGAAGGAGGGTCTGTCAATAGGGAAGTGATGAAGCGAAAGAGAACACAGGAAGGTGGGTCTGTCGAAAGGGAAGTGATGAAGGGCAATAGAACGCAGTAAGGAGGGTCTGTCGATAGGGAAAGGATGAAGGGAAAGAGAGCACAGGAAAGAGGTTCAGTCGATAGGGAAGTGATGAAGGGAAAGAGAACACAGGAAGGAGGGTCTGTCGATAGGGAAGTGATGAAGGGAAAGAGAACACAGGAAGGAGGGTCTGTCGATATGGAAGTGATGAAGCAAAAGAGAACACAGGAAGTAGGTTCTGTCGTCAAGGAAGTGATGAATTGAAAGAGAACACATGAAGGAGGTTCTGTCGAAAGGGAAGTGATGAAGGGAAATAGAACACAGGAAGGACGGTCTGTCGATAGGGAAAGGATGAAGGGAAAGAGAACACTGGAAGGAGCGTCTGCCGATAGGGAAGGAATGAAGGGAAAGAGAACACAGGAAGGAGGGTCTGTCGATAGGGAAGGGAGGAAGGGAAAGAGAACACAGGAAGGAGCATCTGCCGATAGGGAAGGGATGGGGGTGGAAGAGAACACAGGAAGGATGGTCTTTCCACAGGGAAGGGATGGGGTGTGGGAGACAACACAGGAAGGAGGGTCTGTCGACAGGGAACGGATGGGGTTGGGAGAGAACACAGGAAGGAGGTTCTGTCGACAGGCAAGGGATGGGGTGGGGAGAGATCACAGGAAGGAGCGTCTGTCGACAGGGAAGAATGGGAGTGGGAGAGAACACAGGAAGGAGGGTCTGTCGACAGGGAAGGGATGGGGGTGGGAGAGAACCCAGGAAGGAGCGCCTGTCGATAGGGAAGGGATGAAGGGAAAGTGAACTCAGGAAGGAGGGTCTGTGGATACGGAAGTGAGGGAGGGAAAGAGAACACAGGAAGGAAGGTCTGTCGATAGGGAAGGGATGGGGGTGGGACAGAACACAGGAAGTAGCGTCTGTCGACAGGGAAGGGATGGGGGTGAGAGAGAACACAGGAAGAATGGTCTGTCGACAGGGAAGAGAGGGGGGGGAGAGAACACATGAAGGAGGGTCTATCGATAAGGAAGGGATTGGGGTGGGAGAGAACACAGGAAGGAGATTCCGTCGACAGGGAAGGGATGAATGGAAAGAGAACACAGGAAGGAGGGTCTGTCGACAGGGAAGTGATGAAGGGAAAGAGAACACAGGAAGGAGGGTCTGTCGATAGGGAAGTGATTGGGGTGGGAGAGAACACAGGAAGGAGGTTCTGTCGATAGGGAAAGGGTGAATGGAAAGAGAACACAGGAAGGAGTGTCTGTCGACAGGGAATGGATGGCGTTGGGAGAGAACACAGGAAGGAGGGTCTGTCGATAAGGAAGGGATGAGGGTGGGAGAAAACACAGGAAGTAGCGTCTGTCGATAGGGAAGGGATGGGGGTTGGAGAGAACACAGGAAGGAGGGTCTGTCGACAGGGAAGGGAGGGGATGGGAGAGAACACAGAAAGGAGGTTCTGTCGACAGGGAAGGGATGAAGGGAAAGAGAACACAGGAAGGAGGGTCTGTCGATAGGGAAGTGATGAAGCGAAAGAGAACACAGTAAGAAGGTTCTGTCGTCAGGGAAGTGATGAATTGAAAGAGAACACAGGAAAGAGGGTGTGTCGAAAGGTAAATGATGAAGGGAAAGAGAACACAGGAAGGAGGGTCTGTCGATAGGGAAGTGATGAAGGGAAAGAGAACACAGGAACGAGGGTCTGTCGATAGGGAAGGGGTGAAGGGAAAGAGAACACAGGAAGGAGGGTCTGTCGATAGGGATGTGATGAAGGGAAAGAGAACACAGGAAGGAGGGTCTGTCGACAGGGAAGTGATGAAGGGAAAGAGAACACAGGAAGGAGGTTCTGTCGACAGGGAAGTGATGAAGGGAAAGAGAACACAGGAAGGAGGGTCTGTCGATAGGGAAAGGATGAAGGGAAAGAGAACACAGGAAGGAGCGCCTGCCGATAGGGAAGGAAAGAAGGGAAAGAGAACACAGGAAGTAGGTTCCGTCGAAAGGGAAGTGATGAAGGGAAATAGAACACAGGAAGGAGGGTCTGTCGATAGGGAAAGGATTAAGGGAAAGAGAACACAGGAAGGAGCGTCTGCCGATAGGGAAGGAAAGAAGGGAAAGAGAACACAGGAAGGAGGGTCTGTCGATAGGGAAGGGATGGGGTTGGAAGAGAACACAGGATGGATGGTCTGTCGACAGGGAAGGGATGGGTGTGGGAGACAACACAGGAAGGAGGGTCTGTCGGCAGGGAACGGATGGGGGTGGGAGAGAACACAGGAAGGAGGTTCTGTCGACAGGCAAGGGATGGGGTGGGCAGAGATCACAGGAAGGAGCGTCTGTCGACAGGGAAGAATGGGAGTGGGAGAGAACAGAGGAAGGAGGGTCTGTCGACAGGGAAGGGATGGGGGTGGGAGAGAACACAGGTAGGAGGGTCTGTCGATAATGAAGGGTTGGGAGTGGGAGAGAACACAGGAAGGAGGGTTTGTCGACAGGGAAAGGATGGGGGTGGGAGAGAACACAGGAAAGAGGGTCTGTCGACAGGGAAGGGATGGGGATGGGAGAGAACACAGGAAGGAGTTTCTGTCGACAGGGAAGGGATGTGGGTGGGAGAGAACACAGGAAGGAGGGTCTATCGACGTGCAAGGGATGGGGTTGGGAGAGAACACAGGAAGGAGCGTCTGTCGATGGGGAAGGAATGAAGGGAAAGAGAACACAGGAAGTAGGTTCTGTCATCAGGGAAGTGATGAATTGAAAGAGAACACAGGAAGGAGGGTCTGTCGATAGGGAAAGGATGAAGGGAAATAGAACAAAGGAAGGAGGGTCTGTCGATAGGGAAGGGATGAAGGGAAAGAGAACACAGGAAGGAGGGTTTGTGGACAGGGAAGGGATGAGGGTGAGAGAGAACACAGGAAGGAGGGTCTGTCGACAGGGAAGGGATGGGGGTGGAAGAGAACACAGGAAGGATGGTCTGTCGACAGGGAAGGGATGGGTGTGGGAGACAAGACAGGAAGGAGGGTCTGTCGACAGGCAAGGGATGGGGTGGGGAGAGCTCACAGGAAGGAGCGTCTGTCGACAGGGATGAATGGGAGTGGGAGAGAACACAGGAAGGAGGGTCTGTCGATAGGGAAAGGATGAAGGGAAATAGAACAAAGGAAGGAGGGTCTGTCGATAGGGAAAGGATGAAGGGAAAGAGTACACAGGAAGGAGGGTCTGTCGATAGGGAAGGGAGGAATGGAAAGAGAACACAGGAAGCAGGGTCTGTCGATAGGGAAGGAATGAAGGGAAAGAGAACACAGGAAGGAGGGTCTGTCGATAGGGAAGGGAGGAATGGAAAGAGAACACAGGAAGGAGGGTCTGTCGATAGGGAAAGGATGAAGGGAACGAGAACACAGGAAGGAGGGTCTGTCCATAGGGAAGGGAGGAAGGGAAAGAGAACACAGGAAGGAGCGTCTGCCGATAGGGAAGGGATGAAGTGAAAGAGAACACAGGAAGGTGGGTCTGTCGACAGGGAAGGGATGAGGGTGAGAGAGAACACAGGAAGGATGGTCTGTCGATAGGGAAGGGATGAGGGTGAGAGAGAACACAGGAAGGAGCGTCTGTCGATAGGGTAGGTATGAGGGTGAGAGGGAACACAGGAAGGATGGTCTGTCGACAGGGAATGGATGGGGGTGTGAGAGAACACAGGACGGAGGGTCTGTCGACAGGGAAGGGATGTGGTGGGATTGAACACAGGAAGCAGGGTCTGTCGATAGGGAAGGGATTAGTGTGAAAGAGAACACAGGAAGGAGGGTCTGTCGATAGGGAAGGGATGAAGGTGAAAGAGAACACAGGAAGGAGGGTCTGTCGATAGGGAAGGGATGAGGGTGAGAGAGAACACAGGAAGGAGCGTCTGTCGATAGGGTAGGGATGAGGGTGAGAGAGAACACAGGAAGGAGCGTCTGTCGATATGGTAGGGATGAGGGTGAGAGAGAACACAGGAAGGAGGTTCTGTTGATCGGGACGGGATGAGTTTGAGAGAGAACACAGGAAGGAGCGTCTGTCGATAGGGAGGGGATGAGGGTGAGAGGGAACACAGGAAGGAGGGTCTGTCGACAGGGAATTGATGGGGGTGTGAGAGAACAAAGGACGGAGGGTCTGTCGACAGGGAAGGGATTGGGGTGGGATAGAACACAGGAAGCAGGTTCTGTCGATAGGGAAGGGATTAGTGTGAAAGAGAACACAGGAAGGAGGGTCTGTAGATAGGGAAGGGATGAGGGTGAAAGAGAACACAGGAAGGAGGGTCTGTCGTTAGGGAAGGGATGGGGGTGAAGAGAACACAGGAAGGAGGGTCTGTCGACAGGGAAGGGAGGGGATGGGAGAGAACACAGGAAGGAGGTTCTGTCGACAGGGAAGGGATGTGGGTGGGAGAGAACACAGGAAGGAGCGTCTGTCGACAGGGAAGGGATAGGGGTGCGAGAGAACACAGGACGGATGGTCTGTCGACAGGGAAGGGATGGGGGTGGGTGAGAACAAAGGAAGGAGCGTCTGTCGACAGGGAAGGGATAGAGGTGGGAGAGAACACAGGAAGGAGGGTCTGTCAACCGGGAAGTGATGAAGGGAAAGAGAACACAGGAAGGAGGGTCTGTCGATAGGGAAGTGATGAAGCGAAAGAGAACACAGTAAGTAGGTTCAGTCGTCAGGGAAGTGATGAATTGAAAGAGAACACAGGAAGGAGGGTCTGTCGAAAGGGAAGTGATGAAGGGCAATGGAACACAGGAAGGAGGGTCTGTCGATAGGGAATGGATGAAGGGAAAGAGAACACAGTAAGGAAGGTCAGTCGATAGGGAAGTGATGAAGGGAAAGAGAACACAGGAAGAAGGGTCTGTCGATAGGGAAAGGATGAAGGGAAAGAGAACACAGGAAGGAGCATCTGCCGATAGGGAAGGAATGAAGGGAAAGAGAACACAGGAAGGAGGGTCTGTCGATAGGGAAGGGAGGAAGGGAAAGAGAACACAGGAAGTAGCGTCTGCCGATAGGGAAGGGATGATGGGAAAGAGAACACAGGAAGGAGGGTCTGTCGACAGGGAAGGGATGGGGGTGGAAGAGAACACAGGAAGGATGGTCTGTCGACAGGGAAGGGATGGGTGTGGGAGACAAGACAGGAAGGAGGGTCTGTCGACAGGCAAGGGATGGGGTGGGGAGAGCTCACAGGAAGGAGCGTCTGTCGACAGGGAAGAATGGGAGTGGGAGAGAACACAGGAAGGAGGGTCTGTCGATAGGGAAAGGATGAAGGGAAATAGAACAAAGGAAGGAGGGTCTGTCGATAGGGAAAGGATGAAGGGAAAGAGTACACAGGAAGGAGGGTCTGTCGATAGGGAAGGGAGGAATGGAAAGAGAACACAGGAAGCAGGGTCTGTCGATAGGGAAGGAATGAAGGGAAAGAGAACACAGGAAGGAGGGTCTGTCGATAGGGAAGGGAGGAATGGAAAGAGAACACAGGAAGGAGGGTCTGTCGATAGGGAAAGGATGAAGGGAACGAGAACACAGGAAGGAGGGTCTGTCCATAGGGAAGGGAGGAAGGGAAGGAGAACACAGGAAGGATCGTCTGCCGATAGGGAAGGGATGAAGTGAAAGAGAACACAGGAAGGTGGGTCTGTCGACAGGGAAGGGATGAGGGTGAGAGAGAACACAGGAAGGATGGTCTGTCGATAGGGAAGGGATGAGGGTGAGAGAGAACACAGGAAGGAGCGTCTGTCGATAGGGTAGGTATGAGGGTGAGAGGGAACACAGGAAGGATGGTCTGTCGACAGGGAATGGATGGGGGTGTGAGAGAACACAGGACGGAGGGTCTGTCGACAGGGAAGGGATGTGGTGGGATTGAACACAGGAAGCAGGGTCTGTCGATAGGGAAGGGATTAGTGTGAAAGAGAACACAGGAAGGAGGGTCTGTCGATAGGGAAGGGATGAGGGTGAAAGAGAACACAGGAAGGAGGGTCTGTCAATAGGGAAGGGATGAGGGTGAGAGAGAACACAGGAAGGAGCGTCTGTCGATAGGGAAGGGATGAGGGTGAGAGAGAACACAGGAAGGAGCGTCTGTCGATAGGGTAGGTATGAGGGTGAGAGGGAACACAGGAAGGATGGTCTGTCGACAGGGAATGGATGGGGGTGTGAGAGAACACAGGACGGAGGGTCTGTCGACAGGGAAGGGATGTGGTGGGATTGAACACAGGAAGCAGGGTCTGTCGATAGGGAAGGGATTAGTGTGAAAGAGAACACAGGAAGCAGGTTCTGTCGATAGGGAAGGGATTAGTGTGAAAGAGAACACAGGAAGGAGGGTCTGTAGATAGGGAAGGGATGAGGGTGAAAGAGAACACAGGAAGGAGGGTCTGTCGTTAGGGAAGGGATGGGGGTGAAGAGAACACAGGAAGGAGGGTCTGTCGACAGGTAAGGGAGGGGATGGGAGAGAACACAGGAAGGAGGTTCTGTCGACAGGGAAGGGATGTGGGTGGGAGAGAACACAGGAAGGAGCGTCTGTCGACAGGGAAGGGATAGGGGTGCGAGAGAACACAGGAAGGATGGTCTGTCGACAGGGAAGGGATGGGGGTGGGTGAGAACAAAGGAAGGAGCGTCTGTCGACAGGGAAGGGTTAGAGGTGGGAGAGAACACAGGAAGGAGGGTCTGTCAACCGGGAAGTGATGAAGGGAAAGAGAACACAGGAAGGAGGGTCTGTCGATAGGGAAGTGATGAAGCGAAAGAGAACAGTAAGTAGGTTCAGTCGTCAGGGAAGTGATGAATTGAAAGAGAACACAGGAAGGAGGGTCTGTCGAAAGGGAAGTGATGAAGGGCAATAGAACACAGGAAGGAGGGTCTGTCGATAGGGAAAGGATGAAGGGAAAGAGAACACAGGAAGGAGGGTCAGTCGATAGGGAATTGATGAAGGGAAAGAGAACACAGGAAGGAGGGTCTGTCGATAGGGAAAGGATGAAGGGAAAGAGAACACAGGAAGGAGCGTCTGCCGATAGGGAAGGAATGAAGGGAAAGAGAACACAGGAAGGAGGGTCTGTCGATAGGGAAGGGAGGAAGGGAAAGAGAACACAGGAAGTAGCGTCTGCCGATAGGGAAGGGATGATGGGAAAGAGAACACAGGAAGGAGGGTCTGTCGACAGGGAAGGGATGGGTGTGGGAGACAAGACAGGAAGGAGGGTCTGTCGACAGGCAAGGGATGGGGTGGGGAGAGCTCACAGGAAGGAGCGTCTGTCGACAGGGAAGAATGGGAGTGGGAGAGAACACAGGAAGGAGGGTCTGTCGACAGGGAAGGGATGGGGGTGGGAGAGAACCCTGGAAGGAGCGCCTGTCGATAGGGAAGGGATGAAGGGAAAGTGAACTCAGGATGGAGGGTCTGTGGATAGGGAAGGGAGGGAGGGAAAGAGAACACAGGAAGGAGGGTCTGTCGACAGGGAAGGGATGGGGGTGGGAGAGAACACAGGTAGGAGGGTCTGTCGATAATGAAGGGTTGGGGGTGGGAGAGAACACAGGAAGCAGGGTTTCTCAACAGGGCAGGGATGGGGGTTGGAGAGAACACAGGAAGGAGGGTCTGTCGACAGGGAAGGGATGGGGATGGGAGAGAACACAGGAAGGAGTTTCTGTCGACAGGTAAGGTATGTGGGTGGGAGAGAACACAGGAAGGAGGGTCTGTCGACAGGGAAGGGATGGTGGTGGGAGAGAACACAGGAAGGAGGGCCTGGCGATAGGGAAGGGATGAAGGGAAAGTGAACACAGGAAGGAGGGTCTGTCAATAGGGAAGACAGGGAGGGAAAGAGACCACAGGAAGGTGGGTCTGTCGACAGGGAAGGGATGGGGGTGGGACAGAACACAGGAAGTAGCGTCTGTCGACAGGGAAGGGATGGGGGTGGGAGAGAACACAGGAAGGAGGGTCTGTCGACAGGGAAGGGATGTGGGTAGGTGAGAACACAGGAAGGAGGTTCTGTCGACAGGGAAGGGATGTGGGTGGGAGAGAACACAGGAAGGAGCGTCTGTCGATAGGGAAGTGATGAAGCGAAAGAGAACACAGGAAGTAGGATCTGTCGTCAGGGAAGTGATGAATTGAAAGAGAACACAGGAAGGAGGGTCTGTCGATAGGAAAGGAATGAAGGGAAAGAGAACACAGGAAGTAGGTTCTGTCATCAGGCAAGTGATGAATTGAAAGAGAACACAGGAAGGAGGGTCTGTCGATAGGGAAGTGCTGAAGCGAAGGCGAACACAGGAAAGAGGTTCTGTCGTCAGGGAAGTGATGAATTGAAAGAGAACACAGGAAGGAGGGTCTGTCGATAGGGAAAGAATGAAGGGAAAGAGAACACAGGAAGGAGGGTCTGTCTATAGGGAAGGGAGGAAGGGAAAGAGAACACAGGAAGGAGCGTCTGCCGATAGGGAAGGGATGAAGGGAAAGAGAACACAGGAAGAAGGTCTGTCGACAGGGAAGGGATGAGGGTGAGAAAGAACACAGGAAGGAGGGTCTGTCGATAGGGAAGGGATGAGGGTGAGTGAGAACACAGGAAGGAGCTTCTGTCGATAGAGTAGGGATGAGGGTGAGAGAGAACACAGGAAGGAGGTTCTGTTGATCGGGAAGGGATGAGTTTGAGAGAGAACGCAGGAAGGAGAGTCTGTCGATAGGGAATGGATGAGGGTGAGAGGGAACACAGGAAGGAGGGTATGTCGACAGGGAATGGATGGGGGTGTGAGAGAACACAGGACGGAGGGTCTGTCGACAGGGAAGAGATGTGGTGGGATAGAACACAGGAAGCAGGGTCTGTCGATAGGGAAGGGATTAGTGTGAAAGAGAACACAGGAAGGAGGGTCGGTCGATAGGGAAGGGATGAGGGTGAAAGAGAACACAGGAAGGAGGGTCGGTCGATAGGGAAGGGATGAAGGGAAAGAGAACACAGGAAGGAGGGTCTGTCGACAGGGAAGGGATGGGGGTTGGAGAGAACACAGGAAGGAGGGTCTGTCGTTAGGGAAGGGAAGGTGGTGGGAGAGGACACAGGAAGGAGGGTCTGTCGATAGGGAAGGGATGAGGGTGAGAGTTAACACAGGAAGGAGCGTCTGTCTATAGGGTAGGGATGATGGGAAAGAGAACACAGGAAGGAGGATCAGTCGACAGGGAAGGGATGAGGGTGAGAGAGAACACAGGAAGGAGGGCCTGTTGATAGGGAAGGGATGAAGGGAAAGTGAATACAGGAAGGAGGGTCTGTCGACAGGGAAGGGCTGGGGGTGGGAGAGAACACAGGAAGGAGCGTCTGTCGACAGGGAAGGGATAGAGGTGGGAGAGAACACAGGAAGGAGCGTCTGTCGATAGGGAAGGGATGATGGGAAAGAGAACACAGGAAGGAGGATCAGTCGACAGGGAAGGAATGAGGGTGAGAGAGAACACAGGAAGGAGGGTCTGTCGATAGGGAAGGGATGAGGGTGAGAGAGAACACAGGAAGGAGTGTCTGTCGATAGGGTAGTGATGAGATTGAGAGAGAACACAGGAAGGAGGTTCAGTCGATTGGGAAGGGATGAGGTTGAGAGAGAACACAGGAAGGAGCGTCTGTCGATAGGGAAGGGAGGAAGGGAAAGAGAATGCAGGAAGGAGGGTCTGTCGACAGGGAAGGGATGGGGTTGGGAGAGAACACGTGAAGGAGGGTCTATCGATAAGGAAGGGATTGGGGTGGGAGAGAACAAAGGAAGGATGGTCTGTCGACAGGGAAGTGATGAAGGGAAAGAGAACACAGGAAGGAGTGTCTGTCGATAGGGAAGGGAGGAAGGGAAAGAGAACACAGGAAGGAGGGTCTGTCGACAGGGAAGGGAGGGGGGTGGGAGAGAACACAGGAAGGAGCGTCTGTCGACAGGGAAGGGATGGGGGTGGAAGAGAACACAGGAAGGATGGTTTGTCGACAGGGAAGGGATGGGTGTGGGAGACAACACAAGAAGGAGGGTCTGTCGACAGGGAGCGGATGGGGGTGGGAGAGAACACAGGAAGGAGGTTCTGTCGACAGGCAAGGGATGGGGTGGGGAGAGATCACAGGAAGGAGCGTCTGTCGACAGGGAAGAATGGGAGTGGGAGAGAACACAGGAAGGAGCGCCTGTCGATAGGGAAGGGATGAAGGGAAAGTGAACAAAGGAAGGAGGGTCTGTGGATAGGGAAGGGAGGGAGGGAAAGAGGACACAGGAAGGAGGGTCTGTCGACAGGGAAGGGATGGGGGTGGGAGAGAACACAGGAAGGAGGGTCTTTCGAGAATGAAGGGTTGGGGGTGGAAGAGAACACAGGAAGGAGGGTTTGTCGACAGGGAAGGGATGGGTTTGGGAGAGAAAACAGGAAGGAGGGTCTGTCGACAGGGAAGGGATGTGGGTTGGAGAGAACACAGGAAGGAGGGTCTGTCGACAGGGAAGGGATGTGGGTTGGAGAGAACACAGGAAGGAGGGTCTGTCGATAGGGAAGGGATGAAGGGAAAGTGAACACAGGAAGTAGGATCTGTCGTCAGGGAAGTGATGAATTGAAAGAGAACACAGGAAGGAGGGTCTGTCGATAGGGAAGGAATGAAGGGAAAGAGAACACAGGAAGTAGGTTCTGTCATCAGGGAAGTGATGAAATGAAAGAGAACGCAGGAAGGAGGGTCTGTCGATAGGGAAAGGATGAAGGGAAATAGAACAAAGGAAGGAGGTTCTGTCGATAGGGAAAGGATGAAGGGAAAGAGAACACAGGAAGGAGGGTCTGTCGATAGGGAAGGAATGAAGGGAAAGAGAACACAGGAAGGAGGGTCTGTCGATAGGGAAGTGCTGAAGCGAAGGCGAACACAGGAACGAGGTTCTGTCGTCAGGGAAGTGATGAATTGAAAGAGAACACAGGATGGAGGGTCAGTCGATAGGGAATGGATGAAGGGAAAGAGAACACAGGAAGGAGGGTCTGTCGATAGGGAAGGGAGGAAGGGAAAGAGAACACAGGAAGGAGCATCTGCCGACAGGGAAGGGAGGGGATGGGAGAGAACACAGGAAGGAGGTTCTGTCGACAGGGAAGGGATGTGGGTGGGAGAGAACACAGGAAGGAGGTTCTGTCGACAGGGAAGGGATAGGGGTGCGAGAGAACACAGGACGGATGGTCTGTCGACAGGGAAGGGATGGGGGTGGGTGAGAACAAAGGAAGGAGCGTCTGTCGACAGGGAAGGGATAGAGGTGGGAGAGAACACAGGAAGGAGGGTCTGTCAACCGGGAAGTGATGAAGGGAAAGAGAACACAGGAAGGAGGGTCTGTCGATAGGGAAGTGATGAAGCGAAAGAGAACACAGTAAGTAGGTTCAGTCGTCAGGGAAGTGATGAATTGAAAGAGAACACAGGAAGGAGGGTCTGTCGAAAGGGAAGTGATGAAGGGCAATGGAACACAGGAAGGAGGGTCTGTCGATAGGGAAAGGATGAAGGGAAAGAGAACACAGGAAGGAAGGTCAGTCGATAGGGAAGTGATGAAGGGAAAGAGAACACAGGAAGAAGGGTCTGTCGATAGGGAAAGGATGAAGGGAAAGAGAACACAGGAAGGAGCATCTGCCGATAGGGAAGGAATGAAGGGAAAGAGAACACAGGAAGGAGGGTCTGTCGATAGGGAAGGGAGGAAGGGAAAGAGAACACAGGAAGTAGCGTCTGCCGATAGGGAAGGGATGATGGGAAAGAGAACACAGGAAGGAGGGTCTGTCGACAGGGAAGGGATGGGGGTGGAAGAGAACACAGGAAGGATGGTCTGTCGACAGGGAAGGGATGGGTGTGGGAGACAAGACAGGAAGGAGGGTCTGTCGACAGGCAAGGGATGGGGTGGGGAGAGCTCACAGGAAGGAGCGTCTGTCGACAGGGAAGAATGGGAGTGGGAGAGAACACAGGAAGGAGGGTCTGTCGATAGGGAAAGGATGAAGGGAAATAGAACAAAGGAAGGAGGGTCTGTCGATAGGGAAAGGATGAAGGGAAAGAGTACACAGGAAGGAGGGTCTGTCGATAGGGAAGGGAGGAATGGAAAGAGAACACAGGAAGCAGGGTCTGTCGATAGGGAAGGAATGAAGGGAAAGAGAACACAGGAAGGAGGGTCTGTCGACAGGGAAGGGAGGAAGGGAAAGAGAACACAGGAAGGAGGGTCTGTCGATAGGGAAAGGATGAAGGGAACGAGAACACAGGAAGGAGGGTCTGTCCATAGGGAAGGGAGGAAGGGAAGGAGAACACAGGAAGGATCGTCTGCCGATAGGGAAGGGATGAAGTGAAAGAGAACACAGGAAGGTGGGTCTGTCGACAGGGAAGGGATGAGGGTGAGAGAGAACACAGGAAGGATGGTCTGTCGATAGGGAAGGGATGAGGGTGAGAGAGAACACAGGAAGGAGCGTCTGTCGATAGGGTAGGTATGAGGGTGAGAGGGAACACAGGAAGGATGGTCTGTCGACAGGGAATGGATGGGGGTGTGAGAGAACACAGGACGGAGGGTCTGTCGACAGGGAAGGGATGTGGTGGGATTGAACACAGGAAGCAGGGTCTGTCGATAGGGAAGGGATTAGTGTGAAAGAGAACACAGGAAGGAGGGTCTGTCGACAGGGAAGGGATGAGGGTGAGAGAGAACACAGGAAGGAGGGTCTGTCAATAGGGAAGGGATGAGGGTGAGAGAGAACAAAGGAAGGAGCGTCTGTCGATAGGGAAGGGATGAGGGTGAGAGAGAACACAGGAAGGAGGGTCTGTCGATAGGGAAGTGATGAGGGTGAGAGAGAACACAGGAAGGAGGGTCTGTCGACAGGGAAGGGATGGGGGTGAGAGAGAACACAGGACGGAGGGTCTGTCGACAGGGAAGGGATGTGGTGGGATTGAACACAGGAAGCAGGGTCTGTCGATAGGGAAGGGATTAGTGTGAAAGAGAACACAGGAAGCAGGTCTGTCGACAGGGAAGGGATGAGGGTGGGAGAGAACACAGGAAGGAGGGTCTGTCGATAGGGAAGGGATGAAGGGAAAGAGAACACAGGAAGGAGTGTCTGTCGATAGGGAAGGGAGGAAGGGAAAGAGAATGAAGGAAGGAGGGTCTGTCGATTGGGAAGGGAGGAAGGGAAAGAGAATGCAGGAAGGAGGGTCTGTCGATAAGCAAGGGATGAGGGTGGGAGAGAGCACAAGATGGAGCGTCGGTCGATGGGGAAGGGATGGGAGTGGGAGAGAACACAGGAAGGAGGGTCTGTCGACAGGGAAGGAATGGGGATGGGGGAGAACACAGGAAGGAGTTTCTGTTGACAGGTAAGGGATGTGGGTGGGAGAGAACACAGGAAGGAGGGTCTGTCGACAGGGAAGGGATGGGGGTGGGAGAGAACACAGGAAGTAGGGCCTGTCGATAGGGAAGTGATGAAGGGAAAGTGAACACAGGAAGGAGGGTCTGTCGATAGGGAAGAGAGGGAGGGAAAGAGAACACAGGAAGGAGGGTCTGTCGACAGGTAAGGGATGGGGGTGGGAGAGAACACAGGAAGGAGGGTCTGTCGACAGGGAAGGGATGGGGGTGGGAGAGAACACAGGAAGGAGCGTCTGTCGATAGGGAAGGGATGAGATTGAGAGAGAACACAGGAAGGAGGTTCAGTCGATTGGGAAGGGATGAGGTTGAGACAGAACACAGGAAGGAGCGTCTGTCGATAGGGAAGGGAGGATGGGAAAGAGAATGCAGGAAGGAGGGTCTGTCGACAGGGAAGGGATGGGGGTGGGAGAGAACACAGGAAGGAGGGTCTGTCGACAGGGAAGGGATGGGGGTGGGAGAGAACACAGGAAGGAGCGTCTGTCGATAGGGAAGGGATGATGGGAAAGAGAACACAGGAAGGAGGATCAGTCGACAGGGAAGGGATGAGGGTGAGAGAGAACACAGGAAGGAGCGTCTGTCGGTAGGGTAGTGATGAGATTGAGAGAGAACACAGGAAGGAGGTTCAGTCGATTGGGAAGGGATGAGGTTGAGAGAGAACACAGGAAGGAGCGTCTGTCGATAGGGAAGGGAGGAAGGGAAAGAGAATGCAGGAAGGAGGGTCTGTCGACAGGGAAGGGATGGGGGTGGGAGAGAACACATGAAGGAGGGTCTATCGATAAGGAAGGGATTGTGGTGGGAGAGAACAAAGGAAGGAGATTCCGTCGACAGGGAAGGGATGAAGGGAAAGAGTTCAGAGGAAGGATGATCTGTCGACAGGGAAGTGATGAAGGGAAAGTGAACACAGGAAGGAGGGTCTGTCGATAGGGAAAGGGTGAAGGGAAAGAGAACACAGGAAGGAGTGTCTGTCGATAGGGAAGGGAGGAAGGGAAAGAGAACACAGGAAGGAGGGTCTGTCGATAGGGAAGGGAGGAAGGGAAAGAGAATGCAGGAAGGAGGGTCAGTCGATAAGCAAGGGATGAGGGTGGGAGAGAGCACAAGATGGAGCGTCGGTCGATGGGGAAGGGATGGGGGTGGAGAGAACACAGGAAGGAGCGTCTGTTAACAGGGAAGGGTTAAGGGTGGGAGAGAACACAGGAAGGATGGTCTGTCGACAGGGAAAGGATGGGGGTGAGAGAGAACACAGGAAGAATGGTCTGTCGACAGGGAAGCGATGTGGGTGGGAGAGAACACAGGAAGGAGGTTCTGTCGACAGGGAAGGTATGTGGGTGGGAGAGAACACAGGAAGGAGTGTCTGTCGACATGCAAGGGATGGGTTGGGAGAGAACACAGGAAGGAGCGTCTGTCGATAGGGAAGTGATGAAGCGAAAGAAAACACAGGAAGTAGGATCTGTCGTCAGGGAAGTGATGAATTGAAAGAGAACACAGGAAGGAGGGTCTGTCGATAGGGAAGGAATGAAGGGAAAGAGAACACAGGAAGTAGGTTCTGTCATCAGGGAAGTGATGAATTGAAAGAGAACGCAGGAAGGAAGGTCTGTCGATAGGGAAAGGATGAAGGGAAATAGAACAAAGGAAGGAGATACTGTCGATAGGGAAAGGATGAAGGGAAAGAGAACACAGGAGGGAGGGTCTGTCGATAGGGAAGGAATGAAGGGAAAGAGAACACAGGAAGGAGGGTCTGTCGATAGGGAAGTGCTGAAGCGAAGGCGAACACAGGAACGAGGTTCTGTCGTCAGGGAAGTGATGAATTGAAAGAGAACACGGGATGGAGGGTCAGTCGATAGGGAAGGGATGAAGAGAAAGAGAACACAGGAAGGAGGGTCTGTCGATAGGGAAGGGAGGAAGGGAAAGAGAACACAGGAAGGAGCATCTGCCGATAGGGAAGGGATGAAGGGAAAGAGAACACAGGAAGGAGGGTCTGTCGATAGGGAAGGGATGAGGGTGAGAGAGAACACAGGAAGGAGTGTCTGTCGATAGGGTAGTGATGAGATTGAGAGAGAACACAGGAAGGAGGTTCAGTCGATTGGGAAGGGATGAGGTTGAGACAGAACACAGGAAGGAGCGTCTGTCGATAGCGAAGGGAGGATGGGAAAGAGAATGCAGGAAGGAGGGTCTGTCGACAGGGAAGGGATGGGGGTGGGAGAGAACACAGGAAGGAGGGTCTGTCGACAGGGAAGGGATGGGGGTGGGTGAGAACACAGGAAGGAGCGTCTGTCGACAGGGAAGGGATGGGGGTGGGAGAGAACCCAGGAAGGAGCGCCTGTCGATAGGGAAGGGATGAAGGGAAAGTGAACACAGGAAGGTGGGTCTGTGGATAGGGAAGGGAGGGAGGGAAAGAGGACACAGGTAGGAGGGTCTGTCGACAGGGAAGGGATGTGGGTGGGAGAGAACACAGGAAGGAGGGTTTGTCGACAGGGAAGGGATGGGTTTGGGAGAGAAAACAGGAAGGAGGGTCTGTCGACAGGGAAGGGATGGGTGTGGGAGACAACACAAGAAGGAGGGTCTGTCGACAGGGAGCGGATGGGGGTGGGAGAGAACACAGGAAGGAGGTTCTGTCGACAGGCAAGGGATGGGGTGGGGAGAGATCACAGGAAGGAGCGTCTGTCGACAGGGAAGAATGGGAGTGGGAGAGAACACAGGAAGGAGGGTCTGTCGACACGGAAGGGATGGGGGTGGGAGAGAACACAGGAAGAAGGGTCTTTCGAGAATGAAGGGTTGGGGGTGGAAGAGAACACAGGAAGGAGGGTTTGTCGACAGGGAAGGGATGGGTTTTGGAGAGAAAACAGGAAGGAGGGTCTGTCGACAGGGAAGGGATGTGGGTTGGAGAGAACACAGGAAGGAGGGTCTGTCGACAGGGAAGGGATGTGGGTTGGAGAGAACACAGGAAGGAGGGTCTGTCGATAGGGAAGTGATGAAGGGAAAGTGAACACAGGAAGGAGGGTCTGTCGATAGGGAAGAGAGGGAGGGAAAGAGAACACAGGAAGGAGGGTCTGTCGACAGGTAAGGGATGGGGGTGGGAGAGAACACAGGAAGGAGGGTCTGTCGACAGGGAAGGGATGGGGGTGGGAGAGAACACAGGAAGGAGCGTCTGTCGATAGGGAAGGGATGAGATTGAGAGAGAACACAGGAAGGAGGTTCAGTCGATTGGGAAGGGATGAGGTTGAGACAGAACACAGGAAGGAGCGTCTGTCGATAGGGAAGGGAGGATGGGAAAGAGAATGCAGGAAGGAGGGTCTGTCGACAGGGAAGGGATGGGGGTGGGAGAGAACACAGGAAGGAGGGTCTGTCGACAGGGAAGGGATGGGGGTGGGAGAGAACACAGGAAGGAGCGTCTGTCGATAGGGAAGGGATGATGGGAAAGAGAACACAGGAAGGAGGATCAGTCGACAGGGAAGGGATGAGGGTGAGAGAGAACACAGGAAGGAGCGTCTGTCGGTAGGGTAGTGATGAGATTGAGAGAGAACACAGGAAGGAGGTTCAGTCGATTGGGAAGGGATGAGGTTGAGAGAGAACACAGGAAGGAGCGTCTGTCGATAGGGAAGGGAGGAAGGGAAAGAGAATGCAGGAAGGAGGGTCAGTCGATAAGCAAGGGATGAGGGTGGGAGAGAGCACAAGATGGAGCGTCGGTCGATGGGGAAGGGATGGGGGTGGAGAGAACACAGGAAGGAGCGTCTGTTAACAGGGAAGGGTTAAGGGTGGGAGAGAACACAGGAAGGATGGTCTGTCGACAGGGAAAGGATGGGGGTGAGAGAGAACACAGGAAGAATGGTCTGTCGACAGGGAAGCGATGTGGGTGGGAGAGAACACAGGAAGGAGGTTCTGTCGACAGGGAAGGTATGTGGGTGGGAGAGAACACAGGAAGGAGTGTCTGTCGACATGCAAGGGATGGGGTTGGGAGAGAACACAGGAAGGAGCGTCTGTCGATAGGGAAGTGATGAAGCGAAAGAAAACACAGGAAGTAGGATCTGTCGTCAGGGAAGTGATGAATTGAAAGAGAACACAGGAAGGAGGGTCTGTCGATAGGGAAGGAATGAAGGGAAAGAGAACACAGGAAGTAGGTTCTGTCATCAGGGAAGTGATGAATTGAAAGAGAACGCAGGAAGGAAGGTCTGTCGATAGGGAAAGGATGAAGGGAAATAGAACAAAGGAAGGAGATACTGTCGATAGGGAAAGGATGAAGGGAAAGAGAACACAGGAGGGAGGGTCTGTCGATAGGGAAGGAATGAAGGGAAAGAGAACACAGGAAGGAGGGTCTGTCGATAGGGAAGTGCTGAAGCGAAGGCGAACACAGGAACGAGGTTCTGTCGTCAGGGAAGTGATGAATTGAAAGAGAACACGGGATGGAGGGTCAGTCGATAGGGAAGGGATGAAGAGAAAGAGAACACAGGAAGGAGGGTCTGTCGATAGGGAAGGGAGGAAGGGAAAGAGAACACAGGAAGGAGCATCTGCCGATAGGGAAGGGATGAAGGGAAAGAGAACACAGGAAGGAGGGTCTGTCGATAGGGAAGGGATGAGGGTGAGAGAGAACACAGGAAGGAGTGTCTGTCGATAGGGTAGTGATGAGATTGAGAGAGAACACAGGAAGGAGGTTCAGTCGATTGGGAAGGGATGAGGTTGAGACAGAACACAGGAAGGAGCGTCTGTCGATAGCGAAGGGAGGATGGGAAAGAGAATGCAGGAAGGAGGGTCTGTCGACAGGGAAGGGATGGGGGTGGGAGAGAACACAGGAAGGAGGGTCTGTCGACAGGGAAGGGATGGGGGTGGGTGAGAACACAGGAAGGAGCGTCTGTCGACAGGGAAGGGATGGGGGTGGGAGAGAACCCAGGAAGGAGCGCCTGTCGATAGGGAAGGGATGAAGGGAAAGTGAACACAGGAAGGTGGGTCTGTGGATAGGGAAGGGAGGGAGGGAAAGAGGACACAGGTAGGAGGGTCTGTCGACAGGGAAGGGATGTGGGTGGGAGAGAACACAGGAAGGAGGGTTTGTCGACAGGGAAGGGATGGGTTTGGGAGAGAAAACAGGAAGGAGGGTCTGTCGACAGGGAAGGGATGGGTGTGGGAGACAACACAAGAAGGAGGGTCTGTCGACAGGGAGCGGATGGGGGTGGGAGAGAACACAGGAAGGAGGTTCTGTCGACAGGCAAGGGATGGGGTGGGGAGAGATCACAGGAAGGAGCGTCTGTCGACAGGGAAGAATGGGAGTGGGAGAGAACACAGGAAGGAGGGTCTGTCGACACGGAAGGGATGGGGGTGGGAGAGAACACAGGAAGAAGGGTCTTTCGAGAATGAAGGGTTGGGGGTGGAAGAGAACACAGGAAGGAGGGTTTGTCGACAGGGAAGGGATGGGTTTTGGAGAGAAAACAGGAAGGAGGGTCTGTCGACAGGGAAGGGATGTGGGTTGGAGAGAACACAGGAAGGAGGGTCTGTCGACAGGGAAGGGATGTGGGTTGGAGAGAACACAGGAAGGAGGGTCTGTCGATAGGGAAGTGATGAAGGGAAAGTGAACACAGGAAGGAGGGTCTGTCGATAGGGAAGAGAGGGAGGGAAAGAGAACACAGGAAGGAGGGTCTGTCGACAGGTAAGGGATGGGGGTGGGAGAGAACACAGGAAGGAGGGTCTGTCGACAGGGAAGGGATGGGGGTGGGAGAGAACACAGGAAGGAGCGTCTGTCGATAGGGAAGGGATGAGATTGAGAGAGAACACAGGAAGGAGGTTCAGTCGATTGGGAAGGGATGAGGTTGAGACAGAACACAGGAAGGAGCGTCTGTCGATAGGGAAGGGAGGATGGGAAAGAGAATGCAGGAAGGAGGGTCTGTCGACAGGGAAGGGATGGGGGTGGGAGAGAACACAGGAAGGAGGGTCTGTCGACAGGGAAGGGATGGGGGTGGGAGAGAACACAGGAAGGAGCGTCTGTCGATAGGGAAGGGATGATGGGAAAGAGAACACAGGAAGGAGGATCAGTCGACAGGGAAGGGATGAGGGTGAGAGAGAACACAGGAAGGAGCGTCTGTCGGTAGGGTAGTGATGAGATTGAGAGAGAACACAGGAAGGAGGTTCAGTCGATTGGGAAGGGATGAGGTTGAGAGAGAACACAGGAAGGAGCGTCTGTCGATAGGGAAGGGAGGAAGGGAAAGAGAATGCAGGAAGGAGGGTCTGTCGACAGGGAAGGGATGGGGGTGGGAGAGAACACATGAAGGAGGGTCTATCGATAAGGAAGGGATTGTGGTGGGAGAGAACAAAGGAAGGAGATTCCGTCGACAGGGAAGGGATGAAGGGAAAGAGTTCAGAGGAAGGATGATCTGTCGACAGGGAAGTGATGAAGGGAAAGTGAACACAGGAAGGAGGGTCTGTCGATAGGGAAAGGGTGAAGGGAAAGAGAACACAGGAAGGAGTGTCTGTCGATAGGGAAGGGAGGAAGGGAAAGAGAACACAGGAAGGAGGGTCTGTCGATATGGAAGGGAGGAAGGGAAAGAGAATGCAGGAAGGAGGGTCAGTCGATAAGCAAGGGATGAGGGTGGGAGAGAGCACAAGATGGAGCGTCGGTCGATGGGGAAGGGATGGGGGTGGAGAGAACACAGGAAGGAGCGTCTGTTAACAGGGAAGGGTTAAGGGTGGGAGAGAACACAGGAAGGATGGTCTGTCGACAGGGAAAGGATGGGGGTGAGAGAGAACACAGGAAGAATGGTCTGTCGACAGGGAAGGGATGGGGGTGGGAGAGAACACAGGAAGGAGGGTCTGTCGACAGGGAAGGGATGGGGGTGGGTGAGAACACAGGAAGGAGCGTCTGTCGACAGGGAAGGGATGAGGGTGGGAGAGAACCCAGGAAGGAGCGCCTGTCGATAGGGAAGGGATGAAGGGAAAGTGAACACAGGAAGGTGGGTCTGTGGATAGGGAAGGGAGGGAGGGAAAGAGGACACAGGTAGGAGGGTCTGTCGACAGGGAAGGGATGTGGGTGGGAGAGAACACAGGAAGGAGGGTTTGTCGACAGGGAAGGGATGGGTTTGGGAGAGAAAACAGGAAGGAGGGTCTGTCGACAGGGAAGGGATGGGTGTGGGAGACAACACAAGAAGGAGGGTCTGTCGACAGGGAGCGGATGGGGGTGGGAGAGAACACAGGAAGGAGGTTCTGTCGACAGGCAAGGGATGGGGTGGGGAGAGATCACAGGAAGGAGCGTCTGTCGACAGGGAAGAATGGGAGTGGGAGAGAACACAGGAAGGAGGGTCTGTCGACACGGAAGGGATGGGGGTGGGAGAGAACACAGGAAGAAGGGTCTTTCGAGAATGAAGGGTTGGGGGTGGAAGAGAACACAGGAAGGAGGGTTTGTCGACAGGGAAGGGATGGGTTTTGGAGAGAAAACAGGAAGGAGGGTCTGTCGACAGGGAAGGGATGTGGGTTGGAGAGAACACAGGAAGGAGGGTCTGTCGACAGGGAAGGGATGTGGGTTGGAGAGAACACAGGAAGGAGTGTCTGTCGACAGGGAAGGGATGGGGGTGGGAGAGAACACAGGAAGGAGGGCCTGTCGATAGGGAAGGGATGAAGGGAAAGTGAACACAGGAAGGAGGGTCTGTCAATAGGGAAGAGAGGGAGGGAAAGAGAACACAGGAAGGAGGGTCTGTCGACAGGGAAGGGATGGGGGTGGGAGAGAACACAGGAAGTAGCGTCTGTCAACAGGGAAAGGATGGGGGTGAGAGAGAACACAGAAAGAATGGGCTGTCGACAGGGAAGGTATTTGGGTGGGAGAGAACACAGGAAGGAGGGTCTGTCGATAGGGAAGTGATGAAGCGAAAGAGAACACAGGAAGTAGGATCTGTCGTCAGGGAAGTGATGAATTGAAAGAGAACACAGGAAGGAGGGTCTGTCGATAGGGAAGGAATGAAGGGAAAGAGAACACAGGAAGTAGGTTCTGTCATCAGGGAAGTGATGAAATGAAAGAGAACGCAGGAAGGAGGGTCTGTCGATAGGGAAAGGATGAAGGGAAATAGAACAAAGGAAGGATGTTCTGTCGATAGGGAAAGGATGAAGGGAAAGAGAACACAGGAAGGAGGGTCTGTCGATAGGGAAGGAATGAAGGGAAAGAGAACACAGGAAGGAGGGTCTGTCGATAGGGAAGTGCTGAAGCGAAGGCGAACACAGGAACGAGGTTCTGTCGTCAGGGAAGTGATGAATTGAAAGAGAACACAGGATGGAGGGTCAGTCGATAGGGAATGGATGAAGGGAAAGAGAACACAGGAAGGAGGGTCTATCGATAAGGAAGGGATTGGGGTGGGAGAGAACAAAGGAAGGAGATTCCGTCGACAGGGAAGGGATGAAGGGAAAGAGAACACAGGAAGGAGGGTCTGTCCATAGGGAAAGGGTGAAGGGAAAGAGAACACAGGAAGGAGTGTCTGTCGATAGGGAAGGGAGGAAGGGAAAGAGAATGAAGGAAGGAGGGTCTGTCGATTGGGAAGGGAGGAAGGGAAAGAGAATGCAGGAAGGAGGGTCTGTCGATAAGCAAGGGATGAGGGTGGGAGAGAGCACAAGATGGAGCGTCGGTCGATGGGGAAGGGATGGGAGTGGGAGAGAACACAGGAAGGAGGGTCTGTCGACAGGGAAGGAATGGGGATGGGAGAGAACACAGGAAGGAGTTTCTGTTGACAGGTAAGGGATGTGGGTGGGAGAGAACACAGGAAGGAGGGTCTGTCGACAGGGAAGGGATGGGGGTGGGAGAGAACACAGGAAGTAGGGCCTGTCGATAGGGAAGGGATGAAGGGAAAGTGAACACAGGAAGGTGGGTCTGTGGATAGGGAAGGGAGGGAGGGAAAGAGGACACAGGTAGGAGGGTCTGTCGA
The DNA here is from genome assembly GCF_017639515.1 of Carcharodon carcharias. Classification (NCBI taxonomy): domain Eukaryota; kingdom Metazoa; phylum Chordata; class Chondrichthyes; order Lamniformes; family Lamnidae; genus Carcharodon; species Carcharodon carcharias. Next base: position 49,602,455 of record NC_054489.1, read on the forward strand.
CAGGGAAGGGATGTGGGTGGGAGAGAACACAGGAAGGAGGGTTTGTCGACAGGGAAGGGATGGGTTTGGGAGAGAAAACAGGAAGGAGGGTCTGTCGACAGGGAAGGGATGGGTGTGGGAGACAACATAAGAAGGAGGGTCTGTCGACAGGGAGCGGATGGGGGTGGGAGAGAACACAGGAAGGAGGTTCTGTCGACAGGCAAGGGATGGGGTGGGGAGAGATCACAGGAAGGAGCGTCTGTCGACAGGGAAGAATGGGAGTGGGAGAGAACACAGGAAGGAGGGTCTGTCGACAGGGAAGGGATGGGGGTGGGAGAGAACACAGGAAGAAGGGTCTTTCGAGAATGAAGGGTTGGGGGTGGAAGAGAACACAGGAAGAAGGGTTTGTCGACAGGGAAGGGATGGGTTTTGGAGAGAAAACAGGAAGGAGGGTCTGTCGACAGGGAAGGGATGTGGGTTGGAGAGAACACAGGAAGGAGGGTCTGTCGACAGGGAAGGGATGTGGGTTGGAGAGAACACAGGAAGGAGTGTCTGTCGACAGGGAAGGGATGGGGGTGGGAGAGAACACAGGAAGGAGGGCCTGTCGATAGGGAAGGGATGAAGGGAAAGTGAACACAGGAAGGAGGGTCTGTCAATAGGGAAGAGAGGGAGGGAAAGAGAACACAGGAAGGAGGGTCTGTCGACAGGGAAGGGATGGGGGTGGGAGAGAACACAGGAAGTAGCGTCTGTCAACAGGGAAAGGATGGGGGTGAGAGAGAACACAGAAAGAATGGTCTGTCGACAGGGAAGGTATTTGGGTGGGAGAGAACACAGGAAGGAGGGTCTGTCGATAGGGAAGTGATGAAGCGAAAGAGAACACAGGAAGTAGGATCTGTCGTCAGGGAAGTGATGAATTGAAAGAGAACACAGGAAGGAGGGTCTGTCGATAGGGAAGGAATGAAGGGAAAGAGAACACAGGAAGTAGGTTCTGTCATCAGGGAAGTGATGAAATGAAAGAGAACGCAGGAAGGAGGGTCTGTCGATAGGGAAAGGATGAAGGGAAATAGAACAAAGGAAGGATGTTCTGTCGATAGGGAAAGGATGAAGGGAAAGAGAACACAGGAAGGAGGGTCTGTCGATAGGGAAGGAATGAAGGGAAAGAGAACACAGGAAGGAGGGTCTGTCGATAGGGAAGTGCTGAAGCGAAGGCGAACACAGGAACGAGGTTCTGTCGTCAGGGAAGTGATGAATTGAAAGAGAACACAGGATGGAGGGTCAGTCGATAGGGAATGGATGAAGGGAAAGAGAACACAGGAAGGAGGGTCTATCGATAAGGAAGGGATTGGGGTGGGAGAGAACAAAGGAAGGAGATTCCGTCGACAGGGAAGGGATGAAGGGAAAGAGAACACAGGAAGGAGGGTCTGTCCATAGGGAAAGGGTGAAGGGAAAGAGAACACAGGAAGGAGTGTCTGTCGATAGGGAAGGGAGGAAGGGAAAGAGAATGAAGGAAGGAGGGTCTGTCGATTGGGAAGGGAGGAAGGGAAAGAGAATGCAGGAAGGAGGGTCTGTCGATAAGCAAGGGATGAGGGTGGGAGAGAGCACAAGATGGAGCGTCGGTCGATGGGGAAGGGATGGGAGTGGGAGAGAACACAGGAAGGAGGGTCTGTCGACAGGGAAGGAATGGGGATGGGAGAGAACACAGGAAGGAGTTTCTGTTGACAGGTAAGGGATGTGGGTGGGAGAGAACACAGGAAGGAGGGTCTGTCGACAGGGAAGGAATGGGGGTGGGAGAGAACACAGGAAGTAGGGCCTGTCGATAGGGAAGGGATGAAGGGAAAGTGAACACAGGAAGGTGGGTCTGTGGATAGGGAAGGGAGGGAGGGAAAGAGGACACAGGTAGGAGGGTCTGTCGACAGGGAAGGGATGTGGGTGGGAGAGAACACAGGAAGGAGGGTTTGTCGACAGGGAAGGGATGGGTTTGGGAGAGAAAACAGGAAGGAGGGTCTGTCGACAGGGAAGGGATGGGTGTGGGAGACAACATAAGAAGGAGGGTCTGTCGACAGGGAGCGGATGGGGGTGGGAGAGAACACAGGAAGGAGGTTCTGTCGACAGGCAAGGGATGGGGTGGGGAGAGATCACAGGAAGGAGCGTCTGTCGACAGGGAAGAATGGGAGTGGGAGAGAACACAGGAAGGAGGGTCTGTCGACACGGAAGGGATGGGGGTGGGAGAGAACACAGGAAGAAGGGTCTTTCGAGAATGAAGGTTTGGGGGTGGAAGAGAACACAGGAAGGAGGGTTTGTCGACAGGGAAGGGATGGGTTTTGGAGAGAAAACAGGAAGGAGGGTCTGTCGACAGGGAAGGGATGTGGGTTGGAGAGAACACAGGAAGGAGGGTCTGTCGACAGGGAAGGGATGTGGGTTGGAGAGAACACAGGAAGGAGTGTCTGTCGACAGGGAAGGGATGGGGGTGGGAGAGAACACAGGAAGGAGGGCCTGTCGATAGGGAAGGGATGAAGGGAAAGTGAACACAGGAAGGAGGGTCTGTCAATAGGGAAGAGAGGGAGGGAAAGAGAACACAGGAAGGAGGGTCTGTCGACAGGGAAGGGATGGGGGTGGGAGAGAACACAGGAAGTAGCGTCTGTCAACAGGGAAAGGATGGGGGTGAGAGAGAACACAGAAAGAATGGTCTGTCGACAGGGAAGGTATTTGGGTGGGAGAGAACACAGGAAGGAGGGTCTGTCGATAGGGAAGTGATGAAGCGAAAGAGAACACAGGAAGTAGGATCTGTCGTCAGGGAAGTGATGAATTGAAAGAGAACACAGGAAGGAGGGTCTGTCGATAGGGAAGGAATGAAGGGAAAGAGAACACAGGAAGTAGGTTCTGTCATCAGGGAAGTGATGAAATGAAAGAGAACGCAGGAAGGAGGGTCTGTCGATAGGGAAAGGATGAAGGGAAATAGAACAAAGGAAGGATGTTCTGTCGATAGGGAAAGGATGAAGGGAAAGAGAACACAGGAAGGAGGGTCTGTCGATAGGGAAGGAATGAAGGGAAAGAGAACACAGGAAGGAGGGTCTGTCGATAGGGAAGTGCTGAAGCGAAGGCGAACACAGGAACGAGGTTCTGTCGTCAGGGAAGTGATGAATTGAAAGAGAACACAGGATGGAGGGTCAGTCGATAGGGAATGGATGAAGGGAAAGAGAACACAGGAAGGAGGGTCTATCGATAAGGAAGGGATTGGGGTGGGAGAGAACAAAGGAAGGAGATTCCGTCGACAGGGAAGGGATGAAGGGAAAGAGAACACAGGAAGGAGGGTCTGTCCATAGGGAAAGGGTGAAGGGAAAGAGAACACAGGAAGGAGTGTCTGTCGATAGGGAAGGGAGGAAGGGAAAGAGAATGAAGGAAGGAGGGTCTGTCGATTGGGAAGGGAGGAAGGGAAAGAGAATGCAGGAAGGAGGGTCTGTCGATAAGCAAGGGATGAGGGTGGCAGAGAGCACAAGATGGAGCGTCGGTCGATGGGGAAGGGATGGGAGTGGGAGAGAACACAGGAAGGAGGGTCTGTCGACAGGGAAGGAATGGGGATGGGAGAGAACACAGGAAGGAGTTTCTGTTGACAGGTAAGGGATGTGGGTGGGAGAGAACACAGGAAGGAGGGTCTGTCGACAGGGAAGGGATGGGGGTGGGAGAGAACACAGGAAGTAGGGCCTGTCGATAGGGAAGTGATGAAGAGAAAGTGAACACAGGAAGGAGGGTCTGTCGATAGGGAAGAGAGGGAGGGAAAGAGAACACAGGAAGGAGGGTCTGTCGACAGGGAAGGGATGGGGGTGGGAGAGAACACAGGAAGGAGGGTCTGTCGACAGGGAAGGGATGGGGGTGGGAGAGAACACAGGAAGGAGCGTCTGTCGATAGGGAAGGGATGAGATTGAGAGAGAACACAGGAAGGAGGTTCAGTCGATTGGGAAGGGATGAGGTTGAGACAGAACACAGGAAGGAGCGTCTGTCGATAGGGAAGGGAGGATGGGAAAGAGAATGCAGGAAGGAGGGTCTGTCGACAGGGAAGGGATGGGGGTGGGAGAGAACACAGGAAGGAGGGTCTGTCGACAGGGAAGGGATGGGGGTGGGAGAGAACACAGGAAGGAGCGTCTGTCGATAGGGAAGGGATGATGGGAAAGAGAACACAGGAAGGAGGATCAGTCGACAGGGAAGGGATGAGGGTGAGAGAGAACACAGGAAGGAGCGTCTGTCGATAGGGTAGTGATGAGATTGAGAGAGAACACAGGAAGGAGGTTCAGTCGATTGGGAAGGGATGAGGTTGAGAGAGAACACAGGAAGGAGCGTCTGTCGATAGGGAAGGGAGGAAGGGAAAGAGAATGCAGGAAGGAGGGTCTGTCGACAGGGAAGGGATGGGGGTGGGAGAGAACACATGAAGGAGGGTCTATCGATAAGGAAGGGATTGGGGTGGGAGAGAACAAAGGAAGGAGATTCCGTCGACAGGGAAGGGATGAAGGGAAAGAGAACAGAGGAAGGATGGTCTGTCGACAGGGAAGTGATGAAGGGAAAGTGAACACAGGAAGGAGGGTCTGTCGATAGGGAAAGGGTGAAGGGAAAGAGAACACAGGAAGGAGTGTCTGTCGATAGGGAAGGGAGGAAGGGAAAGAGAACACAGGAAGGAGGGTCTGTCGATAGGGAAGGGAGGATGGGAAAGAGAATGCAGGAAGGAGGGTCTGTCGACAGGGAAGGGATGGGGGTGGGAGAGAACACAGGAAGGAGGGTCTGTCGACAGGGAAGGGATGGGGGTGGGAGAGAACACAGGAAGGAGCGTCTGTCGATAGCGAAGGGAGGATGGGAAAGAGAATGCAGGAAGGAGGGTCTGTCGACAGGGAAGGGATGGGGGTGGGAGAGAACACAGGAAGGAGGGTCTGTCGACAGGGAAGGGATGGGGGTGGGAGAGAACACAGGATGGAGCGTCTGTCGACAGGGAAGGGATAGGGGTGGGAGAGAACACAGGAAGGTGCGTCTGTCGATAGGGAAGGGATGATGGGAAAGAGAACACAGGAAGGAGGATCAGTCGACAGGCAAGGGATGGGGTGGGGAGAGATCACAGGAAGGAGCGTCTGTCGACAGGGAAGAATGGGAGTGGGAGAGAACACAGGAAGGAGGGTCTGTCGACAGGGAAGGGATGGGGGTGGGAGAGAACCCAGGAAGGAGCGCCTGTCGATAGGGAAGGGATGAAGGGAAAGTGAACACAGGAAGGTGGGTCTGTGGATAGGGAAGGGAGGGAGGGAAAGAGGACACAGGTAGGAGGGTCTGTCGACAGGGAAGGGATGGGTGTGGGAGAGAACACAGGAAGGAGGGTCTGTCGACAGGGAAGTGATGGGGGTGGGAGAGAACACAGGAAGAAGGGTCTTTCGAGAATGAAGGGTTGGGGGTGGAAGAGAACACAGGAAGGAGGGTTGGTCGACAGGGAAGGGATGGGTTTGGGAGAGAAAACAGGAAGGAGGGTCTGTCGACAGGGAAGGGATGTGGGTTGGAGAGAACACAGTACGGAGGGTCTGTCGACAGGGAAGGGATGTGGGTTGGAGAGAACACAGGAAGGAGTGTCTGTCGACAGGGAAGGGATGGGGGTGGGAGAGAACACAGGAAGGAGGGCCTGTCGATCAGGAAGGGATGAAGGGAAAGTGAACACAGGAAGGAGGGTCTGTCAATAGGGAAGAGAGGGAGGGAAAGAGAACACAGGAAGGAGGGTCTGTCGACAGGGAAGGGATGGGGGTGGGAGAGAACACAGGAAGTAGCGTCTGTCAACAGGGAAAGGATGGGGGTGAGAGAGAACACAGGAAGAATGGTCTGTCGACAGGGAAAGTATTTGGGTGGGAGAGAACACAGGAAGGAGGGTCTGTCGATAGGGAAGTGATGAAGCGAAAGAGAACACAGGAAGTAGGATCTGTCGTCAGGGAAGTGATGAATTGAAAGAGAACACAGGAAGGAGGGTCTGTCGATAGGGAAGGAATGAAGGGAAAGAGAACACAGGAAGTAGGTTCTGTCATCAGGGAAGTGATGAAATGAAAGAGAACGCAGGAAGGAGGGTCTGTCGATAGGGAAAGGATGAAGGGAAATAGAACAAAGGAAGGATGTTCTGTCGATAGGGAAAGGATGAAGGGAAAGAGAACACAGGAAGGAGGGTCTGTCGATAGGGAAGGAATGAAGGGAAAGAGAACACAGGAAGGAGGGTCTGTCGATAGGGAAGTGCTGAAGCGAAGGCGAACACAGGAACGAGGTTCTGTCGTCAGGGAAGTGATGAATTGAAAGAGAACACAGGATGGAGGGTCAGTCGATAGGGAATGGATGAAGGGAAAGAGAACACAGGAAGGAGGGTCTATCGATAAGGAAGGGATTGGGGTGGGAGAGAACAAAGGAAGGAGATTCCGTCGACAGGGAAGGGATGAAGGGAAAGAGAACAGAGGAAGGATGGTCTGTCGACAGGGAAGTGATGAAGGGAAAGAGAACACAGGAAGGAGGGTCTGTCCATAGGGAAAGGGTGAAGGGAAAGAGAACACAGGAAGGAGTGTCTGTCGATAGGGAAGGGAGGAAGGGAAAGAGAATGAAGGAAGGAGGGTCTGTCGATTGGGAAGGGAGGAAGGGAAAGAGAATGCAGGAAGGAGGGTCTGTCGATAAGCAAGGGATGAGGGTGGGAGAGAGCACAAGATGGAGCGTCGGTCGATGGTGAAGGGATGGGAGTGGGAGAGAACACAGGAAGGAGGGTCTGTCGACAGGGAAGGAATGGGGATGGGAGAGAACACAGGAAGGAGTTTCTGTTGACAGGTAAGGGATGTGGGTGGGAGAGAACACAGGAAGGAGGGTCTGTCGACAGGGAAGGGATGGGGGTGGGAGAGAACACAGGAAGTAGGGCCTGTCGATAGGGAAGTGATGAAGGGAAAGTGAACACAGGAAGGAGGGTCTGTCGATAGGGAAGAGAGGGAGGGAAAGAGAACACAGGAAGGAGGGTCTGTCGACAGGTAAGTGATGGGGGTGGGAGAGAACACAGGAAGGAGGGTCTGTCGACAGGGAAGGGATGGGGGTGGGAGAGAACACAGGAAGGAGCGTCTGTCGATAGGGAAGGGATGAGATTGAGAGAGAACACAGGAAGGAGGTTCAGTCGATTGGGAAGGGATGAGGTTGAGACAGAACACAGGAAGGAGCGTCTGTCGATAGGGAAGGGAGGATGGGAAAGAGGATGCAGGAAGGAGGGTCTGTCGACAGGGAAGGGATGGGGGTGGGAGAGAACACATGAAGGAGGGTCTATCGATAAGGAAGGGATTGGGGTGGGAGAGAACAAAGGAAGGAGATTCCGTCGACAGGGAAGGGATGAAGGGAAAGAGAACAGAGGAAGGATGGTCTGTCGACAGGGAAGTGATGAAGGGAAAGTGAACACAGGAAGGAGGGTCTGTCGATAGGGAAAGGGTGAAGGGAAAGAGAACACAGGAAGGAGTGTCTGTCGATAGGGAAGGGAGGAAGGGAAAGAGAACACAGGAAGGAGGGTCTGTCGATAGGGAAGGGAGGAAGGGAAAGAGAATGCAGGAAGGAGGGTCAGTCGATAAGCAAGGGATGAGGGTGGGAGAGAGCACAAGATGGAGCGTCGGTCGATGGGGAATGGATGGGGGTGGAGAGAACACAGGAAGGAGCGTCTGTCGACAGGGAAGGGTTAAGGGTGGGAGAGAACACAGGAAGGATGGTCTGTCGACAGGGAAAGGATGGGGGTGAGAGAGAACACAGGAAGAATGGTCTGTCGACAGGGAAGCGATGTGGGTGGGAGAGAACACAGGAAGGAGGTTCTGTCGACAGGGAAGGTATGTGGGTGGGAGAGAACACAGGAAGGAGTGTCTGTCGACATGCAAGGGATGGGGTTGGGAGAGAACACAGGAAGCAGCGTCTGTCGATAGGGAAGTGATGAAGCGAAAGAAAACACAGGAAGTAGGAACTGTCGTCAGGGAAGTGATGAATTGAAAGAGAACACAGGAAGGAGGGTCTGTCGATAGGGAAGGAATGAAGGGAAAGAGAACACAGGAAGTAGGTTCTGTCATCAGGGAAGTGATGAATTGAAAGAGAACGCAGGAAGGAAGGTCTGTCGATAGGGAAAGGATGAAGGGAAATAGAACAAAGGAAGGAGATTCTGTCGATAGGGAAAGGATAAAGGGAAAGAGAACACAGGAAGGAGGGTCTGTCGATAGGGAAGGAATGAACGGAAAGAGAACACAGGAAGGAGGGTCTGTCGATAGGGAAGTGCTGAAGCGAAGGCGAACACAGGAACGAGGTTCTGTCGTCAGGGAAGTGATGAATTGAAAGAGAACACGGGATGGAGGGTCAGTCGATAGGGAAGGGATGAAGAGAAAGAGAACACAGGAAGGAGGGTCTGTCGATAGGGAAGGGAGGAAGGGAAAGAGAACACAGGAAGGAGCATCTGCCGATAGGGAAGGGATGAAGGGAAAGAGAACACAGGAAGGAGGGTCTGTCGATAGGGAAGGGATGAGGGTGAGAGAGAACACAGGAAGGAGTGTCTGTCGATAGTGTAGTGATGAGATTGAGAGAGAACACAGGAAGGAGGTTCAGTCGATTGGGAAGGGATGAGGTTGAGACAGAACACAGGAAGGAGCGTCTGTCGATAGCGAAGGGAGGATGGGAAAGAGAATGCAGGAAGGAGGGTTTGTCGACAGGGAAGGGATGGGTTTGGGAGAGTAAACAGGAAGGAGGGTCTGTCGACAGGGAAGGGATGTGGGTTGGAGAGAACACAGGAAGGAGGGTCTGTCGACAGGGAAGGGATGTGGGTTGGAGAGAACACAGGAAGGAGTGTCTGTCGACAGGGAAGGGATGGGAGTGGGAGAGAACACAGGAAGTAGGATCTGTCGTCAGGGAAGTGATGAATTGAAAGAGAACACAGGAAGGAGGGTCTGTCGATAGGGAAGGAATGAAGGGAAAGAGAACACAGGAAGTAGGTTCTGTCATCAGGGAAGTGATGAAATGAAAGAGAACGCAGGAAGGAGGGTCTGTCGATAGGGAAAGGATGAAGGGAAATAGAACAAAGGAAGGATGTTCTGTCGATAGGGAAAGGATGAAGGGAAAGAGAACGCAGGAAGGAGGGTCTGTCGATAGGGAAGGAATGAAGGGAAAGAGAACACAGGAAGGAGGGTCTGTCGATAGGGAAGTGCTGAAGTGAAGGCGAACACAGGAACGAGGTTCTGTCGTCAGGGAAGTGATGAATTGAAAGAGAACACAGGATGGAGGGTCAGTCGATAGGGAATGGATGAAGGGAAAGAGAACACAGGAAGGAGGGTCTATCGAAAAGGAAGGGATTGGGGTGGGAGAGAACAAAGGAAGGAGATTCCGTCAACAGGGAAGGGATGAAGGGAAAGAGAACAGAGGAAGGATGGTCTGTCGACAGGGAAGTGATGAAGGGAAAGAGAACACAGGAAGGAGGGTCTGTCCATAGGGAAAGGGTGAAGGGAAAGAGAACACAGGAAGGAGTGTCTGTCGATAGGGAAGGGAGGAAGGGAAAGAGAATGAAGGAAGGAGGGTCTGTCGATTGGGAAGGGAGGAAGGGAAAGAGAATGCAGGAAGGAGGGTCTGTCGATAAGCAAGGGATGAGGGTGGGAGAGAGCACAAGATGGAGCGTCGGTCGATGGGGAAGGGATGGGAGTGGGAGAGAACACAGGAAGGAGGGTCTGTCGACAGGGAAGGAATGGGGATGGGAGAGAACACAGGAAGGAGTTTCTGTTGACAGGTAAGGGATGTGGGTGGGAGAGAACACAGGAAGGAGGGTCTGTCGACAGGGAAGGGATGGGGGTGGGAGAGAACACAGGAAGTAGGGCCTGTCGATAGGGAAGTGATGAAGGGAAAGTGAACACAGGAAGGAGGGTCTGTCGATAGGGAAGAGAGGGAGGGAAAGAGAACACAGGAAGGAGGGTCTGTCGACAGGGAAGGGATGGGGGTGGGAGAGAACACAGGAAGGAGGGTCTGTCGACAGGGAAGGGATGGGGATGGGAGAGAACACAGGAAGGAGGGTCTGTCGACAGAGAAGGGATGGGGGTGGGAGAGAACACAGGAAGGTGGGACTGTCGCTAGGGAAGTCATGGGGGTGTGAGAGAACACAGGACGGATGGTCTGTCGACAGGGAAGGGATGTGGTGAGATAGAACACAGGAAGCAGGGTCTTTCGATAGGGAAGGGATTAGTGTGAAAGAGAACACAGGAAGGAGGGTCTGTCGATAGGGAAGGGATGAGGGTGAAAGAGAACACAGGAAGGAGGGTCTGTCGATAGGGAAGGGATGAGGGTGAAAGAGAACACAGGAAGGAGGGTCTGTCGATAGGGAAGGGATGGGGGTGTAGAGAACACAGGAAGGAGGGTCTGTCGACAGGAAAGGGATGGGGGTTGGAGAGAACACAGGAAGGAGGGTCTGTCGATAGGGAAGGGATGAGGGTGAAAGAGAACACAGGAAGGAGGGTCTGTCGATAGGGAAGGGATGAGGGTGAAAGAGAACACAGGAAGGAGGGTCTGTCGATAGGGAAGGGATGGGGGTGTAGAGAACACAGGAAGGAGGATCTGTCGACAGGGAAGGGATGGGGGTTGGAGAGAACACAGGAAGGAGGGTCAATCGATAGGGAAGGGATGAGGGTCGGAGAGAACAAAGGAAGTAGCGTCTGTCGTTAGGGAAGGGATGGGGGTGGAGAGAACACAGGAAGGAGCGTCTGTCGATCGGGAAGTGATGTGGGTGGGCGAAAACACAGGAAGGTGGGTGTGCCGATGGGGAAGGGATGGGGGTGGGTGAGAACACAGGAAGGAGGGTCTGTCGATAATGAAGGGTTGGGCGTGGGAGAGAACACAGGAAGGAGTGTTTGTCGACAGGGAAGGGATGGGGGTGGGAGAGAACACAGGAAGGAGTTTCTGTCGACAGGTAAGGGATGTGGGTGGGAGAGAACACAGGAAGGAGGGCCTGTCGATAGGGAAGGGATGAAGTGAAAGTGAACACAGGAAGGAGGGTCTGTCAATAGGGAAGAGAGGGAGGGAAAGAGAACACAGGAAGGAGGGTCTGTCGACAGGGAAGGGATGGGAGTGGGAGAGAACACAGGAAGGAGCGTCTGTCGACAGGGAAGGGATGGGGGTGGGAGAGAACACAGGAAGGAGCGTCTGTTGACATGGAAGTGATAGGGGTGGGAGTGAACACAGGATGGAGCGTCTGTCGATAGGGAAGGGATGATGGGAAAGAGAACACAGGAAGGAGGGTCAGTCGACAGGGAAGGGATGAGGGTGAGAGAGAACACAGGAAGGAGCCTCTGTCGATAGGGTAGTGATGAGATTGAGAGAGAACACAGGAAGGAGGTTCAGTCGATTGCGAAGGGATGAGGTTGAGAGAGAATACAGGAAGGAGCGTCTGTCGATAGGGAAGGGAGGAAGGGAAAGAGAATGCAGGAAGGAGGGTCTGTCGACAGGGAAGGGATGGGGGTGGGAGAGAACACATGAAGGAGGGTCTATCGATAAGGAAGGGATTGGGGTGGGAGAGAACAAAGGAAGGAGATTCAGTCGACAGGGAAGGGATGAAGGGAAAGAGAACAGAGGAAGGATGGTCTGTCGACAGGGAAGTGATGAATTGAAAGAGAACACAGGAAGGAGTGTCTGTCGATAGGGAAAGGGTGAAGGGAAAGAGATCACAGGAAGGAGGGTCTGTCGATAGGGAAGGGAGGATGTGAAAGAGAACACAGGAAGGAGGGTCTGTCGATAGGGAAGGAAGGAAGGGAAAGAGAATGCAGGAAGGAGGGTCTTTCGATAAGCAAGGGATGAGGGTGGGAGAGAGCACAAGATGGAGCGTCGGTCGATGGGGAAGGGATGGGGGTGGAGAGAACACAGGAAGGAGGGTCTGTCGAGAGGGAAGTGCTGAAGCGAAGGCAAACACAGGAAAGAGGTTCTGTCGTCAGGGAAATGATGAATTGAAAGAGACCACAGGAAGGAGGGTCAGTCGATAGGAAAGGGATGAAGGGAAAGAGAACACAGGAAGGAGGGTCTGTCGTTAGGGAAAGGATGGGGGTGGGAGAGAACACAGGAAGGAGGGTCTGTCGATAGGGTAGGGATGAGGGTGAGAGAGAACACAGGAAGGAGGTTCTGTTGATCGGGAAGGGATGAGTTTGAGAGAGAACACAGGAAGGAGCGTCTGTCGATAGGGAAGGGATGAGGGTGAGAGGGAACACAGGATGGAAGGTCTGTCGACAGGGAATGGATGGGGGTGTGAGAGAACACAGGACGGAAGGTCTGTCGACAGGGAAGGGATGTGGTGGGATAGAACACAGGAAGCAGGGTCTGTCGATAGGGAAGGGATTAGTGTGAAAGAGAACACAGGAAGGAGGGTCTGTCGATAGGGAAGGGATGAGGGTGAAAGAGAACACAGGATGGAGGGTCTGTCGTTAGGGAAGGGATGGAGGTGAAGAGAATACAGGAAGGAGGGTCAATCGATAGGGAAGGGATGAGGGTCGGAGCGAACAAAGGAAGTAGGGTCTGTCGTTAGGGAAGGGATGGGGGTGGGAGAGAACACAGGAAGGAGCGTCTGTCGATAGGGATGGGATGTGGGTGGGAGAGAACACAGGAAGGAGGGTCTGTCGATAATGAAGGGTTGGGGGTGGGAGAGAACACAGGAAGGAGGGTTTGTCGACAGGGAAGGGATGGGGGTGGGAGAGAACACAGGAAGGAGGGCCTGTCGATAGGGAAGGGATGAAGGGAAAGTGAACACAGGAAGGAGGGTCTGTCAATAGGGAAGAGAGGGAGGGAAAGAGAACACAGGAAGGAGGGTCTGTCGACAGGGAAGGGATGGGGGTGGGAGAGAACACAGGATGGAGGGTCTGTCGATAAGGAAGGGATGAGGGTGGGAGAGAACACAGGAAGGAGCGTGTGTCGACAGGGAAGGGATGGGGGTGGAAGAGGACACAGGAAGAAGCGTCTGTCGACAGGGAAGGGATAGGGGTGTGAGAGAACACAGGAAGGAGCGTCTGTCGATAGGGAAGGGATGATGGGAAAGAGAACACAGGAAGGAGGGTCAGTCGACAGGGAAGGGATGAGGGTGAGAGAGAACACAGGAAGGAGGGTCTGTCGATAGGGTAGTGATGAGATTGAGAGAGAACACAGGAAGGAGGTTCTGTCGATTGGGAAGGGATGAGGTTGAGAGAGAACACAAGAAGGAGCGTCTGTCGATAGGGAAGGGATGGGGGTGGGAGAGAACACAGGAAGGATGGTCTGTCGACAGGGAAGGGAGGGGGGTGGGAGAGATCACAGGATGGAGCATCTGTCGACAGGGAAGGGCTGAGGGTGAGAGAGAACACAGGAAGGAGGGTCTGTCGATAGGGATGGAATGAAGGGAAAGAGAACCCAGGAAGGAGGGTCTGTCGACAGGGAAGGGATGGGGGTGGAAGAGAACACAGGAAGGAGGGTCTGTCGATAGGGTAGGGATGAGGGTGAGAGAGAACACAGGAAGGAGGTTCTGTTGATCGGGAAGGGATGAGTTTGAGAGAGAACACAGGAAGGAGCGTCTGTCGATAGGGAAGGGATGAGGGTGAGAGGGAACACAGGATGGAAGGTCTGTCGACAGGGAATGGATGGGGGTGTGAGAGAACACAGGACGGAAGGTCTGTCGACAGGGAAGGGATGTGGTGGGATAGAACACAGGAAGCAGGGTCTGTCGATAGGGAAGGGATTAGTGTGAAAGAGAACACAGGAAGGAGGGTCTGTCGATAGGGAAGGGATGAGGGTGAAAGAGAACACAGGATGGAGGGTCTGTCGATAGGGAAGGGATGGAGGTGAAGAGAATACAGGAAGGAGGGTCAATCGATAGGGAAGGGATGAGGGTCGGAGCGAACAAAGGAAGTAGTGTCTGTCGTTAGGGAAGGGATGGGGGTGGGAGAGAACACAGGAAGGAGCGTCTGTCGATAGGGATGGGATGTGGGTGGGAGAGAACACAGGAAGGAGGGTCTGTCGATAATGAAGGGTTGGGGGTGGGAGAGAACACAGGAAGGAGGGTTTGTCGACAGGGAAGGGATGGGGGTGGGAGAGAACACAGGAAGGAGGGCCTGTCGATAGGGAAGGGATGAAGGGAAAGTGAACACAGGAAGGAGGGTCTGTCAATAGGGAAGAGAGGGAAGGAAAGAGAACACAGGAAGGAGGGTCTGTCGACAGGGAAGGGATGGGGGTGGGAGAGAACACAGGATGGAGGGTCTGTCGATAAGGAAGGGATGAGGGTGGGAGAGAACACAGGAAGGAGCGTGTGTCGACAGGGAAGGGATGGGGGTGGAAGAGAACACAGGAAGAAGCGTCTGTCGACAGGGAAGGGATAGGGGTGTGAGAGAACACAGGAAGGAGCGTCTGTCGATAGGGAAGGGATGATGGGAAAGAGAACACAGGAAGGAGGGTCAGTCGACAGGGAAGGGATGAGGGTGAGAGAGAACACAGGAAGGAGGGTCTGTCGATAGGGTAGTGATGAGATTGAGAGAGAACACAGGAAGGAGGTTCTGTCGATTGGGAAGGGATGAGGTTGAGAGAGAACACAAGAAGGAGCGTCTGTCGATAGGGAAGGGAGGAAGGGAAAGAGAATGCAGGAAGGAGGGTGTGTCGACAGGGAAGGGATGGGGGTGGGAGAGAACACAGGAAGGAGGGTCTATCGATAAGGATGGGATTGGGGTGGGAGAGAACACAGGAAGGAGATTCCGTCGACAGGGAAGGGATGAAGGGAAAGAGAACAGAGGAAGGAGGGTCTGTCGACAGGGAAGTGATGAAGGGAAAGAGAACACAGGAAGGAGGGTCTGTCGATAGGGAAAGGGTGAAGGGAAAGAGAACACAGGAAGGAGGGTATGTCGACAGGGAAGGGATGGGGGTGGGAGAGAACACAGGAAGGAGGGTCTGTCGATAGGGAAGGGAGGAAGGGAAAGAGAATGCAGGAAGGAGGGTCTGTCGATAAGCAAGGGATGAGGGTGGGAGAGAGCACAAGATGGAGCTTCTGTCGATGGGTAAGGGATGGGGGTGGAGAGAACACAGGAAGGAGCGTCTGTCGACAGGGAAGGGAGGCGGGTGGGAGAGAACACAGGAAGGAGGGTCTGTCGATAGGGATGGAATGAAGGGAAAGAGAACACAGGAAGGAGGGTCTGTCGACAGGGAAGGGATGGGGTTGGAAGAGAACACAGGAAGGATGGTCTGTCGACAGGGAAGGGATGGGTGTGAGAGACAACACCAGAAGGAGGGTCTGTCGACAGGGAGCGGATGGGGGTGGGAGAGAACACAGGAAGGAGGTTCTGTCGACAGGCAAGGGATGGGGTGGGGAGAGATCACAGGAAGGAGCGTCTGTCGACAGGGAAGAATGGGAGTGGGAGAGAACACAGGAAGGAGGGTCTGTCGACAGGGAAGGGATGGGGGTGGGAGAGAACCCAGGAAGGAGCGCCTGTCAATAGTGAAGGGATGAAGGGAAAGTGAACACAGGAAGGAGGGTCTGTCGACAGGGAAGGGATGGGGGTGGGAGAGAACACAGGAAGGAGGGTCAATCGATAGGGAAGGGATGAGGTTCGGAGAGAACAAAGGAAGTAGCGTCAGTCGTTAGGGAAGGGATGGTGGGGGAGAGAACACAGGAAGGAGCGTCTGTCGATCAGGAAGTGATGTTTTTGGGTGAAAACACAGGAAGGTGGGTGTGCCGATGGGGAAGGGATGGCGGTGGGTGAGACCACAGGAAGGAGCGTCTGTCGATAGGGAAGGCATGTGGGTGGGAGAGAACACAGGAAGGAGCGTCTGTCGATAGGGAAGGCATGTGGGTGGGAGAGAACACAGGAAGGAGCGTCTGTCGATAATGAAGGGTTGGGGGTGAGAGAGAACACAGGAAGGAGGGTTTGTCGACAGGGAAGGGATGGGGGTGGGAGAGAACACAGGAAGGAGGGTCTGTCGACAGGTAAGGGATGTGGGTTGGAGAGAACACAGGAAGGTGGGTCTGTCGACAGGGAAGGGATGGGGGTGGGAGAGAACACAGGAAGCAGGGCCTGTCGATAGGGAAGGGATGAAGGGAAAGTCAACACAGGAAGGAGGGTCTGTAGACAGGGAAGGGATGAGGGTGGGAGAGAACACAGGAAGGAGCGTCTGTCGACAGGGAAGGGATGGGGGTGGGAGAGAACACAGGAAGGAGGGTCTGTCGATAGGGAAGGGATGAGGGTGAGAGAGAACACCGGAAGGAGCGTCTGTCGATAGGGTAGTGATGAGAATGAGAGAGAACACAGGAAGGAGGTTCTGTCGATTAGGAAGGGATGGGGGTGGGAGAGAACACAGGAAGGAGGGTCTGTCGATAAGCAAGGGATGAGGGTGGGAGAGAGCACAAGATGGAGCGTCTGTCGATGGGGAAGGGATGGGGTTGGAGAGAACACAGGAAGGAGCGTCTGTCGACAGGGAAGGGTTAGGGGTGGGAGAGAACACAGGAAGGATGGTCTGTCGACAGGGAAGGGAGGGGGGTGGGAGAGAACACAGGAAGGAGCGTCTGTCGACAGGGAAGGGTTAGGGGTGGGAGAGAACACAGGAAGGATGGTCTGTCGACAGGGAAGGGAGGGGGGTGGGAGAGAACACAGGGAGGAGCGTCTGTCGACAGGCAAGGGATGGGGGTGGGAGAGATCACAGGATGGAGCATCTGTCGACAGGGAAGGGCTGAGGGTGAGAGAGAACACAGGAAGGAGGGTCTGTCGATAGGGATGGAATGAAGGGAAAGAGAACCCAGGAAGGAGGGTCTGTCGACAGGGAAGGGATGGGGGTGGAAGAGAACACAGGAAGGATGGTCTGTCGACAGGGAAGGGATGGGTGTGAGAGACAACACAAGAAGGAGGGTCTGTCGACAGGGAGCGGATGGGGGTGGGAGAGAACTCAGGAAGGAGGTTCTGTTGACAGGCAAGGGATGGGGTGGGGAGAGATCACAGGAAGGAGCGTCTGTCGACAGGGAAGAATGGGAGTGGGAGAGAACACAGGAAGGAGGGTCTGTCGACAGGGAAGGGATGGGGGTGGGAGAGAACCCAGGAAGGAGCGCCTGTCGATAGGGAAGGGATGAAGGGAAAGTGAACACAGGAAGGAGGGTCTGTGGATAGGGAAGGGAGGGAGGGAAAGAGAACACAGGAAGGAGGGTCTGTCGACAGGGAAGGAATGGGGGTGGGAGAGAACAAAGGAAGTAGCGTCTGTCGATGGGGAAGGGATGGGGGTGGAGAGAACACAGGAAGGAGGGTCAATCGATAGGGAAGGGATGAGGGTCGGAGAGAACAAAGGAAGTAGCGTCTGTCGTTAGGGAAGGGATGGGGGGGGAGAGAACACAGGAAGGAGCGTCTGTCGATCAGGAAGTGATGTTTTTGGGCGAAAACACAGGAAGGTGGGTGTGCCGATGGGGAAGGGATGGGGGTGGGAGAGAACACAGGAAGGAGGGTCTGTCGACAGGGAAGGGATGAAGGGAAAGTGAACACAGGAAGGAGGGTCTGTCAATAGGGAAGAGAGGGAGGGAAAGAGAACACAGGAAGGAGGGTCTGTCGACAGGGAAGGGATGGGGGTGGGAGAGAACACAGGAAGGAGGGTCTGTCGATAGGGAAGGGGTGAAGGGAAAGTGAACACAGGAAGGAGGTCTGAAGATAGGGAAGGGATGAAGGGAAAGTGAACACAGGAAGGAGGGTCTGTCGATAAGGAAGGGATGAGGGTGGGAGAGAACACAGGAAGGAGTGTCTGTCGTTAGGGAAGGGATGAAGGGAAAGTGAACACAGGAAGGAGGGTCTGTCAATAGGGAAGAGAGGGAGGGCAAGAGAACACAGGAAGGAGGGTCTGTCGACAGGGAAGGGATGGGGGTGGGAGAGAACACAGGAAGGAGCGTCTGTCGACAGGGAAGGGATGGGGGTGGGAGAGAACACAGGAAGGAGCGTCTGTCGATAGGGAAGGGATGAAGGGAAAGTGAACACAGGAAGGAGGGTCTGTCAATAGGGAAGAGAGGGAGGGAAAGAGAACACAAGAAGGAGTCTACAGGGAAGGGATGAGGGTGAGAGAGAACACAGGAAGGAGGGTCTGTCGATAGGGTAGTGATGAGAATGAGAGAGAACACAGGAAGGAGGTTCTGTCGATTAGAAAGGGATGAGGTTGAGAGAGAACACAGGAAGGAGCGTCTGTCGATAGGGACGGGAGGTAGGGAAAGAAAATGCAGGAAGGAGGGTCTGTCGACAGGGAAGGGATTGGGGTGGGAGAGAACAAAGGAAGGAGATTCCGTCGACAGCGAAGGGATGAAGGGAAAGAGAACAGAGGAAGGAGGGTCTGTCGACAGGGAAGTGATGAAGGGAAAGAGAACACAGGAAGGAGGGTCTGTCGATAGGGAAAGGGTGAAGGGAAAGAGAACACAGGAAGGAGGGTCTGTCGATAGGGAAGGGAGGAAGGGAAAGAGAACACAGGAAGGAGGGTATGTCGACCGGGAAGCGATGGGGGTGGGAGAGAACACAGGAAGGAGGGTCTGTCGATAGGGAAGGGAGGAAGGGAAAGAGAATGCAGGAAGGAGGGTCTGTCGATAAGCAAGGGATGAGGGTGGGAGAGAGCACAAGATGGAGCGTCTGTCGATGGGGAAGGGATGGGGGTGGAGAGAACACAGGAAGGAGCGTCTGTCGACAGGGAAGGGAGGGGGGTGGGAGAGAACACAGGAAGGAGCGTCTGTCGACAGGCAAGGGATGGGGGTGGGAGAGATCACAGGATGGAGCATTGTCGACAGGGAAGGGCTGAGGGTGAGAGAGAACACAGGAAGGAGGGTCTGTCGATAGGGATGGAATGAAGGGAAAGAGAATCCAGGAAGGAGGGTCTGTCGACAGGGAAGGGATGGGGGTGGAAGAGAACACAGGAAGGATGGTCTGTCGACAGGGAAGGGAGGGGGGTGGGAGAGAACACAGGAAGGAGCGTCTGTCGACAGGCAAGGGATGGGGGTGGGAGAGATCACAGGATGGAGCATCTGTCGACAGGGAAGGGCTGAGGGTGAGAGAGAACACAGGAAGGAGGGTCTGTCGATAGGGATGGAATGAAGGTAAAGAGAACCCAGGAAGGAGGGTCTGTCGACAGGGAAGGGATGGGGGTGGAAGAGAACACAGGAAGGATGGTCTGTCGACAGGGAAGGGATGGGTGTGAGAGACAACACAAGAAGGAGGGTCTGTCGACAGGGTGCGGATGGGGGTGGGAGAGAACACAGGAAGGAGGTTCTGTTGACAGGCAAGGGATGGGGTGGGGAGAGATCACAGGAAGGAGCGTCTGTCGACAGGGAAGAATGGGAGTGGGAGAGAACACAGGAAGGAGGGTCTGTCGACAGGGAAGGGATGGGGGTGGGAGAGAACCCAGGAAGGAGCGCCTGTCGATAGGGAAGGGATGAAGGGAAAGTGAACACAGGAAGGAGGGTCTGTGGATAGGGAAGGGAGGGAGGGAAAGAGAACACAGGAAGGAGGGTCTGTCGACAGGGAAGGGATGGGGGTGGGAGAGAACAAAGGAAGTAGCGTCTGTCGATGGGGAAGGGATGGGGGTGGAGAGAACACAGGAAGGAGTGTCAATCGATAGGGAAGGGATGAGGGTCGGAGAGAACAAAGGAAGTAGCGCCTGTCGTTAGGGAAGGGATGGGGGGGGAGAGAACACAGGAAGGAGCGTCTGTCGATCAGGAAGTGATGTTTTTGGGCGAAAACACAGGAAGGTGGGTGTGCCGATGGGGAAGGGATGGGGGTGGGAGAGAACACAGGAAGGAGGGTCTGTCGACAGGGAAGGGATGAAGGGAAAGTGAACACAGGAAGGAGGGTCTGTCAATAGGGAAGAGAGGGAGGGAAAGAGAACACAGGAAGGAGGGTCTGTCGACAGGGAAGGGATGGGGGTGGGAGAGAACACAGGAAGGAGGGTCTGTCGATAGGGAAGGGATGAAGGGAAAGTGAACACAGGAAGGAGGGTCTGACGATAGGGAAGGGATGAAGGGAAAGTGAACACAGGAAGGAGGGTCTGTCGATAAGGAAGGGATGAGGGTGGGAGAGAACACAGGAAGGAGTGTCTGTCGTTAGGGAAGGTATGAAGGGAAAGTGAACACAGGAAGGAGGGTCTGTCAATAGGGAAGAGAGGGAGGGAAAGAGAACACAGGAAGGAGGGTCTGTCGACAGGGAAGGGATGGGGGTGGGAGAGAACACAGGAAGGAGCGTCTGTCGACAGGGAATGGATGGGGGTGGGAGAGAACACAGGAAGGAGCGTCTGTCGATAGGGAATGGATGAAGGGAAAGTGAACACAGGAAGGAGGGTCTGTCAATAGGGAAGAGAGGGAGGGAAAGAGAACACAAGAAGGAGTCTACAGGGAAGGGATGAGGGTGAGAGAGAACACAGGAAGGAGGGTCTGTCGATAGGGTAGTGATGAGAATGAGAGAGAACACAGGAAGGAGGTTCTGTCGATTAGAAAGGGATGAGGTTGAGAGAGAACACAGGAAGGAGCGTCTGTCGATAGGGACGGGAGGTAGGGAAAGAAAATGCAGGAAGGAGGGTCTGTCGACAGGGAAGGGATTGGGGTGGGAGAGAACAAAGGAAGGAGATTCCGTCGACAGCGAAGGGATGAAGGGAAAGAGAACAGAGGAAGGAGGGTCTGTCGACAGGGAAGTGATGAAGGGAAAGAGAACACAGGAAGGAGGGTCTGTCGATAGGGAAAGGGTGAAGGGAAAGAGAACACAGGAAGGAGGGTCTGTCGATAGGGAAGGGAGGAAGGGAAAGAGAACACAGGAAGGAGGGTCTGTTGATAGGGAAGGGAGGAAGGGAAAGAGAATGCAGGAAGGAGGGTCTGTCGATAAGCAAGGGATGAGGGTGGGAGAGAGCACAAGATGGAGCGTCGGTCGATGGGGAAGGGATGGGGGTGGAGAGAACACAGGAAGGAGGGTCTGTCGATAGGGAAGTGCTGAAGCGAAGGCAAACACAGGAAAGAGGTTCTGTCGTCAGGGAAGTGATGAATTGAAAGAGACCACAGGAAGGAGGGTCAGTCGATAGGGAAGGGATGAAGGGAAAGAGAACACAGGAAGGAGGGTCTGTCGATAGGGAAGGGAGGAAGGGAAAGAGAACACAGGAAGGAGCATTTGCCGATAGGGAAGGGATGAAGGGAAAGAGAACACAGGAAGGAGGGTCTGTCGATAGGGAAGGGATGAGGGTGAGAGAGAACACAGGAAGGAGTGTCTGTCGATAGGGTTGTGATGAGATTGAGAGAGAACACAGGAAGGAGGTTCAGTCGATTGGGAAGGGATGAGGTTGTGAGAGAACACAGGAAGGAGCGTCTGTCGATAGGGAAGGGAAGAAGGGAAAGAGAATGCAGGAAGGAGGGTCTGTCAACAGGGAAGGGATGGGGGTGGGAGAGAACACAGGAAGGAGGGTCTATCGATAAGGAAGGGATTGGGGTGGGAGAGAACAAAGGAAAGAGATTCCGTCGACAGGGAAGGAATGAAGGGAAAGAGAACAGAGGAAGGATGGTCTGTCGACAGGGAAGTGATGAAGGGAAAGAGAACACAGGAAGGAGGGTCTGTCGATAGGGAAAGGGTGAAGGGAAAGAGAACACAGGATGGAGTGTCTGTCGATACGGAAGGGAGGAAGGGAAAGAAAACACAGGAAGGAGGGTCTGTCGATAGGGAAGGAATGAAGGGAAAGAGAACACAGGAAGGAGGGTCTGTCGATAGGGAAGTGCTGAAGCGAATGCGAACACAGGAAAGAGGTTCTGTCGTCAGGGAAGTGATGAATTGAAAGAGAACACAGGAAGGAGGGTCAGTCGATAGGGAAGGGATGAAGGGAAAGAGAATACAGGAAGGAGGGTCTGTCGATAGGGAAGGGAGGAAGGGAAAGAGAACACAGGAAGGAGGGTCTGTCGTTAGGGCAAGGATGGGGGTGGGAGAGAACACAGGAAGGAGGGTCTGTCGATAGGGTAGGGATGAGGGTGAGAGAGAACACAGGAAGGAGGTTCTGTTGATCGGGAAGGGATGAGTTTGAGAGAGAATACAGGAAGGAGCGTCTGTCGATAGGGAAGGGATGAGGGTCAGAGGGAACACAGGATGGAAGGTCTTTCGACAGGGAATGGATGGGGGTGTGAGAGAACACAGGACGGAAGGTCTGTCGACAGGGAAGGGATGGGGGTTGGAGAGAACACAGGAAGGAGGGTCAATCGATAGGGAAGGGATGAGGGCCGGAGCGAACAAAGGAAGTAGTGTCTGTCGTTAGGGAAGGGATGGGGGTGGGAGAGAACACAGGAAGGAGCGTCTGTCGATAGGGATGGGATGTGGGTGGGAGAGAACACAGGAAGGAGGTTCTGTCGATAATGAAGGGTTGGGGGTGGGAGAGAACACAGGAAGGAGGGTTTGTCGACAGGGAAGGGATGGGGGTGGGAGAGAACACAGGAAGGAGGGCCTGTCGATAGGGAAGGGATGAAGGGAAAGTGAACACAGGAAGGAGGGTCTGTCAATAGGGAAGAGAGGGAGGGAAAGAGAACACAGGAAGGAGGGTCTGTCGACAGGGAAGGGATGGGGGTGGGAGAGAACACAGGATGGAGTGTCTGTCGATAAGGAAGGGATGAGGGTGGGAGAGAACACAGGAAGGAGCGTGTGTCGACAGGGAAGGGATGGGGGTGGAAGAGAACACAGGAAGAAGCGTCTGTCGACAGGGAAGGGATAGGGGTGTGAGAGAACACAGGAAGGAGCGTCTGTCGATAGGGAAGGGATGATGGGAAAGAGAACACAGGAAGGAGGGTCAGTCGACAGGGAAGGGATGAGGGTGAGAGAGAACACAGGAAGGAGGGTCTGTCGATACTGAAGGGTTGGGGGTGGGAGAGAACACAGGAAGGAGGGTTTGTCGACAGGGAAGTGATGGGGGTGGGAGAGAACACAGGAAGGAGGGCCTGTCGATAGGGAAGGGATGAAGGGAAAGTGAACACAGGAAGGAGGGTCTGTCAATAGGGAAGAGAGGGAGGGAAAGAGAACACAGGAAGGAGGGTCTGTCGACAGGGAAGGGATGGGGGTGGGAGAGAACACAGGATGGAGGGTCTGTCGATAAGGAAGGGATGAGGGTGGGAGAGAACACAGGAAGGAGCGTGTGTCGACAGGGAAGGGATGGGGGTGGAAGAGAACACAGGAAGAAGCGTCTGTCGACAGGGAAGGGATAGGGGTGTGAGAGAACACAGGAAGGAGCGTCTGTCGATAGGGAAGGGATGATGGGAAAGAGAACACAGGAAGGAGGGTCAGTCGACAGGGAAGGGATGAGGGTGAGAGAGAACACAGGAAGGAGGGTCTGTCGATAGGGTAGTGATGAGATTGAGAGAGAACACAGGAAGGAGGTTCTGTCGATTGGGAAGGGATGAGGTTGAGAGAGAACACAAGAAGGAGCGTCTGTCGATAGGGAAGGGAGGAAGGGAAAGAGAATGCAGGAAGGAGGGTGTGTCGACAGGGAAGGGATGGGGATGGGAGAGAACACAGGAAGGAGGGTCTATCGATAAGGAAGGGATTGGGGTGGGAGAGAACACAGGAAGGAGATTCCGTCGACAGGGAAGGGATGAAGGGAAAGAGAACAGAGGAAGGAGGGTCTGTCGACAGGGAAGTGATGAAGGGAAAGAGAACACAGGAAGGAGGGTCTGTCGATAGGGAAAGGGTGAAGGGAAAGAGAACACAGGAAGGAGGGTCTGTCGATAGGGAAGGGAGGAAGGGAAAGAGAACGCAGGAAGGAGGGTATGTCGACAGGGAAGGGATGGGGGTGGGAGAGAACACAGGAAGGAGGGTCTGTCGATAGGGAAGGGAGGAATGGAAAGAGAATGCAGGAAGGAGGGTCTGTCGATAAGCAAGGGATGAGAGTGGGAGAGAGCACAAGATGGAGCTTCTGTCGATGGGGAAGGGATGGGGGTGGAGAGAACACAGGAAGGAGCGTCTGTCGACAGGGAAGGGAGGGGGGTGGGAGAGAACACAGGAAGGAGGGTCTGTCGATAGGGATGGAATGAAGGGAAAGAGAACACAGGAAGGAGGGTCTGTCGACAGGGAAGGGATGGGGTTGGAAGAGAACACAGGAAGGATGGTCTGTCGACAGGGAAGGGATGGGTGTGAGAGACAACACCAGAAGGAGGGTCTGTCGACAGGGAGCGGATGGGGGTGGGAGAGAACACAGGAAGGAGGTTCTGTCGACAGGCAAGGGATGGGGTGGGGAGAGATCACAGGAAGGAGCGTCTGTCGACAGGGAAGAATGGGAGTGGGAGAGAACACAGGAAGGAGGGTCTGTCGACAGGGAAGGGATGGGGGTGGGACAGAACCCAGGAAGGAGAGCCTGTCGATAGGGAAGGGATGAAGGGAAAGTGAACACAGGAAGGAGGTCTGTCGACAGGGAAGGGATGGGGGTGGGAGAGAACACAGGAAGGAGGGTCAATCGATAGGGAAGGGATGAGGTTCGGAGAGAAC
The DNA here is from genome assembly GCF_017639515.1 of Carcharodon carcharias. Taxonomy (NCBI): domain Eukaryota; kingdom Metazoa; phylum Chordata; class Chondrichthyes; order Lamniformes; family Lamnidae; genus Carcharodon; species Carcharodon carcharias. Next base: position 49,626,895 of record NC_054489.1, read on the forward strand.
AAAGGAAGTAGCGTCAGTTGTTAGGGAAGGGATGGGGGGGGAGAGAACACAGGAAGGAGCGTCTGTCGATCAGGAAGTGATGTTTTTGGGTGAAAACACAGGAAGGTGGGTGTGCCGATGGGGAAGGGATGGCGGTGGGTGAGACCACAGGAAGGAGCGTCTGTCGATAGGGAAGGCATGTGGGTGGGAGAGAACACAGGAAGGAGCGTCTGTCGATAGGGAAGGCATGTGGGTGGGAGAGAACACAGGAAGGAGGGTCTGTCGATAATGAAGGGTTGGGGGTGAGAGAGAACACAGGAAGGAGGGTTTGTCGACAGGGAAGGGATGGGGGTGGGAGAGAACACAGGAAGGAGGGTCTTTCGACAGGTAAGGGATGTGGGTTGGAGAGAACACAGGAAGGTGCGTCTGTCGACAGAGAAGGGATGGGGGTGGGAGAGAACACAGGAAGCAGGGCCTGTCGATAGGGAAGGGATGAAGGGAAAGTCAACACAGGAAGGAGGGTCTGTCGACAGGGAAGGGATGAGGGTGGGAGAGAACACAGGAAGGAGCGTCTGTCGACAGGGAAGGGATGGGGGTGGGAGAGAACACAGGAAGGAGGGTCTGTCGATAGGGAAGGGATGAGGGTGAGAGAGAACACCGGAAGGAGCGTCTGTCGATAGGGTAGTGATGAGAATGAGAGAGAACACAGGAAGGAGGTTCTGTCGATTAGGAAGGGATGGGGGTGGGAGAGAACACAGGAAGGAGCGTCTGTCGATAGGGAAGGGAGGAAGGGAAAGAAAATGCAGGAAGGAGGTTCTGTCGACAGGGAAGGGATGGGGGTGGGAGAGAACACATGAAGGAGGGTCTATCGATAAGGAAGGGATTGGGGTGGGAGAGAACAAAGGAAGGAGATTCCGTCGACAAGGAAGGGATGAAGGGAAAGAGAACAGAGGAAGGAGGGTCTGTCGACAGGGAAGTGATGAAGGGAAAGAGGACACAGGAAGGAGGGTCTGTCGATAGGGAAAGGGTGAAGGGAAAGAGAACACAGGAAGGAGGGTCTGTCGTTAGGGAAGGGAGGAAGGGAAAGAGAACACAGGAAGGAGGGTATGTCGACAGGGAAGCGAAGTGGGTGGGAGAGAACACAGGAAGGAGGGTCTGTCGATAGGGAAGGGAGGAAGGGAAAGAGAATGCAGGAAGGAGGGTCTGTCGATAAGCAAGGGATGAGGGTGGGAGAGAGCACAAGATGGAGCGTCTGTCGATGGGGAAGGGATGGGGGTGGAGAGAACAGAGGAAGGAGCGTCTGTCGACAGGGAAGAGTTAGGGGTGGGAGAGAACACAGGAAGGATGGTCTGTCGACAGGGAAGGGATGGGGGTGGGAGAGATCACAGGAAGGAGCATCTGTCGACAGGGAAGGGCTGAGGGTGAGAGAGAACACAGGAAGGAGGGTCTGTCGATAGGGATGGAATGAAGGGAAAGAGAACCCAGGAAGGAGGGTCTGTCGACAGGGAAGAGATGGGGGTGGAAGAGAACACAGGAAGGATGGTCTGTCGACAGGGAAGGGATGGGTGTGAGAGACAACACAAGAAGGAGGGTCTGTCGACAGGGAGCGGATGGGGGTGGGAGAGAACACAGGAAGGAGGTTCTGTTGACAGGCAAGGGATGGGGTGGGGAGAGATCACAGGAAGGAGTGTCTGTCGACAGGGAAGAATGGGAGTGGGAGAGAACACAGGAAGGAGGGTATGTCGACAGGGAAGGGATGGGGGTGGGAGAGAACCCAGGAAGGAGCGCCTGTCGATAGGGAAGGGATGAAGGGAAAGTGAACACAGGAAGGAGGGTCTGTGGATAGGGAAGGGAGGGAGGGAAAGAGAACACAGGAAGGAGGGTCTGTCGACAGGGAAGGGATGGGGGTGGGAGAGAACAAAGGAAGTAGCGTCTGTCGATGGGGAAGGGATGGGGGTGGAGAGAACACAGGAAGGAGGGTCAATCGATAGGGAAGGGATGAGGGTCGGAGAGAACAAAGGAAGTAGCGTCTGTCGTTAGGGAAGGGATGGGGGGGGAGAGAACACAGGAAGGAGGGTCTGTCGACAGGGAAGGGATGAAGGGAAAGTGAACACAGGAAGGAGGGTCTGTCAATAGGGAAGAGAGGGAGGGAAAGAGAACACAGAAAGGAGGGTCTGTCGACAGGGAAGGGATGGGGGTGGGAGAGAACACAGGAAGGAGGGTCTGTCGAAGGGAAGGGATGAAGGGAAAGTGAACACAGGAAGGAGGGTCTGTCGATAGGGAAGGGATGAAGGGAAAGTGAACACAGGAAGGAGGGTCTGTCGATAAGGAAGGGATGAGGGTGGGAGAGAACACAGGATGGAGTGTCTGTCGTTAGGGAAGGGATGAAGGGAAAGTGAACACAGGAAGGAGGGTCTGTCAATAGGGAAGAGAGGGAGGGAAAGAGAACACAGGAAGGAGGGTCTGTCGACAGGGAAGGGATGGGGGTGGGAGAGAACACAGGAAGGAGCGTCTGTCGACAGGGAAGGGATGGGGGTGGGAGAGAACACAGGAAGGAGCGTCTGTCGATAGGGAAGGGATGAAGGGAAAGTGAACACAGGAAGGAGGGTCTGTCAATAGGGAAGAGAGGGAGGGAAAGAGAACACAAGAAGGAGTCTACAGGGAAGGGATGAGGGTAAGAGAGAACACAGGAAGGAGGGTCTGTCGATAGGGTAGTGATGAGAATGAGAGAGAACACAGGAAGGAGTTTCTGTCGGTTAGAAAGGGATGAGGTTGAGAGAGAACACAGGAAGGAGCGTCTGTCGATAGGGACGGGAGGAAGGGAAAGAAAATGCAGGAAGGAGGGTCTGTCGACAGGGAAGGGATTGGGGTGAGAGAGAACAAAGGAAGGAGATTCCGTCGACAGCGAAGGGATGAAGGGAAAGAGAACAGAGGAAGGAGGGTCTGTCGACAGGGAAGTGATGAAGGGAAAGAGAACACAGGAAGGAGGGTCTGTCGATAGGGAAAGGGTGAAGGGAAAGAGAACACAGGAAGGAGGGTCTGTCGATAGGGAAGGGAGGAAGGGAAAGAGAACACAGGAAGGAGGGTCTGTCGATAGGGAAGGGAGGAAGGGAAAGAGAATGCAGGAAGGAGGGTCTGTCGATAAGCAAGGGATGAGTGTGGGAGAGAGCACAAGATGGAGCGTCTGTCGATGGGGAAGGGATGGGGGTGGGGAGAACACAGGAAGGAGGGTCAATCGATAGGGAAGGGATGAGGGTCGGAGAGAACAAAGGAAGTAGCGTCTGTCGTTAGGGAAGGGATGCGGGGGGAGAGAACACAGGAAGGAGCGTCTGTCGATCAGGAAGTGATGTTTTTGGGCGAAAACACAGGAAGGTGGTTGTGCCGATGGGGAAGGGATGGGGGTGGGTGAGAACACAGGAAGGAGGGTCTGTCGATAATGAAGGGTTGGGGGTGGGAGAGAACACAGGAAGGAGGGTTTGTCGACAGGTAAGGGATGGGGGTTGGAGCGAACACAGGACGGAGGGTCTGTCGACAGGGAAGGGATGGGGATGGGAGAGAACACAGGAAGGAGTTTCTGTCGACAGATAAGGGATGTGGGTGGGAGAGAACACAGGAAGGAGGGCCTGTCGATAGGGAAGGGATGAAGGGAAAGTGAACACAGGAAGGAGGGTCTGTCGATAGGGAAGGGATGAGGTTGAGAGAGAACACAGGAAGGAGGGTCTGTCGACAGGGAAGGGATGGGGGTGGGAGAGAACACAGGAAGGAGGGTCTATCGATAAGGAAGGGATTGGGGTGGGAGAGAACACAGGAAGGAGATTCCGTCAACAGGGAAGGGATGAAGGGAAAGAGAACAGAGGAAGGAGGGTCTGTCGACAGGGAAGTGATGAAGGGAAAGAGAACACAGGAAGGAGGGTCTGTCGATAGGGAAAGGGTGAAGGGAAAGAGAACACAGGAAGGAGGGTCTGTCAATAGGGAAGTGAGGAAGGGAAAGAGAACGCAGGAAGGAGGGTATGTCGACAGGGAAGGGATGAGGGTGAGAGAGTACACAGGAAGGAGGGTCTGTCGATAGGGAAGGGAGGAAGGGAAAGAGAACACAGGAAGGAGGGTCTGTCGACAGGGAAGGGATGGGGGTGGAAGACAACACAGGAAGGATGGTCTGTCGACAGGGAAGGGATGGGTGTGAGAGACAACACAAGAAGGAGTGTCTGTCGACAGGGAGCGGATGGGGGTGGGAGAGAACACAGGAAGGAGGTTCTGTTGACAGGCAAGGGATGGGGTGGGGAGAGATCACAGGAAGGAGCGTCTGTCGACAGGGAAGAATGGGAGTGGGAGAGAACACAGGAAGGAGGGTCTGTCGACAGGGAAGGGATGGGGGTGGGAGAGAACTTAGGAAGGAGGGTCAATCGATAGGGAAGGGATGAGGGTCGGAGAGAACAAAGGAAGTAGCGTCTGTCGTTAGGGAAGGGATGGGGGGGTAGAGAACACAGGAAGGAAGTGATCAGGAAGTGATGTTTTTGGGCGAAAACACAGGAAGGTGGGTGTGCCGATGGGGAAGGGATGTGGGTGGGTGAGAACACAGGAAGGAGCGTCTGTCGATAGGGAAGGGAGGAAGGGAAAGAGAATACAGGAAGGAGGGTCTGTCGTTAATGAAGGGTTGGGGGTGGGAGAGAACACAGGAAGGAGGGTTTGTCGACAGGGAAGGGATGTGGGTGGGAGAGAACACAGGAAGGAGTGTCTGTCGACAGGGAAGGGATGGGGATGGGAGAGAACACAGGAAGGAGTTTCTGTCGACAGGTAAGGGATGTGGGTGGGAGAGAACACAGGAAGGTGGGTCTGTCGACAGGGAAGGGATGAAGGGAAAGTGAACACAGGAAGGAGGGTCTGTCAATAGGGAAGAGAGGGAGGGAAAGAGAACACTGGAAGGAGGGTCTGTCGATAGGGAAGGGATGGGGGTGGGAGAGAACAGAGGAAGGAGGATCTGTCGATAAGGAAGGGATGAGGGTGAGAGAGAACACAGGAAGGAGCGTCTGTCGATAGGAAAGGGAAGAGCGTGAGAGAGAACACAGGAAGGAGCGTCTGTCAATAGGGTAGTGATGAGAATGAGAGAGATCACAGGAAGGAGGTTCTGTCGATTAGAAAGGGATGAGGTTGAGAGAGAACACAGGAAGGAGCGTCTGTCGATAGCGAAGGGAGGAAGGGAAAGAAAATGCAGGAAGGAGGGTCTGTCGACAGGGAAGGGATGGGGGTGGGAGAGAACACAGGAAGGAGGGTCTATCGATAAGGAAGGGATTGGGGTGGGAGAGAACAGAGGAAGGAGATTCCGTCGACAGGGAAGTGATGAAGGGAAAGAGAACAGAGGAAGGAGGGTCTGTCGACAGGGAAGTGATGAAGGGAAAGAGAACACAGGAAGGAGGGTCTGTCGATAGGGAAGGGAGGAAGGGAAAGAGAACACAGGAAGGAGGGTCTGTCGATAGGGAAGGGAGGAAGGGAAAGAGAACACAGGAAGGAGGGTCTGTCGATAAGCAAGGGATGAGGGTGGGAGAGAGCACAAGATGGAGCGTCTGTCGATGGGGAAGGGATTGGGGTGGAGAGAACACAGGAAGGAGGGTCAATCGATAGGGAAGGGATGAGGGTCGGAGAGAACAAAGGAAGTAGCGTCTGTCGTTAGGGAAGGGATGGGGGGGAGAGAACACAGGAAGGAGCGTCTGTCGATCAGGAAGTGATGTTTTTGGGCGAAAACGCAGGAAGGTGGGTGTGCCGATGGGGAAGGGATGGGGGTGGGTGAGAACACAGGAAGGAGGGTCTGTCGATAATGAAGGGTTGGGGGTGGGAGAGAACACAGGAAGGAGTTTCTGTCGACAGGTAAGGGATGTGGGTGGGAGAGAACAGAGGAAGGTGGGTCTGTCGACAGGGAAGGGATGGGGGTGGGAGAGAACACAGGAAGGAGTGTCTGTCGACAGGGAAGGGATGGGGATGGGAGAGAACACAGGAAGGAGTTTCTGTCGACAGGTAAGGGATGTGGGTGGGAGAGAACACAGGAAGGTGGGTCTGTCGACAGGGAAGGGATGAAGGGAAAGTGAACACAGGAAGGAGGGTCTGTGAATAGGGAAGAGAGGGAGGGAAAGAGAACACTGGAAGGAGGGTCTGTCGATAGGGAAGGGATGGGGGTGGGAGAGAACACAGGAAGGAGGATCTGTCGATAAGGAAGGGATGAGGGTGAGAGAGAACACAGGAAGTAGCGTCTGTCGATAGGAAAGGGAAGAGGGTGAGAGAGAACACAGGAAGGAGCGTCTGTCAATAGGGTAGTGATGAGAATGAGAGAGATCACAGGAAGGAGGTTCTGTCGATTAGAAAGGGATGAGGTTGAGAGAGAACACAGGAAGGAGCGTCTGTCGATAGCGAAGGGAGGAAGGGAAAGAAAATGCAGGAAGGAGGGTCTGTCGACAGGGAAGTGATGGGGGTGGGAGAGAACACAGGAAGGAGGGTCTATAGATAAGGAAGGGATTGGGGTGGGAGAGAAGAAAGGAAGGAGATTCCGTCGACAGGGAAGGGATGAAGGGAAAGAGAACAGAGGAAGGAGGGTCTGTCAACAGGGAAGTGATGAAACGAAAGAGGACACAGGAAGGAGGGTCTGTCGATAGGGAAAGGGTGAAGGGAAAGAGAACACAGGAAGGAGGGTCTGTCGATAGGGAAGGGAGGAAGGAAAAGAGAGCACAGGAAGGAGCGTGTGTCGACAGGGAAGGGATGGGGGTGGGAGAGAACACAGGAAGGAGCGTCTGTCGATAGGGAAGGGAGGAAGGGAAAGAGTATGCAGGAAGGAGGGTCTGTCGATAAGCAAGGGATGAGGGTGGGAAAGAGCACAAGATGGAGCGTCTGTCGATGGGGAAGGAATGGGGGTGGAGAGAACACAGGAAGAAGCGTCTGTCGACAGGGAAGGGCTAGGGGTGGGAGAGAACACAGGAAGGAGCGTTTGTCGACAGGGAAGGGATGAGGGTGAGAGAGAACACAGGAAGGAGGGTCTGTCAATAGGGATGGAATGAAGGGAAAGAGAACACAGGAAGGAGGGTCTGTCGACAGGGAAGGGATGGGGGTGGGAGAGAACACAGGAAGGATGGTCTGTCGACAGGGAAGGGATGGGTGTGAGAGACAACACAAGAAGGAGGGTCTGTCGACAGGGAGCGGATGGGGGTGGGAGAGAACACAGGAAGGAGCTTCTGTTGACAGGCAAGGGATGGGGTGGGGAGAGATCACAGGAAGGAGCGTCTGTCGACAGGGAAGAATGGGAGTGGGAGAGAACACAGGAAGGAGGGTCTGTCGACAGGGAAGGGATGGGGGTGGGAGAGAACCCAGGAAGGAGCGCCTTTCGATAGGGAAGGGATGAAGGGAAAGTGAACACAGGAAGGCGGGTCAGTCGACAGGGAAGGGATGGGGGTTGAAGAGAACACAGGAAGGAGGGTCAATCGACAGGGAAGGGATGAGGGTCGGAGAGAACAAAGGAAGTAGCGTCTGTCGTTAGGGAAGGGATGGGGGGGGAAAGAACACAGGAAGGAGCATCTGTCGATCAGGAAGTGATGTTTTTGGGCAAAAACACAGGAAGGTGGGTGTGCCGATGGGGAAGGGATGGGGGTGGGTGAGAACACAGGAAGGAGCGTCTGTCGATAGGGAAGGGATGTGGGTGGGTGAGAACACAGGAAGGAAGGTCTGTCGATAATGAAGGGTTGGGGGTGGGAGTGAACACAGGAAGGAGGGTTTGTCGACAGGGAAGGGATGGGGGTGGGAGAGAACACAGGAAGGAGGGTTTGTCGACAGGGAAGGGATGTGGGTGGGAGAGAACACAGGAATGAGGGTCTGTCGATAATGAAGGGTTGGGGGTGGGAGAGAACACAGGAAGGAGGGTTTGTCAACGGGGAAGGGATGGGGGTGGGAGAGAACACAGGAAGGAGTGTCTGTCGACAGGGAAGGGATGGGGATGGGAGAGAACACAGGAAGGAGTTTCTGTCGACATTTAAGGGATGTGGGTGGGAGAGAACACAGGAAGGTGGGTCTGTCGATAGGGAAGGGATGGGGGTGGGAGAGAACACAGGAAGGAGGGTCTATCGATAAGGAAGGGATTGGGGTGGGAGAGAACAGAGGAAGGGGATTCCGTCGACAGGGAAGTGATGAAGGGAAAGAGAACAGAGGAAGGAGGGTCTGTCGACAAGGAAGTGTTGAAGGGAAAGAGAACACAGGAAGGAGGGTCTGTCGATAGGGAAAGGGTGAAGGGAAAGAGAACACAGGAAGGAGGGTCTGTCGATAGGATGGGAGGAAGGGAAAGAGAACACAGGAAGGAGGGTCTGTCGATAGGGAAGGGAGGAAGGGAAAGAGAACACAGGAAGGAGGGTTTGTCGATAAGCAAGGGATGAGGGTGGGAGAGAGCACAAGATGGAGCGTCTGTCGATGGGGAAGGGATGGGGGTGGAGAGAACACAGGAAGGAGGGTCAATCGATAGGGAAGGGATGAGGGTCGGAGAGAACAAAGGAAGTAGCGTCTGTCGTTAGGGAAGGGATGGGGGGGGAGAGAACACAGGAAGGAGCGTCTGTCGATCAGGAAGTGATGTTTTTGGGCGAAAACACAGGAAGGTGGGTGTGCCGATGGGGAACAGATGGGGGTGGGTGAGAAAACAGGAAGGAGGGTCTGTCGATAATGAAGGGTTGGGGGTGGGAGAGAACACAGGAAGGAGTTTCTGTCGACAGGTAAAGGATGTGGGTGGGAGAGAACACAGGAAGGTGGGTCTGTCGACAGGGAAGGGATGGGGGTGGGAGAGAACACAGGAAGGAGGGCCTGTCGATAGGGAAGGGATGAAGGGAAAGTGAACACAGGAAGGAGGGTCTGTCAATAGGGAAGAGAGGGAGGGAAAGAGAACACAGGAAGGAGCGTCTGTCGACAGGGAATGGATGAGGGTGGGCGAGATACAGGAAGGAGCGTCTGTCGATAGGGAAGGGATGGGGTTGGGAGAGAACACAGGAAGGAGCGTCTGTCGACAGGGAAGGGATAGGGGTGTGAGAGAACACAGGAAGGAGCGTCTGTCGATAGGGAAGGGATGATGGGAAAGAGAACACAGGAAGGAGGGTCAGTCGACTGGGAAGGGATGAGGGTGAGAGAGAACACAGGAAGGAGGGTCTGTCAATAGGGAAGGGATGAGGGTGAGAGAGAACACAGGAAGGAGCGTCTGTTGATAGGGAAGGGAGGAAGGGAAAGAAAATGCAGGAAGGAGGGTCTGTCGACAGGGAAGTGATGGGGGTGGGAGAGAACACAGGAAGGAGTGTCTATCGATAAGGAAGGGATTGGGGTGGGAGAGAACAAAGGAAGAAGATTCCGTCAACAGGGAAGGGATGAAGGGAAAGAGAACAGAGGAAGGAGGGTCTGTCGATAGGGAAAGGGTGAAGGGAAAGAGAACACAGGAAGGAGGGTCTGTCGATGGGGAAGGGATGAGGGTTGGAGAGAACAAAGGAAGTAGCATCTGTCGTTAGGGAAGGGATGGTGGTGAGAGAACACAGGAAGGAGCGTCTGTCGATAGGGAAGGGATGGGGGTGGGAGAGAACACAGGAAGGAGCGTCTGTCGATAGGGAAGGGAGGAAGGGAAAGAGAATGCAGGAAGGAGGGTCTGTCGATAAGCAAGGGATGAGGGTGGGAGAGAGCACAAGATGGAGCGTCTGTCGATGGGGAAGGGATGGGGGTGGAGAGAACACAGGAAGGAGCGTCTGTCGACAGGGAAGGGTTAGGGTGGGAGAGAACACAGGAAGGATGGTCTGTCGACAGGGAAGGGAGGGGGGTGGGAGAGAACACAGGAAGGAGCATCTGTCGACAGGGAAGGGATGAGGGTGAGAGAGAACACAGGAAGTAGGGTCTGTCGATAGGGAAAGGGTGAAGGGAAAGAGAACACAGGAAGGAGAGTCTGTTGATAGGGAAGGGATGGGGGTGGAGAGAACACAGGAAGGAGGGTCAATCGATAGGGAAGGGATGAGGGTCGGAGAGAACAAAGGAAGTAGCGTCTGTCGTTAGGGAAGGGATGGGGGGGGAGAGAACACAGGAAAGAGCGTCTGTCGATAGGGAAGGGAGGAAGGGAAAGAAAATGCAGGAAGGAGGGTCTGTCGACAGGGAAGGGATGGGGGTGGGAGAGAACACAGGAAGGAGGGTCTATCGATAAGGAAGGGATTGGGGTGGGAGAGAAGAAATGAAGGAGATTGCGTCGACAGGGAAGGGATGAAGGGAAAGAGAACAGAGGAAGGAGGGTCTGTCGACAGGGAAGTGATGTAGCGAAAGAGGACACAGGAAGGAGGGTCTGTCGATAGGGAAAGGGTGAAGGGAAAGAGAACACAGGAAGGAGGGTCTGTCGATAGGGAAGGGAGGAAGGAAAAGAGAACACAGGAAGGAGCGTGTGTCGACAGGGAAGGGATGGGGGTGGGAGAGAACACAGGAAGGAGCGTCTGTCGATAGGGAAGGGAGGAAGGGAAAGAGAACGCAGGAAGGAGGGTCTGTCGATAAGCAAGGGATGAGTGTGGGAGAGAGCACAAGATGGAGCGTCTGTCGATGGGGAAGGGATGGGGGTGGAGAGAACACAGGAAGGAGGGTCAATCGATAGGGAAGGGATGAGGGTCGGAGAGAACAAAGGAAGCAGCGTCTGTCGTTAGGGAAGGGATGGGGGGGGAGAGAACACAGGAAGGAGCGTCTGTCGATAGGGAAGGGATGTGGGTGGGAGAGAACACAGGAAGGAGGGTCTGTCGATAGGGAAGGGATGGGGATGGGAGAGAACACAGGAAGGTGGGTCTGTCGATAGGGAAGGGATGAAGGGAAAGTGAACACAGGAAGGAGGGTCTGTCAATAGGGAAGAGAGGGAGGGAAAGAGAACACAGGAAGGATGGTCTGTCGACAGGGAAGGGAAGGGGGTGGGAGAGAACACAGGAAGGAGCGTCTGTCGACAGGGAAAGGATGGGAGTGAGAGAGAACACAGGAAGAATGTTCTGTCGACAGAGAAGGGATGTGGGTGGGAGAGAACACAGGAAGGAGGTTCTGTCAACAGGGAAGGGATGTGGGTGGGAGAGAACACAGGAAGGAGGGTCTGTCGACATGCAAGGGATGGGGTTGGGAGAGAACACAGGAAGGAGCGTCTGTCGATAGGGAAGTGATAAAGCGAAAGAGAACACAGGAAGTAGGATCTATCGTCAGGGAAGTAATGAATTGAAAGAGAACACAGGAAGGAGGGTCTGTCGATAGGGAAGGAATGAAGGGAAAGAGAACACAGCAAGTAGGTTCTGTCATCAGGGAAGTGATGAATTGAAAGAGAACACAGGAAGGAGGGTCTGTCGATAGGGAAAGGATGAAGGGAAATAGAACAAAGGAAGGAGGTTCTGTCGATAGGGAAAGGATGAAGGGAAAGAGAACACATGAAGGAGGGTCTGTCGATAGGGAAGGGAGGAATTGAAAGAGAACACAGGAAGGAGGATCTGTCGATAGGGAAGGAATGAAGGGAAAGAGAACACAGGAAGGAGGGTCAGTCGACAGGGAAGGGATGAGGGTGAGAGAGAACACAGGAAGGAGGGTCTGTCGATAGGGAAGGGCTGAGGGTGAGAGAGAACACAGGAAGGAGCATCTGTCTATAGTGTAGGGATGAGGGTGAGAGAGAACACAGGAAGGAGGTTCTGTTGATCAGGAAGGGATGAGTTTGAGAGAGAACACAGGAAGTAGCGTCTGTCGATAGGGAAGGGATGAGGGTGAGAGGGAACACAGGAAGAAGGGTCTGTCAACAGGGAATGGATGGGGGTGTGAGAGAACACTGGACGGAGGGTCTGTCGACAGGGAAGAGATGTGCTGGGATAGAACACAGGAAGCAGGGTCTGTCGATAGGGAAGCGATGAGGGTGAAAGAGAACACAGGAAGGAGGGTCTGTCGATAGGGAAGGGATGAGGATGAAAGAGAACACAGGAAGGAGGGTCTGTCGATAGGGAAGGGATGGGAGTGAAGAGAACACAGGAAGGAGGGTCTGTCGACAGGTAAGGGATGGGGGTTGTAGAGAACACAGGAAGGAGGGTCAATAGATAGGGAAGGGATGAGAGTCGGAGAGAACAAAGGAAGTAGGGTCTGTCGTTAGGGATGGGATGGGGGTGGGAGAGAACACAGGAAGGAGGGTCTGTCGATAGGGTAGGGATGAGGGTGAGAGAGAACACAGGAAGGAGGTTCTGTTGATCGGGAAGGGATGAGTTTGCGAGAGAACACAGGAAGGAGCGTCTGTCGATAGGGAAGGGATTAGGGTGAGAGGGAACACAGGAAGGAAGGTCTGTCGACAGAGAATGGATGGGGGTGTGAGAGAACACAGGAAGGAGCGTCTGTCGATAGGGAAGGGATGAGGGTGAGAGGGAACACAGGAAGGAGGGTCTGTCGACAGGGAATGGATGGGGGTGTGAGAGAACACAGGACGGAAGGTCTGTCGACAGGGAAGGGATGTGGTGGGATAGAACACAGGAAGCAGGGTCTGTCGATAGGGAAGGGATTAGTGTGAAAGAGAACACAGGAAGGAGGGTCTGTCGATAGGGAAGGGATGAGGGTGAAAGAGAACACAGGATGGAAGGTCTGTCGATAGGGAAGGGATGGGGGTGAGAGAGAACACAGGAAGGAGGGTTTGTCGACAGGGAAGGGTTGGGGGTGGGAGAGAACACAGGAAGGAGGGTCTGTCGACAGGGAAGGGTTGGGGGTGGGAGAGAACACAGGAAGGAGGGTCTGTCGATAGGGAAGGGATGTGGGTGAGAGAGAACACAGGAAGGAGGGTTTGTCGACAGGGACGGGTTGGAGGTGGGAGAGAACACAGGAAGGAGGGTCTGTCGACAGGGAAGGGTTGGGGGTGGTAGAGAACACCGGATGGAGGGTCTGTCGACAGGGAAGCGATGGAGGGAAAGAGAACACAGGAAGGAGGGTCTGTCGACATGGAAGGGATGGGGGTGGGAGAGAACACAGGAAGGAGGGTCTGTCGACAGGGAAGCGATGGAGGGAAATAGAACACAGGAAGGAGGGTCTGTCGACAGGGAAGGGATGTGTAGGGATAGAACACTGGAAGCAGGGTCTGTCGATAGGGAAGGGATTAGTGTGAAAGAGAACACAGGAAGGAGGGTCTGTCGATTGGGATGGGATGAGGGTGAAAGAGAACACAGGAAGGAGGGTCTGTCGGTAGGGAAGGGGTGGGGTTGAAGAGAACACAGGAAGGAGGGACTGTCGACAGGGGAATGGTTGGGGGTTGGAGAGAACACAGGAAGGAGGGTCAATCGATAGGGAAGGGATGAGGGTCGGAGAGAACAAAGCAAGTAGGGTCTGTCGTTAGGGAAGGGATGGGGGGGTGAGATAACACAGGAAGGATCGTCTGTCGATCGGGAAGTGATGTGGGTGGGCGAAAACACAGGAAGGTGGGTGTGCCGATGGGGAAGGGATGGGGGTGGGTGAGAACACAGGAAGGAGCGTCTGTCGACAGGGAAGGGATGATGGGAAAGAGAACACAAGAAGGAGGGTCAGTCGACAGGGAAAGGATGAGGGTGAGAGAGAACACAGGAAGGAGCGTCTATCGATAGGGAAGGGATGAGGGTGAGAGAGAACACAGGAAGGAGCGTCTGTCGATAGGGAAGGGATGAGGTTGAGAGAGAACACAGGAAGGAGCGTCTGTCGACAGGGAAGGGAGGAAGGGAAAGAGAACGCAGGAAGGAGCGTGTGTCGTTGGGGAAGGGATGGGGGTGGGAGAGAACACAGGAAGGAGGGTCTGTCGACAGGGAAGGAATGAAGGGAAAGTGAACACAGGATGGAGGGTCTGTCGACAGGGATGGGATGGGGTTGGAAGAAAACACAGGAAGAAGGGTCTGTCGACTGGGAAGGGATGGGAGTGGGAGAGAACACAGGAAGGAGGGTCTGTCGACAGGGAACGGATGGGGGTGGGAGAGAACACAGGAAGGAGGTTCTGTCGACAGGCAAGGGATGGGGTGGGGAGAGATCTCAGGAAGGAGCGTCTGTCGACATGGAAGGCATGGGAGTGGGAGAGAACACAGGAAGGAGGGTCTGTCGACAGGGAAGGGATGGGGGTGGGAGAGAACACAGGAAGGAGGGTCTGTCGATAGGGAAGGGATGGGGGTGGGAGAGAGCACAGGAAGTAGCGTCTGTCGATAGGGAAGGGATGGGGGTGGGAGGGAACACAGGAAGGAGGGTCGGTCGACATTGAAGGGATGGGGATGGGAGAGAACACAGGAAGGAGGATCTGTCAACAGGGAACGGATATGGGTGGGAGAGAACACAGGAAGGAGCGTCTGTCGACAGGGAAGGGATAGGGGCGGGAGAGAACACAGGAAGGATGATCTGTCGACAGGGAAGTGATGAAGGGAAATAGAGCACAGGTAGGAGGGTCTGTCGATGGGGAAAGGATGAAGGGAAAGAGAACACAGGAATGAGGGTCTGTCGATAGGGAAGGGAGGAAGGGAAAGAGAACAAAGGAAGGAGCGTGTGCCGATAGTGAAGGGATGAAGGGAAATAGAACACAGGAAGGAGGGTCTGTCGACAGGGAAGGGATGAGGGTGAGAGAAAACACAGGAAGGAGGGTCTGTCGATAGGGAAGGGATGAGGGTGAGAGAGAACACAAGAAGGAGCGTCTGACGATAGGGTAGGGATGAGGGTGAGAGAGAACACAGGAAAGAGGTTCTGTCGATAGGGAAGGGATGAGGTTGAGAGAGAACACAGGAAGTAGCGTCTGTCGATAGGGAATGGATGAGGGTGAGAGGGAACACAGGAAGGAGGGTCTGTCGACAGGGAATGGATGGCGGTGTGAGCGAACACAGGACGGAGGTTCTGTCGACAGGGAAGGGATGGGGTGGGATAGAACACAGGAAACAGGGTCTGTCGATAGGGAAGGGATTAGTTTGAAAGAGAACACAGGAAGGGGGGTCTGTCGATAGGGAAGGGATGAGGGTGAAAGAGAACACAGGAAGGAGGGTCTGTCGATAGGGAAGGGATGGGGTTGGAGAGAACACAGGAAGGAGGGTCAATCAATAGGGAAGGAATGAGGATCGGAGAGAACAAAGGAAGGAGGGTCTGTCGTTAGGGAAGGGATGAAGGGAAAGAGAACACCGGAAGGAGGGTCGTCGATGGGGAGAGGCTGAAGGGAAAGAGAACACAGGAAGGAGGGTCTGTCGATAGGGAAGGGAGGAAGGGAAAGAGAACGCAGGAAGGAGGGTCTCTCAACAGGGACGGGATGGGGGTGGGAGAGAACACAGGAAGGAGGGTCAGTCGATAAGGAAGGGATGAGGGTGGGAGAGAACACAGGAAGGAGCGTCTGTCGATAGGGAAGGGATGAGGGTGAGAGGGAACACAGGAAGGAGGGTCTGTCGACAGGGAATGGATGGGGGTGTGAGAGAACACAGGACGGAGTGTCTGTCGACAGGGAAGGGATGGGGGTGGGATAGAACACAGGAAGCAGGGTCTGTCGATAGGGAAGGGATTAGTGTGAAAGAGAACACAGGAAGGAGGGTCTGTCGATAGGGAAGGGATGACGGTGAAAGAGAACACAGGAAGGAGGTTCTGTCGATAGGGAAGGGATGGGGGTGAAGAGAACATAGGAAGGAGGGTCTGTCGACAGGGAAGGGATGAGGGTTGCAGAGAACACAGGAAGGAGCATCAATCGAAAGGGAAGGGATGAGGGTGGGAGAGAACAAAGGAAGGAGGGTCTGTCGTTAGGGAAGGGATGGGGGTGGGAGAGAACACAGGAAGGAGCGTCTGTCGATAGGGAAGGGATGAGGTTGGGAGAGAACACAGGAAGGAGATTCCGTCGACAGGGAAGGGATGAAGGGAAAGAGAAAACAAGAAGGAGGGTCTGTCGACAGGGAAGTGATGAAGGGAAAGAGAACACAGGAATGATCGTCTGTCGATAGGGAAAGGGTGAAGGGAAACAGACCACAGGAAGGAGGGTCTGTCGATAGGGAAGGGATGGGGATGGGAGAGAACACAGGAAGGTGGGTCTGTCGATAGGGAAGGGATGAAGGGAAAGTGAACACAGGAAGGAGGGTCTGTCAATAGGGAAGAGAGGGAGGGAAAGAGAACACAGGAAGGATGGTCTGTCGACAGGGAAGGGAAGGGGGTGGGAGAGAACACAGGAAGGAGCGTCTGTCGACAGGGAAAGGATGGGAGTGAGAGAGAACACAGGAAGAATGTTCTGTCGACAGAGATGGGATGTGGGTGGGAGAGAACACAGGAAGGAGGTTCTGTCAACAGGGAAGGGATGTGGGTGGGAGAGAACACAGGAAGGAGGGTCTGTCGACATGCAAGGGATGGGGTTGGGAGAGAACACAGGAAGGAGCGTCTGTCGATAGGGAAGTGATGAAGCGAAAGAGAACACAGGAAGTAGGATCTATCGTCAGGGAAGTAATGAATTGAAAGAGAACACAGGAAGGAGGGTCTGTCGATAGGGAAGGAATGAAGGGAAAGAGAACACAGCAAGTAGGTTCTGTCATCAGGGAAGTGATGAATTGAAAGAGAACACAGGAAGGAGGGTCTGTCGATAGGGAAAGGATGAAGGGAAATAGAACAAAGGAAGGAGGTTCTGTCGATAGGGAAAGGATGAAGGGAAAGAGAACACATGAAGGAGGGTCTGTCGATAGGGAAGGGAGGAATTGAAAGAGAACACAGGAAGGAGGATCTGTCGATAGGGAAGGAATGAAGGGAAAGAGAACACAGGAAGGAGGGTCAGTCGACAGGGAAGGGATGAGGGTGAGAGAGAACACAGGAAGGAGGGTCTGTCGATAGGGAAGGGCTGAGGGTGAGAGAGAACACAGGAAGGAGCATCTGTCTATAGTGTAGGGATGAGGGTGAGAGAGAACACAGGAAGGAGGTTCTGTTGATCAGGAAGGGATGAGTTTGAGAGAGAACACAGGAAGTAGCGTCTGTCGATAGGGAAGGGATGAGGGTGAGAGGGAACACAGGAAGGAGGGTCTGTCAACAGGGAATGGATGGGGGTGTGAGAGAACACTGGACGGAGGGTCTGTCGACAGGGAAGAGATGTGCTGGGATAGAACACAGGAAGCAGGGTCTGTCGATAGGGAAGCGATGAGGGTGAAAGAGAACACAGGAAGGAGGGTCTGTCGATAGGGAAGGGATGAGGATGAAAGAGAACACAGGAAGGAGGGTCTGTCGATAGGGAAGGGATGGGAGTGAAGAGAACACAGGAAGGAGGGTCTGTCGACAGGTAAGGGATGAGGGTTGTAGAGAACACAGGAAGGAGGGTCAATAGATAGGGAAGGGATGAGAGTCGGAGAGAACAAAGGAAGTAGGGTCTGTCGTTAGGGATGGGATGGGGGTGGGAGAGAACACAGGAAGGAGGGTCTGTCGATAGGGTAGGGATGAGGGTGAGAGAGAACACAGGAAGGAGGTTCTGTTGATCGGGAAGGGATGAGTTTGCGAGAGAACACAGGAAGGAGCGTCTGTCGATAGGGAAGGGATTAGGGTGAGAGGGAACACAGGAAGGAAGGTCTGTCGACAGAGAATGGATGGGGGTGTGAGAGAACACAGGACGGAAGGTCTGTCGACAGGGAAGGGATGTGGTGGGATAGAACACAGGAAGCAGGGTCTGTCGATAGGGAAGGGATTAGTGTGAAAGAGAACACAGGAAGGAGGGTCTGTCGATAGGGAAGGGATGAGGGTGAAAGAGAACACAGGATGGAAGGTCTGTCGATAGGGAAGGGATGGGGGTGAGAGAGAACACAGGAAGGAGGGTTTGTCGACAGGGAAGGGTTGGGGGTGGGAGAGAACACAGGAAGGAGGGTCTGTCGACAGGGAAGGGTTGGGGGTGGGAGAGAACACAGGAAGGAGGGTCTGTCGACAGGGAAGGGATGTGGGTGAGAGAGAACACAGGAAGGAGGGTTTGTCGACAGGGACGGGTTGGAGGTGGGAGAGAACACAGGAAGGAGGGTCTGTCGACAGGGAAGGGTTGGGGGTGGTAGAGAACACCGGATGGAGGGTCTGTCGACAGGGAAGCGATGGAGGGAAAGAGAACACAGGAAGGAGGGTCTGTCGACATGGAAGGGATGGGGGTGGGAGAGAACACAGGAAGGAGGGTCTGTCGACAGGGAAGCGATGGAGGGAAATAGAACACAGGAAGGAGGGTCTGTCGACAGGGAAGGGATGTGTAGGGATAGAACACTGGAAGCAGGGTCTGTCGATAGGGAAGGGATTAGTGTGAAAGAGAACACAGGAAGGAGGGTCTGTCGATTGGGATGGGATGAGGGTGAAAGAGAACACAGGAAGGAGGGTCTGTCGGTAGGGAAGGGGTGGGGTTGAAGAGAACACAGGAAGGAGGGACTGTCGACAGGGGAATGGTTGGGGGTTGGAGAGAACACAGGAAGGAGGGTCAATCGATAGGGAAGGGATGAGGGTCGGAGAGAACAAAGCAAGTAGGGTCTGTCGTTAGGGAAGGGATGGGGGGGTGAGATAACACAGGAAGGATCGTCTGTCGATCGGGAAGTGATGTGGGTGGGCGAAAACACAGGAAGGTGGGTGTGCCGATGGGGAAGGGATGGGGGTGGGTGAGAACACAGGAAGGAGCGTCTGTCGACAGGGAAGGGATGATGGGAAAGAGAACACAAGAAGGAGGGTCAGTCGACAGGGAAAGGATGAGGGTGAGAGAGAACACAGGAAGGAGCGTCTATCGATAGGGAAGGGATGAGGGTGAGAGAGAACACAGGAAGGAGCGTCTGTCGATAGGGAAGGGATGAGGTTGAGAGAGAACACAGGAAGGAGCGTCTGTCGACAGGGAAGGGAGGAAGGGAAAGAGAAAGCAGGAAGGAGCGTGTGTCGATGGGGAAGGGATGGGGGTGGGAGAGAACACAGGAAGGAGGGTCTGTCGACAGGGAAGGAATGAAGGGAAAGTGAACACAGGATGGAGGGTCTGTCGACAGGGATGGGATGGGGTTGGAAGAAAACACAGGAAGAAGGGTCTGTCGACTGGGAAGGGATGGGAGTGGGAGAGAACACAGGAAGGAGGGTCTGTCGACAGGGAATGGATGGGGGTGGGAGAGAACACAGGAAGGAGGTTCTGTCGACAGGCAAGGGATGGGGTGGGGAGAGATCTCAGGAAGGAGCGTCTGTCGACATGGAAGGCATGGGAGTGGGAGAGAACACAGGAAGGAGGGTCTGTCGACAGGGAAGGGATGGGGGTGGGAGAGAACACAGGAAGGAGGGTCTGTCGATAGGGAAGGGATGGGGGTGGGAGAGAGCACAGGAAGTAGCGTCTGTCGATAGGGAAGGGATGGGGGTGGGAGGGAACACAGGAAGGAGGGTCGGTCGACATTGAAGGGATGGGGATGGGAGAGAACACAGGAAGGAGGATCTGTCAACAGGGAACGGATATGGGTGGGAGAGAACACAGGAAGGAGCGTCTGTCGACAGGGAAGGGATAGGGGCGGGAGAGAACACAGGAAGGATGATCTGTCGACAGGGAAGTGATGAAGGGAAATAGAGCACAGGTAGGAGGGTCTGTCGATGGGGAAAGGATGAAGGGAAAGAGAACACAGGAATGAGGGTCTGTCGATAGGGAAGGGAGGAAGGGAAAGAGAACAAAGGAAGGAGCGTGTGCCGATAGTGAAGGGATGAAGGGAAATAGAACACAGGAAGGAGGGTCTGTCGACAGGGAAGGGATGAGGGTGAGAGAAAACACAGGAAGGAGGGTCTGTCGATAGGGAAGGGATGAGGGTGAGAGAGAACACAAGAAGGAGCGTCTGACGATAGGGTAGGGATGAGGGTGAGAGAGAACACAGGAAAGAGGTTCTGTCTATAGGGAAGGGATGAGGTTGAGAGAGAACACAGGAAGTAGCGTCTGTCGATAGGGAATGGATGAGGGTGAGAGGGAACACAGGAAGGAGGGTCTGTCGACAGGGAATGGATGGCGGTGTGAGCGAACACAGGACGGAGGTTCTGTCGACAGGGAAGGGATGGGGTGGGATAGAACACAGGAAACAGGGTCTGTCGATAGGGAAGGGATTAGTTTGAAAGAGAACACAGGAAGGGGGGTCTGTCGATAGGGAAGGGATGAGGGTGAAAGAGAACACAGGAAGGAGGGTCTGTCGATAGGGAAGGGATGGGGTTGGAGAGAACACAGGAAGGAGGGTCAATCAATAGGGAAGGAATGAGGATCGGAGAGAACAAAGGAAGGAGGGTCTGTCGTTAGGGAAGGGATGAAGGGAAAGAGAACACCGGAAGGAGGGTCGTCGATGGGGAGAGGCTGAAGGGAAAGAGAACACAGGAAGGAGGGTCTGTCGATAGGGAAGGGAGGAAGGGAAAGAGAACGCAGGAAGGAGGGTCTCTCAACAGGGACGGGATGGGGGTGGGAGAGAACACAGGAAGGAGGGTCAGTCGATAAGGAAGGGATGAGGGTGGGAGAGAACACAGGAAGGAGCGTCTGTCGATAGGGAAGGGATGAGGGTGAGAGGGAACACAGGAAGGAGGGTCTGTCGACAGGGAATGGATGGGGGTGTGAGAGAACACAGGACGGAGTGTCTGTCGACAGGGAAGGGATGGGGGTGGGATAGAACACAGGAAGGAGGGTCTGTCGATAGGGAAGGGATGGGGTTGGAGAGAACACAGGAAGGAGGGTCAATCAATAGGGAAGGAATGAGGATCGGAGAGAACAAAGGAAGGAGGGTCTGTCGTTAGGGAAGGGATGAAGGGAAAGAGAACACCGGAAGGAGGGTCGTCGATGGGGAGAGGCTGAAGGGAAAGAGAACACAGGAAGGAGGGTCTGTCGATAGGGAAGGGAGGAAGGGAAAGAGAACGCAGGAAGGAGGGTCTCTCAACAGGGACGGGATGGGGGTGGGAGAGAACACAGGAAGGAGGGTCAGTCGATAAGGAAGGGATGAGGGTGGGAGAGAACACAGGAAGGAGCGTCTGTCGATAGGGAAGGGATGAGGGTGAGAGGGAACACAGGAAGGAGGGTCTGTCGACAGGGAATGGATGGGGGTGTGAGAGAACACAGGACGGAGTGTCTGTCGACAGGGAAGGGATGGGGGTGGGATAGAACACAGGAAGCAGGGTCTGTCGATAGGGAAGGGATTAGTGTGAAAGAGAACACAGGAAGGAGGGTCTGTCGATAGGGAAGGGATGACGGTGAAAGAGAACACAGGAAGGAGGTTCTGTCGATAGGGAAGGGATGGGGGTGAAGAGAACATAGGAAGGAGGGTCTGTCGACAGGGAAGGGATGAGGGTTGCAGAGAACACAGGAAGGAGCATCAATCGAAAGGGAAGGGATGAGGGTGGGAGAGAACAAAGGAAGGAGGGTCTGTCGTTAGGGAAGGGATGGGGGTGGGAGAGAACACAGGAAGGAGCGTCTGTCGATAGGGAAGGGATGAGGGTGGGAGAGAACACAGGAAGGAGATTCCGTCGACAGGGAAGGGATGAAGGGAAAGAGAAAACAAGAAGGAGGGTCTGTCGACAGGGAAGTGATGAAGGGAAAGAGAACACAGGAATGAGCGTCTGTCGATAGGGAAAGGATGAAGGGAAAGAGACCACAGGAAGGAGTGTCTGTCAATAGGGAAGGGAGGAAGGGAAAGAGAACGCAGGAAGGAGCGTGTGTCGATGGGGAAGGGATGAGGGTGGGAGAGAACACAGGAAGGAGGGTCTGTCGATAGGGAAGGAATGAAGGGAAAGTGAACACAGGATAGAGGATCTGTCGACAGGGATGGGATGGGGTTGGAAGAAAACACAGGAAGGAGGGTCTGTCGACAGGGAAGGGATGGGAGTGGGAGAGAACACAGGAAGGAGGGTCTGTCGACAGGGAACGGATGGGGGTGGGAGAGAACACAGGAAGGAGGTTCTGTCGACAGGCAAGGGATGGGGTGGGGAGAGATCTCAGGAAGGAGCGTCTGTCGACAGGGAAGGCATGGGAGTGGGAGAGAACACAGGAAGGAGGGTCTGTCGACAGGGAAGGGATGGGGGTGGTAGAGAACACAGGAAGGAGGGCCTGTCGATAAGGAAGGGATGAAGGTAAAGTGAACACAGGAAGGAGGGTCTGTCGATAGGGAAGTGTGGGAGGGAAAGAGAACACAGGAAGGAGGGTCTGTCGATAAGGAAGGGATGAGGGTGGGAGAGAACACAGGAAGGTGCGTCTGTCGATAGGGAAGGGATGGGGGTGGGAGGGAACACAGGAAGGAGGGTCGGTCGATATTGAAGGGATGGGGATGGGAGAGAACACAGGAAGGAGGGTCTGTCGATTGGGGAGGGATGAAGGGAAAGTGAACAAAGGAAGGAGTGTCTGTTGATAGGGAAGGGAGGGAGGGAAAGAACACAGGAAGGGGGGTCTGTCGACAGGGAAGGGATAGCGGTGGGAGCGAACACAGGAAGGAGGTTCTGTCGACAGGGAAGTGATGGGGATGGGAGAGAACACAGGAAGGAGGTTCTGTCGACAGGGAACGGATGTGGGTGGGAGAGAACACAGGAAGGAGCTTCTGTCGACAGGGAAGGGATAGGGGCGGGAGAGAACACAGGAAGGATGATCTGTCGACAGGGAAGGGATAGGGGTGGGAGAGAACACAGGAAGGAGCGTCTGTCGACAGGGAAGGAATGAAGGGAAAGAGAACACAGGAAGGAGGGTCTGTCGATAGGGAAGTGATGAAGCGAAAGAGAACACAGGAAGTAGGTTCTGTCGTCAGGGAAGTGATGAATTGAAAGTGAACGCAGGAAGGAGGGTCTGTCGAAAGGGAAGTGATGAAGGGAAATAGAACACAGGAAGGAGGGTCTGTCGATGGGGAATGGATGAAGGGAAAGAGAACACAGGAAGGAGGGTCTGTCGATGGGGAATGGATGAAGGGAAAGAGAACACAGGAATGAGGGTCTGTTGATAGAGAAGGGAGGAAGGGAAAGAGAACAAAGGAAGGAGCGTGTGCCGATAGTGAAGGGATGAAGGGAAAGAGAACACAGGAAGGAGGGTCTGTCGACAGGGAAGGGATGAGGGTGAGAGAAAACACAGGAAGGAGGGTCTGTCGATAGGGAATGGATGAGGGTGAGAGAGAACACAGGAAGGAGCGTCTGTCGATAGGGTAGGGATGAGGGTGAGAGAGAACACAGGAAGGAGGTTCTGTCGATAGGGAAGGGATGAGGTTGAGAGAGAACACAGGAAGTAGCGTCTGTCGATAGGGAATGGATGAGGGTGAGAGGGAACGCAGGAAGGAGGGTCTGTCGACAGGGAATGGATGGCGGTGTGAGCGAACACAGGAGGGAGGGTCTGTCGACAGGGAAGGGATGGGGTGGGATAGAACACAGGAAGCAGGGTCTGTCGATAGGGAAGGGATTAGTTTGAAAGAGAACACAGGAAGGAGGGTCTGTCGATAGGGAAGGGATGGGGGTTGGAGAGAACACAGGAAGGCGGGTCAATCAATAGGGAAGGAATGAGGGTCGGAGAGATCAAAGGAAGGAGGGTCTGTCGTTAGGGAAGGGATGAAGGGAAAGAGAACACCGGAAGGAGGGTCGTCGATGGGGAGAGGCTGAAGGGAAAGAGAACACAGGAAGGAGGGTCTGTCGATAGGGAAGGGAGGAAGGGAAAGAGAACGCTGGAAGGAGGGTCTCTCAACAGGGACGGGATGGGGGTGGGAGAGAACACAGGAAGGAGGGTCTGTCGATAACGAAGGGATGGGGGTGGGAGAGAACACAGGAAGGAGGGTCTGTCGATAAGGAAGGGATGAGGGTGGGAGAGAACACAGGAAGAAGTGTTTGTCGATAGGGAAGGGATGAGGGTGAGAGGGAACACAGGAAGGAGGGTCTGTCGATAGGGAATGGATTTGGGTGTGAGAGAACACAGGACGGAGTGTCTGTCGACAGGGAAGGGATGGGGGTGGGATAGAACACAGGAAGGAGGGTCTGTCGATAGGGAAGGGATGAGGGTGAAAGAGAACACAGGAAGGAGGGTCTGTCGATATGGAAGGGATGGGGGTGAAGAGAACACAGGACAGAGTGTCTGTCGACAGGGAAGGGATGGGGGTGGGATAGAACACAGGAAGGAGGGTCTGTCGATAGGGAAGGGATGAGGGTGAAAGAGAACACAGGAAGGAGGGTCTTTCGATAGGGAAGGGATGGGGGTGAAGAGAACACAGTAAGGAGCATCAATCTTCAGGGAAGGGATGGGGGTGGGAGAGAACACAGCAAGGAGCTTCTGTCAATAGGGAAGGGATGGGGGTGGGAGAGAACACAGGAAGCAGGGTCTGTCGATAGGGAAGGAATGAAGGGAAATTGAACACAGGATGGAGGGTCTGTCGACAGGGATGGGATGGGGTTGGAAGAAAACACAGGAAGGAGGGTCTGTCGACAGGGAAGGGATTGGAGTGGGAGAGAACACAGGAAGGAGGGTCTGTCGACAGGGAACGGATGGGGGTGGGAGAGAACACAGGAAGGAGGTTCTGTCGACAGGCAAGGGATGGGGGTGGGGAGAGATCTCAGGAAGGAGCGTCTGTCGACAGGGAAGGCATGGGAAAGGAGAGAACACAGGAAGGAGGGTCTGTCGACAGGGAAGGGATGGGGGTGGGAGAGAACACAGGAAGGAGGGCCTGTCGATAGGGAAGGGATGAAGGTAAAGTGAACACAGGAAGGAGGGTCTGTCGATAGGGAAGTGTGGGAGGGAAAGTGAACACAGGAAGGAGGGTCTGTCGACAGGGAAGGGATGGGGGTGGGAGGGAACACAGCAACGAGGGTCTGTCGATAGGGAAGGGATGAAGGTAAAGTGAACACAGGAGGGAGGGTCTGTCGATAGGGAAGTGTGGGAGGGAAAGTGAACACAGGAAGGAGGGTCTGTCGACAGGGAAGGGATGGGGGTGGGAGGGAACACAGGAAGGAGGGTCGGTCGACATTGAAGGGATGGGGATGGGAGAGAACACAGGAAGGAGGGTCTGTCGATAGGGGAGGGATGAAGGGAAAGAGAACACAGGATGGGGGGTCTGGCGACAGGGAAGGGATAGCGGTGGGAGAGAACACAGGAAGGAGGGTCTGTCGATAAGGAAGGGATGAGGGTGGGAGAGAACACAGGAAGGAGGGTCTGTCGACAGGGAACGGATGTGGGCGGGAGCGAACACAGGAAGGATGATCTGTCGACAGGGAAGGGATGGGGGTGGGAGAGAACACAGGAAGGAGCGTCTGTCGACAGGGAAGGAATGAAGGGAAAGAGAACACAGGAAGGAGGGTCTGTCGATAGGGAAGTGATGAATCGAAAGAGAACACAGGAAGTAGGTTCTGTCGTCAGGGAAGTGATGAATTGAAAGAGAACACAGGAAGGAGGGTCTGTCGAAAGGGAAGTGATGAAGGGAAATAGAACACAGGAAGGAGGGTCTGTCGATGGGGAAAGGATGCACGGAAAGAGAACACAGGAATGAGGGTCTGTCGATAGGGAAGGGAGGAAGGGAAAGCGAACAAAGGAAGGAGCGTGTGCCGATAGTGAAGGGATGAAGGGAAAGAGAACACAGGAAGGAGGGTCTGTCGACAGGAAAGGGATGAGGGTGAGAGAAAACACAGGAAGGAGGGTCTGTCGATAGGGAAGGGATGAGGGTGAGAGAGAACACAGGAAGGAGCGTCTGTCGATAGGGTAGGGATGAGGGTGAGAGAGAACACAGGAAGGAGGTTCTGTCGATAGGGAAGGGATGAGGTTGAGAGAGAACACAGTAAGTAGCGTCTGTCGATAGGGAATGGATGAGGGTGAGAGGGAACACAGGAAGGAGGGTCTGTCGACAGGGAATGGATGGCGGTGTGAGCGAACACAGGACGGAGGGTCTGTCGACAGGGAAGGGATGGGGTGGGATAGAACACAGGAAGCAGGGTCTGTCGATAGGGAAGGGATTAGTTTGAAAGAGAACACAGGAAGGAGGGTCAATCAGTAGGGAAGGAATGAGGGTCGGAGAGAACAAAGGAAGGAGGGTCTGTCGTTAGGGAAGGGATGAAGGGAAAGAGAACACCGGAAGGAGGGTCGTCGATGGGGAGAGGCTGAAGGGAAAGAGAACACAGGAAGGAGGGTCTGTCGATAGGGAAGGGAGGAAGGGAAAGAGAACGCAGGAAGGAGGGTGTCTCAACAGGGACGGGATGGGGGTGGGAGAGAACACAGGAAGGAGGGTCTGTCGATAAGGAAGGGATGAGGGTGGGAGAGAACACAGGAAGGAGCGTCTGTCGATAGTGAAGGGATGAGGGTGAAAGGGAACACAGGAAGGAGGGTCTGTCGACAGGGAATGGATGGGGGTGGGAGAGAACACAGGACGGAGTGTCTGTCGACAGGGAAGGGATGGGGGTGGGATAGAACACAGGAAGCAGGGTCTGTCGATAGGGAAGGGATTAGTGTGAAAGAACACAGGAAGGAGCGTCTGTCGATAGGGAAGGGATGAGGGTGAAAGAGAACACAGGAAGGAGGGTCTGTCGATAGGGGAGGGATGAGGGTGAAAGAGAACACAGGAAGGAGGGTCTGTCGATAGGGAAGGGATGGGGATGAAGAGAACACAGGAAGGAGGGTCTGTCGATGGGGAATGGATGAAGGGAAAGAGAACACAGGAATGAGGGTCTGTCGATAGGGAAGGGAGGAAGGGAAAGAGAACAAAGGAAAGATCGTGTGCCGATAGTGAAGGGATGAAGGGAAAGAGAACACAGGAAGGAGGGTCTGTCGACAGGGAAGGGATGAGGGTGAGAGAAAACACAGGAAGGAGGGTCTGTCGATAGGGAAGGGATGAGGGTGAGAGAGAACACAGGAAGGAGCGTCTGTCGATAGGGTAGGGATGAGGGTGAGAGAGAACACAGGAAGGAGGTTCTGTCGATAGGGAAGGGATGAGGTTGAGAGAGAACACAGGAAGTAGCGTCTCTCGATAGGGATTGGATGAGGGTGAGAGGGAACGCAGGAAGGAGGGTCTGTCGACAGGGAATGGATGGCGGTGTGAGCGAAAACAGGACGGAGGGTCTGTCGACAGGGAAGGGATGGGGTGGGATAGAACACAGGAAGCAGGGTCTGTCGATAGGGAAGGGATTAGTTTGAAAGAGAACACAGGAAGGAGGGTCTGTCGATAGGGAAGGGATGAGGGTGATAGAGAACACAGGGAGGATGGTCTGTCGATAGGGAAGGGATGGGGTTGGAGAGAACACAGGAAGGAGGGTCAATCAATAGGGAAGGAATGAGGGTCGGAGAGAACAAAGGAAGGACGGTCTGTCGTTAGGGAAGGGATGAAGGGAAAGAGAACACCGGAAGGAGGGTCTTCGATGGGGAGAGGCTGAAGGGAAAGAGAACACAGGAAGGAGGGTCTGTCGATAGGGAAGGGAGGAAGGGAAAGAGAACGCAGGAAGGAGGGTCTCTCAACAGGGACGGGATGGGGGTGGGAGAGAACACAGGAAGGAGGGTCTGTCGATAAGGAAGGGATGAGGGTGGGAGAGAACACAGGAAGGAGCGTCTGTCGATAGGGAAGGGATGAGGGTGAGAGGGAACACAGGAAGGAGGGTCTGTCGACAGGGAATGGATGGGGGTGTGAGAGAACACAGGACGGAGTGTCTGTCGACAGGGAAGGGATGGGGGTGGGATAGAACACAGGAAGCAGGGTCTGTCGATAGGGAAGGGATTAGTGTGAAAGAGAACACAGGCAGGAGGGTCTGTCGATAGGGAAGGGATGGGGGTGAAGAGAACACAGGAAGGTGGGTCTGTCGACAGGGAAGGGATGAGGGTTGCAGAGAACACAGGAAGGAGCATCAATCGATAGGGAATGGATGAGGGTGAAAGAGAACACAGGAAGGAGGGTCTGTCGATAGGGAAAGGGTGAAGGGAAAGAGAACACAGGAAGGAGGGTCTGTCGATGGGGAAGTGATGAAGCAAAAGAGAACACAGGAAGTAGGTTCTGTCGTCAGGGAAGTGATGAATTGAAAGAGAACACAGGAAGGAGGGTCTGTCGAAAGGGAAGTGATGAAGGGAAATAGAACACAGGAAGGAGGGTCTGTCGATGGGGAATGGATGAAGGGAAAGAGAACACAGGAATGAGGGTCTGTCGATAGGGAAGGGAGGAAGGGAAAGAGAACAAAGGAAGGATCGTGTGCCGATAGTGAAGGGATGAAGGGAAAGAGAACACAGGAAGGAGGGTCTGTCGACAGGGAAGGGATGAGGGTGAGAGAAAACACAGGAAGGAGGGTCTGTCGATAGGGAAGGGATGAGGGTGAGAGAGAACACAGGAAGGAGCGTCTGTCGATAGGGTAGGGATGAGGGTGAGAGAGAACACAGGAAGGAGGTTCTGTCGATAGGGAAGGGATGAGGTTGAGAGAGAACACAGGAAGTAGCGTCTGTCTATAGGGATTGGATGAGGGTGTGAGGGAACGCAGGAAGGAGGGTCTGTCGACAGGGAATGGATGGCGGTGTGAGCGAACACAGGACGGAGGGTCTGTCGACAGGGAAGGGATGGGGTGGGATAGAACACAGGAAGCAGGGTCTGTCGATAGGGAAGGGATTAGTTTGAAAGAGAACACAGGAAGGAGGGTCTGTCGATAGGGAAGGGATGAGGGTGATAGAGAACACAGGGAGGATGGTCTGTCGATAGAGAAGGGATGGGGGTTGGAGAGAACACAGGAAGGTGGGTCAATCAATAGGGAAGGAATGAGGGTCGGAGAGAACAAAGGAAGGAGGGTCTGTCGCTAGGGAAGGGATGAAGGGAAAGAGAACACCGGAAGGAGGGTCGTCGATGGGGAGAGGCTGAAGGGAAAGAGAACACAGGAAGGAGGGTCTGTCGATAGGGAAGGGAGGAATGGAAAGAGAACGCAGGAAGGAGGGTCTCTCAACAGGGACGGGATGGGGGTGGGAGAGAACACAGGAAGGAGGTTCTGTCGATAAGGAAGGGATGAGGGTGGGAGAGAACACAGGAAGGAGCGTCTGTCGATAGGGAAGGGATGAGTGTGAGAGGGAACACAGGAAGGAGGGTGTGTGGACAGGGAATGGATGGGGGTGTGAGAGAACACAGGACGGAGTGTCTGTCGACAGGGAAGGGATGGGGGTGGGATAGAACACAGGAAGCAGGGTCTGTCGATAGGGAAGGGATTAGTGTGAAAGAGAACACAGGAAGGAGGGTCTGTCGATAGGGAAGTGATGAGGGTGAAAGAGAACACAGGCAGGAGGGTCTGTCGATAGGGAAGGGATGGGGGTGAAGAGAACACAGGAAGGTGGGTCTGTCGACAGGGAAGGGATGAGGGTTGCAGAGAACACAGGAAGGAGCATCAATCGATAGGGAATGGATGAGGGTGAAAGAGAACACAGGAAGGAGGGTCTGTCGATAGGGAAAGGGTGAAGGGAAAGAGAACACAGGAAGGAGGGTCTGTCGATAGCGAAGGGAGGAAGGGAAAGAGAACGCAGGAAGGAGCGTGTGTCGATGGGGAAGGGATTGCGGTGGGAGAGAACACAGGAAGGAGGGTCTGTCGACAGTGAAGGGATAGGGGTGGGAGAGAACACAGTAAGGAGGGTCTGTCGACAGGGAACGGATGGGGGTGGGAGAGAACACAGGAAGGAGGTTCTGTCGACAGGCAAGGGATGGGGTGGGGAAAGATCTCAGGAACGATCGTCTGTCGACAGGGAAGGCATGGGAGTGGGAGAGAACACAGGAAGTAGCGTCTGTCGATAGGGAAGGGATGGGTGTGGGAGGGAACACAGCAAGGAGGGTCGGTCGACATTGAAGGGATGGGGATGGGAGAGAACACAGGAAGGAGGTTCTGTCGACAGGGGAGGGATGAAGGGAAAGAGAACACAGGAAGTGGGGCCTGTAGACAGGGAAGGGATAGCGGTGGGAGAGAACACAGGAAGGAGGGTCTGTCGATAGGGGAGGGATGAAGGGAAAGAACACAGGAAGGGGGCTCTGTAGACAGGGAAGGGATAGCGGTGGGAGAGAACACAGGAAGGAGGGTCTGTCGATAAGGAAGGGATGGGGTGGGATAGAACACAGGAAGCAGGGTCTGTCGATAGGGAAGGGATTAGTTTGAAAGAGAACACAGGAAGGAGGGTCAATCAATAGGGAAGGAATGAGGGTCGGAGAGAACAAAGGAAGGAGGGTCTGTCGTTAGGGAAGGGATGAAGGGAAAGAGAACACCGGAAGGAGGGTCGTCGATGGGGAGAGGCTGAAGGGAAAGAGAACACAGTAAGGAGGGTCTGTCGATAGGGAAGGGAGGAAGGGAAAGAGAACGCTGGAAGGAGGGTCTCTCAACAGGGACGGGATGGGGGTGGGAGAGAACACAGGAAGGAGGGTCTGTCGATAAGTAAGGGATGAGGGTGGGAGAGAACACAGGAAGGAGCGTCTGTCGATAGGGAAGGGATGAGGGTGAGAGGGAACACAGGAAGGAGGGTCTGTCGACAGGGAATGGATGGGGGTGTGAGAGAACACAGGACGGAGTGTCTGTCGACAGGGAAGGGATGGGGGTGGGATAGAACACAGGAAGCAGGGTCTGTCGATAGGGAAGGGATTAGTGTGAAAGAGAACACAGGAAGGAGGGTCTGTCGATAGGGAAGTGATGAGGGTGAAAGAGAACACAGGCAGGAGGGTCTGTCGATAGGGAAGGGATGGGGGTGAAGAGAACACAGGAAGGAGGGTCTGTCGACAGGGAAGGGATGAGGGTTGCAGAGAACACAGGAAGGAGGGTCTGTCGATAGGGAAGGGATGGGGGTGAAGAGAACACAGGAAGGAGGGTCTGTCGTTAGGGAAGGGATGAAGGGAAAGAGAACACCGGAAGGAGGGTCGTCGATGGGGAGAGGCTGAAGGGAAAGAGAACACAGGAAGGAGGGTCTGTCGATAGGGAAGGGAGGAAGGGAAAGAGAACGCAGGAAGGAGGGTCTCTCAACAGGGACGGGATGGGGGTGGGAGAGAACACAGGAAGGAGGGTCTGTCGATAAGGAAGGGATGAGGGTGGGAGAGAACACAGGAAGGAGCGTCTGTCGATAGGGAAGGGATGAGGGTGAGAGGGAACACAGGAAGGAGGGTCTGTGGACAGGGAATGGATGGGGGTGTGAGAGAACACAGGACGGAGTGTCTGTCGACAGGGAAGGGATGGGGGTGGGATAGAACACAGGAAGCAGGGTCTGTCGATAGGGAAGGGATTAGTGCGAAAGAGAACACAGGAAGGAGCGTCTGTCGATAGGGAAGGGATGAGGGTGAAAGAGAACACAGGAAGGAGGGCCTGTCGATAGGGAAGGGATGAGGGTGAAAGAGAACACAGGAAGGAGGGTCTGTCGATAGGGAAGGGATGGGGGTGAAGAGAACACAGGAAGGAGGGTCTGTCGACAGGGAAGGGATGAGGGTGGGAGAGAACAAAGGAAGGAGGGTCTGTCGACAGGGAAGGGATGAGGGTTGCAGAGAACACAGGAAGGAGCATCAATCGATAGGGAAGTGATGGGGGTGGGAGAGAACACAGCAAGGAGCTTCTGTCGATAGGGAAGGGATGGGGATGTGAGAGAACACAGGAAGGAGGATCTGTCGACATGGAAGTGATTGGTGTGGGAGAGAACACTGGAAGGAGCGTCTGTCGATAGGGAAAGGATTGGGGTGGGAGAGAACACAGGAAGGAGGGTCTGTCGATAGGGAAAGGGTGAAGGGAAAGAGAACACAGGAAGGAGGGTCTGTCGGTAGGGAAGGGAGGAAGGGAAAGAGAACACAGGAAGGAGGGTCTGTCGATAGGGAAGGGATGAGGGTTGCAGAGAACACAGGAAGGAGCATCAATCGATAGGGACGTGATGAGGGTGGGAGAGAACAAAGGAAGGAGGGTCTGTCGTTAGGGAAGGGATGGGGGTGGGAGAGAACAAAGGAAGGAGGGTCTGTCGTTAGGGAAGGGATGGGGGTGGGAGAGAACACAGCAAGGAGCTTCTGTCGATAGGGAAGGGATGGGGGTGTGAGAGAATACAGGAAGGAGGGTCTGTCGACATGGAAGGGATTGGTGTGGGAGAGAACACAGGAAGGAGGGTCTGTCGACATGGAAGGGATTGGTGTGGGAGAGAACACAAGAAGGAGGGTCTCTCGACAGGAAAGGGATGGGGGTGGGAGAGAACACAGGAAGGAGCGTCTGTCGACAGGGAAGGGATGGGGGTGAGAGAGAACACAGGAAGGAGCATCCGTCGACATGGAAGGGATGAGAGTGAGAGAGAACACAGGAAGGAGGGTCTGTCGATGGGGAAGGAATGAAGGGAAAGAGAACAGAGGAAGGAGGGTCTGGCGACAGGGAAGGGATGAGGGTGAAAGAGAACACAGGAAGGAGGGTTTGTCGATAGGGAAGGGATGGGGGTGAAGAGAACACAGGAAGGAGGGTCTGTCGAAAGGGAAGGGATGAAGGGAAAGAGAAAACAAGAAGGAGGGTCTGTCGACAGGGAAGTGATGAAGGGAAAGATAACACAGGAAGGAGGGTCTGTCGATAGGGAAAGGGTGAAGGGAAAGAGACCACAGGAAGGAGGGTCTGTCAATAGGGAAGGGAGGAAGGGAAAGAGAACGCAGGAAGGAGCGTGTGTCGATGGGGAAGGGATGAGGGTGGGAGAGAACACAGGAAGGAGGGTCTGTCGACAGGGAAGGGATGGGGGTGGGAGAGAACACAGGAAGGAGGGTCTGTCGACAGGGACTGGATGGGGGTGTGAGAGAACACAGGAAGGAGGGTCTGTCGACAGGGAAGGGATAGGGGTGGGAGAGAACACAAGAATGATGGTCTGTCGACAGGGAAGGGATGAGGGTGAGAGAGAACACAGGAAGGAGGGTCTGTCGATAAGGAATGGATGAGGGTGGGAGAGAACACAGGAAGTAGCGTCTGTCGATCGGGAAAGGATGGGGGTGGGAGAGAACACAGGAAGGAGGGTCTGTCGACAGGGAAGTGATGGGGATGGGAGAGAACACAGGAAGGAGGTTCTGTCGACAGGGAAGTGATGAGGGTGAAAGAGAACACAGGCAGGAGGGTCTGTCGATAGGGAAGGGATGGGGGTGAAGAGAACACAGGAAGGTGGGTCTGTCGACAGGGAAGGGATGAGGGTTGCAGAGAACACAGGAAGGAGCATCAATCGATAGGGAATGGATGAGGGTGAAAGAGAACACAGGAAGGAGGGTCTGTCGATAGGGAAAGGGTGAAGGGAAAGAGAACACAGGAAGGAGGGTCTGTCGATAGCGAAGGGAGGAAGGGAAAGAGAACGCAGGAAGGAGCGTGTGTCGATGGGGAAGGGATGGGGGTGGGAGAGATCTCAGGAACGATCGTCTGTCGACAGGGAAGGCATGGGAGTGGGAGAGAACACAGGAAGTAGCGTCTGTCGATAGGGAAGGAATGGGGGTGGGAGGGAACACAGCAAGGAGCATCTGTCGACAGGGAAGGGATGAGGGTGAGAGAGAACACAGGAAGGAGGGTCTGTCGACAGGGACTGGATGGGGGTTGAAGAGAACACAGGAAGGAGTGTCTGTCGACAGGGAAGGGATGTGGGTGGGAGAGAACACAGGAAGGAGGGTCTGTCGACAGGGAACGGATGGGGGTGGGAGAGAATACAGGAAGGAGGTTCTGTCGACAGGCCAGGGATGGGGTGGGGAGAGATCACAGGAAGGAGCGTCTGTCGACAGGGAAGGGATGGGGGTGGGAGAGATCCCAGGAAGGAGGGCCTGTCGATAGGGAAGGGATGAAGGGAAAGTGAACACTGGACAGAGGGTCTGTCGATAGGGAAGGGAGGGAGGGAAAGAGAACACAGGAAGGAGGGTCTGTCGACAGGGAAGGGATGGGTTTGGGAGAGAACACAGGAAGGTGGGTCTGTCGATAAGGAAGGGATGAGGGTGAGAGAGAACACAGGAAGGAGGTTCTGTCAACAGGGAAGGGATGGGTTTGGGAGAGAACACAGGAAGGAGGGTCTGTCGACAGGGAAGGATGTGGGGGAGAGGAACACAGGAAGGAGGGTCTGTCGACAGGGAAGGATGTGGGTGGAAGAGGACACAGGAAGGAGGGTCTGTCGGACAGGGAAGGGACGTGGGTGGAGAGAACAGAGGAAGGAGGGTCTGTCGAAAGGGATAGGATGAAGGGAAATAGAACACAGGATGGAGGGTCTGTCGATGAGGGAAAGGATGAAGGGAAGAGAACACAGGAAGGAGGGTCTGTCGATAGGGAAGTGAGGAAGTGAAAGAGAACACAGGGAAGGTGCGTCTGCCGATAGGAAGGGATGAAGGGAAAGAGAACACAGGAAGGAGGGTCTGTCGTCAGGGAAGGGATGAGGGTGAGAGAGAACACAGTAAGGAGGGCTGTCGATAGGGAAGGGATGGGGGTTGGAGAGAACACAGGAAGGAGGGTCTGTCGTTAGGGAAGGGATGAAGGGAAAGAGAACACAGAAAGGAGGGTCTGTCGACAGGGAAGTGATGAAGGGAAAGGAAACACCGGAAGGAGGGTATGTCGATAGGGAGAGGCTGAAGGGAAAGAGAACACAGGCAGGAGGGTCTGTCGATAGGGAAGGGAGGAAGGGAAATAGAACGCAGGAAGGAGGGTCTCTCGACAGGGAATGGATAGTGGTGGGAGAGAGCACAGGAAGGAGGGTCTGTCGACATGGAATGGATGGGGGTGTGAGAGAACACAGGACGGAGTGTCTGTCGAAAGGGAAGGGATGTGGGTGGGAGAGAACACAGGAAGGAGGGTCAATCAATAAGGAAGGGATGAAGGGAAAGAGAACACAGCAAGGAGGGTCTGTCGACAGGGAAGGGATGAGTGTGAGAGAGAACACAGGAAGGAGGGTCTGTCGATAGGGAAGGGATGGGGGTTGGAGAGAACACAGGAAGGAGGGTCAAACAATAAGGTAGGGATGAGGGTCGGAGAGAACAAAGGAAGGAGGGTCTGTCGTCAGGGAAGAGATGAAGGGAAACAGAACACAGAAATGAGGGTCTGTCGACAGGGAAGTGATGAAGGGAAAGAGAAGACCGGAAGGAGGGTCTGTCGATAGGGAGAGGCTGAATGGAAAGAGAACACAGGAAGGAGGGTCTGTCGTTAGGGAAGGGAGGAAGGGAAAGAGAACGCAGGAAGGAGGGTCTCTCGACAGGGAAGGGATGGGGGTGGGAGAGAACACAGGAAGGAGGGTCTGTCGATAAGGAAGGGATGAGGGTGGGAGAGAACACAGGAAGGAGCGTCTGTCGATAGGGAAGGGATAAGAGTGAGAAGGAACACAGGAAGAGGGTCTGTCGACAGGGAATGGATGTGGGTGGGAGAGAACACAGGAAGGAGGGTCTGACAACAGGGAAGGGATGGGGGTGGGAGAGATAACAGGAAGGAGGGTCTGTCGACATGGAAGGGATTGGTGTGGGAGAGAACACAGGAAGGACGGTCTGTCGACAGGGAAGGGATGGGGTTGGGAGAGAACACAGGAAGGAGTTTCTGTCAACAGGGAAGGGATGTGGGTGGGAGAGAGCACAGGAAGGAGGGTCTGTCGACAGGGAAGGGAGGGGGTTGGGATAGAACACAGGAAGGAGGGTCTGTCGAAAGGGATAGGATGAAGGGAAAGAGAACACAGGAAGGAGCGTCTGCCGATAGGGAAGGGATGAAGGGAAAGAGAACACAGAAAGGAGGGTCTGTCGATAGGGAAAGGATGAAGGGAAAGAGAACACAGGAAGGAGGGTCTGTCGATAGGGAAGGGATGGGGGTGGGAGAGAACACAGCAAGGAGCTTCTGTCGATAGGGAAGGGATGGGGGTGGGAGAGAACACAGGAAGGAGGGTCTGTCGACATGGAAGGGATTGGTGTGGGAGAGAACACAGGAAGGAGCGTCTGTCGACAGGAAAGGGATGGGGGTGGGAGAGAACACAGGAAGGAGGGTCTGTCGACAGGAAAGGGAATGGGGTGGGAGAGAACACAGGAAGGAGCGTCTGTCGACAGGGAAGGGATGGGGGTGAGAGAGAACACAGGAAGGAGCATCTGTCGACAGGGAAGGGATGAGGGTGAGAGAGAACACAGGAAGGAGGGTCTGTCGACAGGGACTGGATGGGGGTTGAAGAGAACACAGGAAGGAGTGTCTGTCGACAGGGAAGGGATGTGGGTGGGAGAGAACACAGGAAGGAGGGTCTGTCGACAGGGAACGGATGGGGGTGGGAGAGAATACAGGAAGGAGGTTCTGTCGACAGGCCAGGGATGGGGTGGGGAGAGATCACAGGAAGGAGCGTCTGTCGACAGGGAAGGGATGGGGGTGGGAGAGATCCCAGGAAGGAGGGCCTGTCGATAGGGAAGGGATGAAGGGAAAGTGAACACTGGACAGAGGGTCTGTCGATAGGGAAGGGAGGGAGGGAAAGAGAACACAGGAAGGAGGGTCTGTCGACAGGGAAGGGATGGGTTTGGGAGAGAACACAGGAAGGAGGGTCTGTCGATAAGGAAGGGATGAGGGTGAGAGAGAACACAGGAAGGAGGTTCTGTCAACAGGGAAGGGATGGGTTTGGGAGAGAACACAGGAAGGAGGGTCTGTCGACAGGGAAGGGATGTGGGTGGGAGAGGACACAGGAAGGAGGGTCTGTCGACAGGGAAGGGATGTGGGTGGGAGAGGACACAGGAAGGAGGGTCTGTCGACAGGGAAGGGACGTGGGTGGGAGAGAACAGAGGAAGGAGGGTCTGTCGAAAGGGATAGGATGAAGGGAAATAGAACACAGGATGGAGGGTCTGTCGATAGGGAAAGGATGAAGGGAAAGAGAACACAGGAAGGAGGGTCTGTCGATAGGGAAGTGAGGAAGTGAAAGAGAACACAGGAAGGTGCGTCTGCCGATAGGGAAGGGATGAAGGGAAAGAGAACGCAGGAAGGAGGGTCTGTCGACAGGGAAGGGATGAGGGTGAGAGAGAAGACTGGAAGGAGGGTCTGTCGATAGGGAAGGGATGGGGGTTGGAGAGAACACAGGAAGGAGGGTCTGTCGTTAGGGAAGGGATGAAGGGAAAGAGAACACAGAAAGGAGGGTCTGTCGACAGGGAAGTGATGAAGGGAAAGGAAACACCGGAAGGAGGGTATGTCGATAGGGAGAGGCTGAAGGGAAAGAGAACACAGGAAGGAGGGTCTGTCGATAGGGAAGGGAGGAAGGGAAAGAGAACGCAGGAAGGAGGGTCTCTCGACAGGGAATGGATAGTGGTGGGAGAGAGCACAGGAAGGAGAGTCTGTCGATAAGGAAGGGATGAGGGTGGGAGAGAACACAGGAAGGAGCGTCTGTCGATAGGGAAGGGATGAGGGTGAGAGGGAACACAGGAAGGAGGGTCTGTCGACAGGGAATGGTTGGGGGTGTGAGAGAACACAGGACGGAGTGTCTGTCGACAGGGAAGGGATGGGGGTGGGATAGAACACAGGAGGCAGGGTCTGTCGATAGGGAAGGGATTAGTGTGAAAGAGAACACAGGAAGGAGGGTCTGTCGATAGGGAAGGGATGAGGGTGAGAGAGAACACAGGAAGGAGGGTCTGTCGATAGGGAAGGGATGGGGGTGAAGAGAACACAGGAAGGAGGGTCTGTCGACAGGGAAGGGATGAGGGTGGGAGAGAACAAAGGAAGGAGGGTCTGTCGAAAGGGATTGGATGAAGGGAAATAGAACACAGGATGGAGGGTCTGTCGATAGGGAAAGGATGATGGGAAAGAGAACACAGGAAGGAGGGTCTGTCGATAGGGAAGGGAGGAAGGGAAAGAGAACACAGGAAGGTGCGTCTGCCGATAGGGAAGGGATGAAGGGAAAGAGAACACAGGAAGGAGGGTCTGTCGCCAGGGAAAGGATGAAGGGAAAGAGAACACAGGAAGGAGGGTCTGTCGATAGGGAAGGGAGGAAGGGAAAGAGAACACAGGAAGGAGCGTCTGTCGATAGGGAAGGGATGAAGGGAAAGAGAACACAGGAAGGAGGGTCTGTCGACAGGGAAGGGATGAGGGTGAGAGAGAACACTGGAAGGAGGTTCTGTCGATAGGGAAGGGATGGGGGTTGGAGAGAACACAGGAAGGAGGGTCAATCAGTTAGGAAGGGATGAGGGTCGTAGAGAACAAAGGAAGGAGGGTCTGTCGTTAGGGAAGGGATGAAGGGAAAGAGAACACAGAAAGGAGGGTCTGTCGACAGGGAAGTGATGAAGGGAAAGGGAACACCGGAAGGAGGGTCTGTCGATAGGGAGAGGCTGAAGGGAAAGAGAACACAGGCAGGAGGGTCTGTCGATAGGGAAGGGAGGAAGGGAAATAGAACGCAGGAAGGAGGGTCTCTCGACAGGGAATGGATAGTGGTGGGAGAGAGCACAGGAAGGAGGGTCTGTCGACATGGAATGGATGGGGGTGTGAGAGAACACAGGACGGAGTGTCTGTCGAAAGGGAAGGGATGTGGGTGGGAGAGAACACAGGAAGGAGGGTCAATCAATAAGGAAGGGATGAAGGGAAAGAGAACACAGCAAGGAGGGTCTGTCGACAGGGAAGGGATGAGTGTGAGAGAGAACACAGGAAGGAGGGTCTGTCGATAGGGAAGGGATGGGGGTTGGAGAGAACACAGGAAGGAGGGTCAAACAATAAGGTAGGGATGAGGGTCGGAGAGAACAAAGGAAGGAGGGTCTGTCGTCAGGGAAGAGATGAAGGGAAACAGAACACAGAAAGGAGGGTCTGTCGACAGGGAAGTGATGAAGGGAAAGAGAAGACCGGAAGGAGGGTCTGTCGATAGGGAGAGGCTGAATGGAAAGAGAACACAGGAAGGAGGGTCTGTCGTTAGGGAAGGGAGGAAGGGAAAGAGAACGCAGGAAGGAGGGTCTCTCGACAGGGAAGGGATGGGGGTGGGAGAGAACACAGGAAGGAGGGTCTGTCGATAAGGAAGGGATGAGGGTGGGAGAGAACACAGGAAGGAGCGTCTGTCGATAGGGAAGGGATAAGAGTGAGAAGGAACACAGGAAGAAGGGTCTGTCGACAGGGAATGGATGTGGGTGGGAGAGAACACAGGAAGGAGGGTCTGACAACAGGGAAGGGATGGGGGTGGGAGAGATAACAGGAAGGAGGGTCTGTCGACATGGAAGGGATTGGTGTGGGAGAGAACACAGGAAGGAAGGTCTGTCGACAGGGAAGGGATGGGGTTGGGAGAGAACACAGGAAGGAGTTTCTGTCAACAGGGAAGGGATGTGGGTGGGAAAGAGCACAGGAAGGAGGGTCTGTCGACAGGGAAGGGAGGGGGTTGGGATAGAACACAGGAAGGAGGGTCTGTCGAAAGGGATAGGATGAAGGGAAAGAGAACACAGGAAGGAGCGTCTGCCGATAGGGAAGGGATGAAGGGAAAGAGAACACAGAAAGGAGGGTCTGTCGATAGGGAAAGGATGAAGGGAAAGAGAACACAGGAAGGAGGGTCTGTCGATAGGGAAGGGAGGAAGGGAAAGAGAACACAGGAAGGAGCGTCTGCCGATAGGGAAGGGATGAAGGGAAAGAGAACACAGGAAGGAGGGTCTGTCGATAGGGAAGGGATGGGGGTGGGAGAGAACACAGGAAGAAGGGTCTGTCGACAGGGAAGGGATGGGGATGGGAGAGAACACAGGAAGGAGGGTCTGTCGATAGGGAAGGGATTAGTGTGAAAGAGAACACAGGAAGGAGGTTCTGTCGACAGGGAAGGGATGTGGGTGGGAGAGAACACAGGAAAGAGGGTCTGTCGACAGGGAAGGGATGGGGTTTGGAGAGAACACAGGAAGGAGGGTCAATCGATAGGGAAGGGATGAGGGTCGGAGAGAACAAAGGAAGGAGGGTCTGTCATTAGGTTAGGGATCGGGGTGGGAGACAGCACAGGAAGGAGCGTCTGTCGACAGGGAAGGGATACGGGTGGGAGAGATCACAGGAAGGAGGTTCTGTCGAAAGGGATAGGATGAAGGGAAATAGAACGCAGGATGGAGGGTCTGTCGATAGGGAAAGGATGAAGGGAAAGAGA
Organism: Carcharodon carcharias; assembly: GCF_017639515.1. NCBI lineage: Eukaryota > Metazoa > Chordata > Chondrichthyes > Lamniformes > Lamnidae > Carcharodon > Carcharodon carcharias. The sequence continues at coordinate 49,666,742 of NC_054489.1, forward strand.
TCCCAGGAAGGAGGATCTGTCGATAGGGAAGGGAGGAAGGGAAAGAGATCACAGGAAGGAGCATGTGCCGATAGGGAAGGGATGAAGGGAAAGAGAACACAGGAAGGAGGGGTGTCGATAGGGAAAGGATGAAGGGAAAGAGAACACAGGAAGGAGGGTCTGTCGATAGGGAAGGGAGGAAGGGAAAGAGAACACAGGAAGGAGCGTCTGCCGATAGGGAAGGGTGAAGGGAAAGAGAACACAGCAAGGAGGGTCTGTCGACAGGGAAGGAAGAGGGTGAGAGAGAACACAGGAAGGAGGGTCTGTCGTTAGTGAAGAGATGAAGGGAAAGAGAACACAAAAAGGAGGGTCTGTCGACAGGGAAGTGATGAAGGGACAGAGAACACCGGAAGGAGGGTCTTTCGATAGGGAGAGGCTGAAGGGAAAGAGAACACAGGAAGGAGGGTCTGTCGATAGGGAAGGGAGGAAGGGAAAGAGAACGCAGGAAGGAGGGTCTCTCGACAGGGAAGGGATGGGGGTGGGTGAGAACACAGGAAGGAGGGTCTGTCGATAAGGAAGGGATGAGGGTGGGAGAGAACACAGGAAGGAGCGTCTGTCGATAGGGAAGGGATGAGGGTGAGAGGGAACACAGGAAGGAGGGTCTGTCGACAGGGAAGGGATGGGGGTGGGATAGAACACAGGAAGCAGGGTCTGTCGATAGCGAAGGGATTAGTGTGAAAGAGAACACAGGAAGGAGGGTCTGTCGATAGGGAAGGGATGAGGATGAAAGAGAACACAGGAAGGAGGGTCTGTCGAGAGGGAAGGGATGGGAGTGAAGAGAACACAGGAAGGAGGGTCTGTCGACCGGTAAGGGATGGGGTGGGGAGAGATCACAGGAAGGAGCGTCTGTCGACAGGGAAGGCATGGGAGTGGGAGAGAACACAGGAAGCAGGGTCTGTCGACAGGGAAGGGATGGGGGTGGGAGAGATCCCAGGAAGGAGGGCCTGTCGATAGGGAAGTGATGAAGGAAAAGTGAACACTGGACAGAGGGTCTGTCGATAGGGAAGGGAGGGAGGGAAAGAGAACACAGGAAGGAGGGTCTGTCGACAGGGAAGGGATGGGTTTGGGAGAGAACACAGGAAGGAGGGTCTGTCGATAAGGAAGGGATGAGGGTGAGAGAGAACACAGGAAGGAGGTTCTGTCAACAGGGAAGGGATGGGTTTGGGAGAGAACACAGGAAGGAGGGTCTGTCGACAGGGAAGGGATGTGGGTGGGAGAGGACACAGGAAGGAGGGTCTGTCGACAGGGAAGGGATGTCGGTGGGAGAGGACACAAGAAGGAGGGTCTGTCGACAGGGAAGGGACGTGGGTGGGAGAGAACAGAGGAAGGAGGGTCTGTCGAAAGGGATAGGATGAAGTGAAATAGAACACAGGATGGAGGGTCTGTCGATAGGGAAAGGATGAAGGTATAGAGAACACAGGAAGGAGGGTCTGTCGATAGGGAAGGGAGGAAGTGAAAGAGAACACAGGAAGGTGCATCTGCCGATAGGGAAGGGATGAAGGGAAAGAGAACGCAGGAAGGAGGGTCTGTCGACAGGGAAGGGATGAGGGTGAGAGAGAACACAGGAAGGAGGGTCTGTCGATAGGGAAGGGATGGGGGTGAAGAGAACACAGGAAGGAGGGTCTGTCGACAGGGAAGGGATGAGGGTGGGAGAGAACAAAGGAAGGAGGGTCTGTCGAAAGGGATTGGATGAAGGGAAATAGAACACAGGATGGAGGGTCTGTCGATAGGGAAAGGATGATGGGAAAGAGAACACAGGAAGGAGGGTCTGTCGATAGGGAAGGGAGGAAGGGAAAGAGAACACAGGAAGGTGCGTCTGCCGATAGGGAAGGGATGAAGGGAAAGAGAACACAGGAAGGAGGGTCTGTCGCCAGGGAAAGGATGAAGGGAAAGAGAACACAGGAAGGAGGGTCTGTCGATAGGGAAGGGAGGAAGGGAAAGAGAACACAGGAAGGAGCGTCTGCCGATAGGGAAGGGATGAAGGGAAAGAGAACACAGCAAGGAGGGTCTGTCGACAGGGAAGGGATGAGGGTGAGAGAGAACACTGGAAGGAGGATCTGTCGATAGGGAAGGGATGGGGGTTGGAGAGAACACAGGAAGGAGGGTCAATCAGTTAGGAAGGGATGAGGGTCGTAGAGAACAAAGGAAGGAGGGTCTGTCGTTAGGGAAGGGATGAAGGGAAAGAGAACACAGAAAGGAGGGTCTGTCGACAGGGAAGTGATGAAGGGAAAGGGAACACCGGAAGGAGGGTCTGTCGATAGGGAGAGGCTGAAGGGAAAGAGAACACAGGCAGGAGGGTCTGTCGATAGGGAAGGGAGGAAGGGAAATAGAACGCAGGAAGGAGGGTCTCTCGACAGGGAATGGATAGTGGTGGGAGAGAGCACAGGAAGGAGGGTCTGTCGACATGGAATGGATGGGGGTGTGAGAGAACACAGGACGGAGTGTCTGTCGAAAGGGAAGGGATGTGGGTGGGAGAGAACACAGGAAGGAGGGTCAATCAATAAGGAAGGGATGAAGGGAAAGAGAACACAGCAAGGAGGGTCTGTCGACAGGGAAGGGATGAGTGTGAGAGAGAACACAGGAAGGAGGGTCTGTCGATAGGGAAGGGATGGGGGTTGGAGAGAACACAGGAAGGAGGGTCAAACAATAAGGTAGGGATGAGGGTCGGAGAGAACAAAGGAAGGAGGGTCTGTCGTCAGGGAAGAGATGAAGGGAAACAGAACACAGAAAGGAGGGTCTGTCGACAGGGAAGTGATGAAGGGAAAGAGAAGACCGGAAGGAGGGTCTGTCGATAGGGAGAGGCTGAATGGAAAGAGAACACAGGAAGGAGGGTCTGTCGTTAGGGAAGGGAGGAAGGGAAAGAGAACGCAGGAAGGAGGGTCTCTCGACAGGGAAGGGATGGGGGTGGGAGAGAACACAGGAAGGAGGGTCTGTCGATAAGGAAGGGATGAGGGTGGGAGAGAACACAGGAAGGAGCGTCTGTCGATAGGGAAGGGATAAGAGTGAGAAGGAACACAGGAAGAAGGGTCTGTCGACAGGGAATGGATGTGGGTGGGAGAGAACACAGGAAGGAGGGTCTGACAACAGGGAAGGGATGGGGGTGGGAGAGATAACAGGAAGGAGGGTCTGTCGACATGGAAGGGATTGGTGTGGGAGAGAACACAGGAAGGAAGGTCTGTCGACAGGGAAGGGATGGGGTTGGGAGAGAACACAGGAAGGAGTTTCTGTCAACAGGGAAGGGATGTGGGTGGGAGAGAGCACAGGAAGGAGGGTCTGTCGACAGGGAAGGGAGGGGGTTGGGATAGAACACAGGAAGGAGGGTCTGTCGAAAGGGATAGGATGAAGGGAAAGAGAACACAGGAAGGAGCGTCTGCCGATAGGGAAGGGATGAAGGGAAAGAGAACACAGAAAGGAGGGTCTGTCGATAGGGAAAGGATGAAGGGAAAGAGAACACAGGAAGGAGGGTCTGTCGATAGGGAAGGGAGGAAGGGAAAGAGAACACAGGAAGGAGCGTCTGCCGATAGGGAAGGGATGAAGGGAAAGAGAACACAGGAAGGAGGGTCTGTCGATAGGGAAGGGATGGGGGTGGGAGAGAACACAGGAAGAAGGGTCTGTCGACAGGGAAGGGATGGGGATGGGAGAGAACACAGGAAGGAGGGTCTGTCGATAGGGAAGGGATTAGTGTGAAAGAGAACACAGGAAGGAGGTTCTGTCGACAGGGAAGGGATGTGGGTGGGAGAGAACACAGGAAAGAGGGTCTGTCGACAGGGAAGGGATGGGGTTTGGAGAGAACACAGGAAGGAGGGTCAATCGATAGGGAAGGGATGAGGGTCGGAGAGAACAAAGGAAGGAGGGTCTGTCGTTAGGTTAGGGATCGGGGTGGGAGACAGCACAGGAAGGAGCGTCTGTCGACAGGGAAGGGATACGGGTGGGAGAGATCACAGGAAGGAGGTTCTGTCGAAAGGGATAGGATGAAGGGAAATAGAACGCAGGATGGAGGGTCTGTCGATAGGGAAAGGATGAAGGGAAAGAGATCCCAGGAAGGAGGATCTGTCGATAGGGAAGGGAGGAAGGGAAAGAGATCACAGGAAGGAGCATGTGCCGATAGGGAAGGGATGAAGGGAAAGAGAACACAGGAAGGAGGGGTGTCGATAGGGAGAGGATGAAGGGAAAGAGAACACAGGAAGGAGGGTCTGTCGATAGGGAAGGGAGGAAGGGAAAGAGAACGCAGGAAGGAGGGTCTCTCGACAGGGAAGGGATGGGGGTGGGTGAGAACACAGGAAGGAGGGTCTGTCGATAGGGAAGGGATGAGGGTGGGAGAGAACACAGGAAGGAGCGTCTGTCGATAGGGAAGGGATGAGGGTGAGAGAGAACACAGGAAGGAGGGTCTGTCGACAGGGAAGGGATGGGAGTGGGAGAGAACTGAGGAAGGAGGGTCTGTCGAAAGGGATAGGATGAAGGGAAATAGAACACAGGATGGAGGGTCTGTCGATAGGGAAAGGATGAAGGGAAAGAGAACACAGGAAGGAGGGTCTGTCGATAGGGAAGTGAGGAAGTGAAAGAGAACACAGGAAGGTGCGTCTGCCGATAGGGAAGGGATGAAGGGAAAGAGAACGCAGGAAGGAGGGTCTGTCGACAGGGAAGGGATGAGGGTGAGAGAGAAGACTGGAAGGAGGGTCTGTCGATAGGGAAGGGATGGGGGTTGGAGAGAACACAGGAAGGAGGGGTCTGTCGTTAGGGAAGGGATGAAGGGAAAGAGAACACAGAAAGGAGGGTCTGTCGACAGGGAAGTGATGAAGGGAAAGGAAACACCGGAAGGAGGGTATGTCGATAGGGAGAGGCTGAAGGGAAAGAGAACACAGGAAGGAGGGTCTGTCGATAGGGAAGGGAGGAAGGGAAAGAGAACACAGGAAGGAGGTTCTGTCAACAGGGAAGGGATGGGTTTGGGAGAGAACACAGGAAGGAGGGTCTGTCGACAGGGAAGGGATGTGGGTGGGAGAGGACACAGGAAGGAGGGTCTGTCGAGAGGGAAGGGATGTCGGTGGGAGAGGACACAAGAAGGAGGGTCTGTCGACAGGGAAGGGACGTGGGTGGGAGAGAACAGAGGAAGGAGGGTCTGTCGAAAGGGATAGGATGAAGTGAAATAGAACACAGGATGGAGGGTCTGTCGATAGGGAAAGGATGAAGGTATAGAGAACACAGGAAGGAGGGTCTGTCGATAGGGAAGGGAGGAAGTGAAAGAGAACACAGGAAGGTGCATCTGCCGATAGGGAAGGGATGAAGGGAAAGAGAACGCAGGAAGGAGGGTCTGTCGACAGGGAAGGGATGAGGGTGAGAGAGAACACAGGAAGGAGGGTCTGTCGATAGGGAAGGGATGGGGGTGAAGAGAACACAGGAAGGAGGGTCTGTCGACAGGGAAGGGATGAGGGTGGGAGAGAACAAAGGAAGGAGGGTCTGTCGAAAGGGATTGGATGAAGGGAAATAGAACACAGGATGGAGGGTCTGTCGATAGGGAAAGGATGATGGGAAAGAGAACACAGGAAGGAGGGTCTGTCGATAGGGAAGGGAGGAAGGGAAAGAGAACACAGGAAGGTGCGTCTGCCGATAGGGAAGGGATGAAGGGAAAGAGAACACAGGAAGGAGGGTCTGTCGCCAGGGAAAGGATGAAGGGAAAGAGAACACAGGAAGGAGGGTCTGTCGATAGGGAAGGGAGGAAGGGAAAGAGAACACAGGAAGGAGCGTCTGCCGATAGGGAAGGGATGAAGGGAAAGAGAACACAGCAAGGAGGGTCTGTCGACAGGGAAGGGATGAGGGTGAGAGAGAACACTGGAAGGAGGATCTGTCGATAGGGAAGGGATGGGGGTTGGAGAGAACACAGGAAGGAGGGTCAATCAGTTAGGAAGGGATGAGGGTCGTAGAGAACAAAGGAAGGAGGGTCTGTCGTTAGGGAAGGGATGAAGGGAAAGAGAACACAGAAAGGAGGGTCTGTCGACAGGGAAGTGATGAAGGGAAAGGGAACACCGGAAGGAGGGTCTGTCGATAGGGAGAGGCTGAAGGGAAAGAGAACACAGGCAGGAGGGTCTGTCGATAGGGAAGGGAGGAAGGGAAATAGAACGCAGGAAGGAGGGTCTCTCGACAGGGAATGGATAGTGGTGGGAGAGAGCACAGGAAGGAGGGTCTGTCGACATGGAATGGATGGGGGTGTGAGAGAACACAGGACGGAGTGTCTGTCGAAAGGGAAGGGATGTGGGTGGGAGAGAACACAGGAAGGAGGGTCAATCAATAAGGAAGGGATGAAGGGAAAGAGAACACAGCAAGGAGGGTCTGTCGACAGGGAAGGGATGAGTGTGAGAGAGAACACAGGAAGGAGGGTCTGTCGATAGGGAAGGGATGGGGGTTGGAGAGAACACAGGAAGGAGGGTCAAACAATAAGGTAGGGATGAGGGTCGGAGAGAACAAAGGAAGGAGGGTCTGTCGTCAGGGAAGAGATGAAGGGAAACAGAACACAGAAAGGAGGGTCTGTCGACAGGGAAGTGATGAAGGGAAAGAGAAGACCGGAAGGAGGGTCTGTCGATAGGGAGAGGCTGAATGGAAAGAGAACACAGGAAGGAGGGTCTGTCGTTAGGGAAGGGAGGAAGGGAAAGAGAACGCAGGAAGGAGGGTCTCTCGACAGGGAAGGGATGGGGGTGGGAGAGAACACAGGAAGGAGGGTCTGTCGATAAGGAAGGGATGAGGGTGGGAGAGAACACAGGAAGGAGCGTCTGTCGATAGGGAAGGGATAAGAGTGAGAAGGAACACAGGAAGAAGGGTCTGTCGACAGGGAATGGATGTGGGTGGGAGAAAACACAGGAAGGAGGGTCTGACAACAGGGAAGGGATGGGGGTGGGAGAGATAACAGGAAGGAGGGTCTGTCGACATGGAAGGGATTGGTGTGGGAGAGAACACAGGAAGGAAGGTCTGTCGACAGGGAAGGGATGGGGTTGGGAGAGAACACAGGAAGGAGTTTCTGTCAACAGGGAAGGGATGTGGGTGGGAAAGAGCACAGGAAGGAGGGTCTGTCGACAGGGAAGGGAGGGGGTTGGGATAGAACACAGGAAGGAGGGTCTGTCGAAAGGGATAGGATGAAGGGAAAGAGAACACAGGAAGGAGCGTCTGCCGATAGGGAAGGGATGAAGGGAAAGAGAACACAGAAAGGAGGGTCTGTCGATAGGGAAAGGATGAAGGGAAAGAGAACACAGGAAGGAGGGTCTGTCGATAGGGAAGGGAGGAAGGGAAAGAGAACACAGGAAGGAGCGTCTGCCGATAGGGAAGGGATGAAGGGAAAGAGAACACAGGAAGGAGGGTCTGTCGATAGGGAAGGGATGGGGGTGGGAGAGAACACAGGAAGAAGGGTCTGTCGACAGGGAAGGGATGGGGATGGGAGAGAACACAGGAAGGAGGGTCTGTCGATAGGGAAGGGATTAGTGTGAAAGAGAACACAGGAAGGAGGTTCTGTCGACAGGGAAGGGATGTGGGTGGGAGAGAACACAGGAAAGAGGGTCTGTCGACAGGGAAGGGATGGGGTTTGGAGAGAACACAGGAAGGAGGGTCAATCGATAGGGAAGGGATGAGGGTCGGAGAGAACAAAGGAAGGAGGGTCTGTCGTTAGGTTAGGGATCGGGGTGGGAGACAGCACAGGAAGGAGCGTCTGTCGACAGGGAAGGGATACGGGTGGGAGAGATCACAGGAAGGAGGTTCTGTCGAAAGGGATAGGATGAAGGGAAATAGAACGCAGGATGGAGGGTCTGTCGATAGGGAAAGGATGAAGGGAAAGAGATCCCAGGAAGGAGGATCTGTCGATAGGGAAGGGAGGAAGGGAAAGAGATCACAGGAAGGAGCATGTGCCGATAGGGAAGGGATGAAGGGAAAGAGAACACAGGAAGGAGGGGTGTCGATAGGGAAAGGATGAAGGGAAAGAGAACACAGGAAGGAGGGTCTGTCGATAGGGAAGGGAGGAAGGGAAAGAGAACACAGGAAGGAGCGTCTGCCGATAGAGAAGGGTGAAGGGAAAGAGAACACAGCAAGGAGGGTCTGTCGACAGGGAAGGAAGAGGGTGAGAGAGAACACAGGAAGGAGGGTCTGTCGTTAGTGAAGAGATGAAGGGAAAGAGAACACAAAAAGGAGGGTCTGTCGACAGGGAAGTGATGAAGGGACAGAGAACACCGGAAGGAGGGTCTTTCGATAGGGAGAGGCTGAAGGGAAAGAGAACACAGGAAGGAGGGTCTGTCGATAGGGAAGGGAGGAAGGGAAAGAGAACGCAGGAAGGAGGGTCTCTCGACAGGGAAGGGATGGGGGTGGGTGAGAACACAGGAAGGAGGGTCTGTCGATAAGGAAGGGATGAGGGTGGGAGAGAACACAGGAAGGAGCGTCTGTCGATAGGGAAGGGATGAGGGTGAGAGGGAACACAGGAAGGAGGGTCTGTCGACAGGGAAGGGATGGGGGTGGGATAGAACACAGGAAGCAGGGTCTGTCGATAGCGAAGGGATTAGTGTGAAAGAGAACACAGGAAGGAGGGTCTGTCGATAGGGAAGGGATGAGGATGAAAGAGAACACAGGAAGGAGGGTCTGTCGAGAGGGAAGGGATGGGAGTGAAGAGAACACAGGAAGGAGGGTCTGTCGACCGGTAAGGGATGGGGTGGGGAGAGATCACAGGAAGGAGCGTCTGTCGACAGGGAAGGCATGGGAGTGGGAGAGAACACAGGAAGCAGGGTCTGTCGACAGGGAAGGGATGGGGGTGGGAGAGATCCCAGGAAGGAGGGCCTGTCGATAGGGAAGTGATGAAGGAAAAGTGAACACTGGACAGAGGGTCTGTCGATAGGGAAGGGAGGGAGGGAAAGAGAACACAGGAAGGAGGGTCTGTCGACAGGGAAGGGATGGGTTTGGGAGAGAACACAGGAAGGAGGGTCTGTCGATAAGGAAGGGATGAGGGTGAGAGAGAACACAGGAAGGAGGTTCTGTCAACAGGGAAGGGATGGGTTTGGGAGAGAACACAGGAAGGAGGGTCTGTCGACAGGGAAGGGATGTGGGTGGGAGAGGACACAGGAAGGAGGGTCTGTCGACAGGGAAGGGATGTCGGTGGGAGAGGACACAAGAAGGAGGGTCTGTCGACAGGGAAGGGACGTGGGTGGGAGAGAACAGAGGAAGGAGGGTCTGTCGAAAGGGATAGGATGAAGTGAAATAGAACACAGGATGGAGGGTCTGTCGATAGGGAAAGGATGAAGGTATAGAGAACACAGGAAGGAGGGTCTGTCGATAGGGAAGGGAGGAAGTGAAAGAGAACACAGGAAGGTGCATCTGCCGATAGGGAAGGGATGAAGGGAAAGAGAACGCAGGAAGGAGGGTCTGTCGACAGGGAAGGGATGAGGGTGAGAGAGAATACTGGAAGGAGGGTCTGTCGTTAGGGAAGGGATGAAGGGAAAGAGAACACAGAAAGGAGGGTCTGTCGACAGGGAAGTGATGAAGGGAAAGGAAACACCGGAAGGAGGGTATGTCGATAGGGAGAGGCTGAAGGGAAAGAGAACACAGGAAGGAGGGTCTGTCGATAGGGAAGGGAGGAAGGGAAAGAGAACGCAGGAAGGAGGGTCTCTCGACAGGGAATGGATAGTGGTGGGAGAGAGCACAGGAAGGAGGGTCTGTCGATAAGGAAGGGATGAGGGTGGGAGAGAACACAGGAAGGAGCGTCTGTCGATAGGGAAGGGATGAGGGTGAGAGGGAACACAGGAAGGAGGGTCTGTCGACAGGGAATGGATGGGGGTGTGAGAGAACACAGGACGGAGTGTCTGTCGACAGGGAAGGGATGGGGGTGGGATAGAACACAGGAGGCAGGGTCTGTCGATAGGGAAGGGATTAGTGTGAAAGAGAACACAGGAAGGAGGGTCTGTCGATGGGGAAGGGATGAGGGTGAGAGAGAACACAGGAAGGAGGGTCTGTCGATTGGGAAGGGATGAAGGTGAGAGAGAACACAGGAAGAAGCGTCTGTTGATAGGGGAGGGTTGAGGGTGAGAGAGAACACAGGAAGGAGGTTCTGTTGACAGGGAAGGGATGAGGTTGAGAGAGAACACAGGAAAGAGCGTCTGTCGATAGGGAAGGGATGAGGGTGAGAGTGAACACAGGAAGGAGGGTCTGTCGACAGGGAATGGATGGGGGTGTGAGAGAACACAGGACAGACGGTCTTTCGACAGGGAAGGGATGTGGGTGGGAGAGAACACAGGAAGGACCGTCTGTCGACAGGGAAGGGACGTGGGTGGGAGAGAACAGAGGAAGGAGGGTCTGTCGAAAGGGATAGGATGAAGGGAAACAGAACACAGGATGGAGGGTCTGTCGATAGGGAAAGGATGATGGGAAAGAGAACACAGGATGGAGGGTCTGTCGATAGAGAAGGGAGGAAGGGAAAGAGAACACAGGAAGGTGCGTCTGCCGATAGGGAAGGGATGAAGGGAAAGAGAACACAGGAAGGAGGGTCTGTCGCTAGGGAAAGGAGGAAGGGAAAGAGAACACAGGAAGGAGGGTCTGTCGATAGGGAAGGGAGGAAGGGAAAGAGAACACAGGAAGGAGCGTCTGCCGATAGGGAAGGGATGAAGGGAAAGAGAACACAGCAAGGAGGGTCTGTCGACAGGGAAGGGATGAGGGTGAGAGAGAACACTGGAAGGAGGATCTGTCGATAGGGAAGGGATGGGGGTTGGAGAGAACACAGGAAGGAGGGTCAATCAATTAGGAAGGGATGAAGGTCGTAGAGAACAAAGGAAGGAGGGTCTGTCGTTAGGGAAGGGATGAAGGGAAAGAGAACACAGAAAGGAGGGTCTGTCGACAGGGAAGTGATGAAGGGAAAGGGAACACCGGAAGGAGGGTCTGTCGATAGGGAGAGGCTGAAGGGAAAGAGAACACAGGCAGGAGGGTCTGTCGATAGGGAAGGGAGGAAGGGAAAGAGAACGCAGGAAGGAGGGTCTCTCGACAGGGAATGGATAGTGGTGGGAGAGAGCACAGGAAGGAGGGTCTGTCGACAGGGAATGGATGGGGGTGTGAGAGAACACAGGACGGAGTGGCTGTCGAAAGGGAACGGATGTGGGTGGGAGAGAACACAGGAAGGAGGGTCAATCAATAAGGAAGGGATGAAGGGAAAGAGAACACAGCAAGGAGGGTCTGTCGACAGGGAAGGGATGAGTGTGAGAGAGAACACAGGAAGGAGGGTCTGTCGATAGGGAAGGGATGGGGGTTGGAGAGAACACAGGAAGGAGGGTCAATCAATAAGGTAGGGATGAGGGTCAGAGAGAACAAAGGAAGGAGGGTCTGTCGTCAGGGAAGAGATGAAGGGAAAGAGAACACAGAAAGGAGGGTCTGTCGACAGGGAAGTGATGAAGGGAAAGAGAAGACCGGAAGGAGGGTCTGTCGATAGGGAGAGGCTGAATGGAAAGAGAACACAGGAAGGAGGGTCTGTCGTTAGGGAAGGGAGGAAGGGAAAGAGAACGCAGGAAGGAGGGTCTCTCGACAGGGAAGGGATGGGGGTGGGAGAGAACACAGGAAGGAGGGTCTGTCGATAAGGAAGGGATGAGGGTGGGAGGGAACACACGAAGGAGCGTCTGTCGATAGGGAAGGGATAAGAGTGAGAAGGAACACAGGAAGGAGGGTCTGTCGACAGGGAATGGATGTGGGTGGGAGAGAACACAGGAAGGAGGGTCTGACAACAGGGAAGGGATGGAGGTGGGAGAGATAACAGGAAGGAGGGTCTGTCGACATGGAAGGGATTGGTGTGGGAGAGAACACAGGAAGGAAGGTCTGTCGAGAGGGAAGGGATGGGGTTGGGAGAGAACACAGGAAGGAGTTTCTGTCAACAGGGAAGGGATGTGGGTGGGAGAGAGCACAGGAAGGAGGGTCTGTCGACAGGGAAGGGAGGGGGTTGGGATAGAACACAGGAAGGAGGGTCTGTCGAAAGGGATAGGATGAAGGGAAAGAGAACACAGGAAGGAGCGTCTGCCGATAGGGAAGGGATGAAGGGAAAGAGAACACAGAAAGGAGGGTCTGTCGATAGGGAAAGGATGAAGGGAAAGAGAACACAGGAAGGAGGGTCTGTCGATAGGGAAGGGAGGAAGGGAAAGAGAACACAGGAAGGAGCGTCTGCCGATAGGGAAGGGATGAAGGGAAAGAGAACACAGGAAGGAGGGTCTGTCGATAGGGAAGGGATGGGGGTGGGAGAGAACACAGGAAGAAGGGTCTGTCGACAGGGAAGGGATGGGGATGGGAGAGAACACAGGAAGGAGGGTCTGTCGATAGGGAAGGGATTAGTGTGAAAGAGAACACAGGAAGGAGGTTCTGTCGACAGGGAAGGGATGTGGGTGGGAGAGAACACAGGAAAGAGGGTCTGTCGACAGGGAAGGGATGGGGTTTGGAGAGAACACAGGAAGGAGTGTCAATCGATAGGGAAGGGATGAGGGTCGGAGAGAACAAAGGAAGGAGGGTCTGTCGTTAGGTTAGGGATGGGGGTGGGAGACAGCACAGGAAGGAGCGTCTGTCGACAGGGAATGGATAGTGGTGGGAGAGATCACAGGAAGGAGGTTCTGTCGAAAGGGATAGGATGAAGGGAAATAGAAAGCAGGATGGAGGGTCTGTCGATAGGGAAAGGATGAAGGGAAAGAGAACACAGGAAGGAGGATCTGTCGATAGGGAAGGGAGGAAGGGAAAGAGATCACAGGAAGGAGCATCTGCCGATAGGGAAGGGATGAAGGGAAAGAGAACACAGGAAGGAGGGTCTGTCGATAGGGAAAGGATGAAGGGAAAGAGAACACAGGAAGGAGGGTCTGTCGATAGGGAAGGGAGGAAGGGAAAGAGATCACAGGAAGGAGCGTCTGCCGATAGGGAAGGGTGAAGGGAAAGAGAACACAGCAAGGAGGGTCTGTCGACAGGGAAGGAAGAGGGTGAGAGAGAACACAGGAAGGAGGGTCTGTCGTTAGTGAAGAGATGAAGGGAAAGAGAACACAAAAAGGAGGGTCTGTCGACAGGGAAGTGATGAAGGGACAGAGAACACCGGAAGGAGGGTCTTTCGATAGGGAGAGGCTGAAGGGAAAGAGAACACAGGAAGGAGGGTCTGTCGATAGGGAAGGGAGGAAGGGAAAGAGAACGCAGGAAGGAGGGTCTCTCGACAGGGAAGGGATGGGGGTGGGTGAGAACACAGGAAGGAGGGTCTGTCGATAAGGAAGGGATGAGGGCGGGAGAGAACACAGGAAGGAGCATCTGTCGATAGGGAAGGGATGAGGGTGAGAGGGAACACAGGAAGGAGGGTCTGTCGACAGGGAAGGGATGGGGGTGGGACAGAACACAGGAAGCAGGGTCTGTCGATAGCGAAGGGATTAGTGTGAAAGAGAACACAGGAAGGAGGGTCTGTCGATAGGGAAGTGATGGGGTTGAAGAGAACGCAGGAAGGAGGGTCTGTCGACAGGGAAGGGATGAGGGTTGGAGAGAACACAGGAAGGAGGGTCTGTCGACAGGGAAGGGATGGGGGTGGGAGAGAACACAGCAAGGAGCTTCTGTCGATAGGGAAGGGATGGGGGTGGGAGAGAACACAGGAAGGAGGGTCTGTCGACATGGAAGGGATTGGTGTGGGTGAGAACACAGGAAGGAGCGTCTGTCGACAGGAAAGGGATGGGGGTGGGAGAGAACACAGGAAGGAGGGTCTGTCGACAGGAAAGGGATGGGGGTGGGAGAGAACACAGGAAGGAGCGTCTGTCGACAGGGAAGGGATGGGGGTGAGAGAGAACACAGGAAGGAGCATCTGTCGACAGGGAAGGGATGAGGGTGAGAGAGAACACAGGAAGGAGGGTCTGTCGACAGGGAAGGGATGTGGGTGGGAGAGAACACAGGAAGGAGGGTCTGTCGACAGGGAACGGATGTGGGTGGGAGAGAACACAGTAAGGAGGTTCTGTCGACAGGCCAGGGATGGGGTGGGGAGAGATCACAGGAAGGAGCGTCTGTTGACAGGGAAGTCATGGGAGTGGGAGAGAACACAGGAAGGAGGGTCTGGCGACAGGGAAGGGATGGGGGTGGGAGAGATCCCAGGAAGGAGGGCCTGTCGATAGGGAAGGGATGAAGGGAAAGTGAACACTGGACAGAGGGTCTGTCGATAGGGAAGGGAGGGAGGGAAAGAGAACACAGGAAGGAGGGTCTGTCGACAGGGAAGGGATGGGTTTGGGAGAGAACACAGGAAGGAGGGTCTGTCGATAAGGAAGGGATGAGGGTGAGAGAGAATACAGGAAGGAGGTTCTGTCAACAGGGAAGGGATGGGTTTGGGAGAGAACACAGGAAGGAGGGTCTGTCGACAGGGAAGGGATGTGGGTGGGAGAGGACACAGGAAGGAGGGTCTGTCGACAGGGAAGGGATGTGGGTGGGAGAGGACACAGGAAGGAGGGTCTGTCGACAGGGAAGGGACGTGGGTGGGAGAGAACAGAGGAAGGAGGGTCTGTCGAAAGGGATAGGATGAAGGGAAATAGAACACAGGATGGAGGGTCTGTCGATAGGGAAAGGATGAAGGGAAAGAGAACACAGGAAGGAGGGTCTGTCGATAGGGAAGTGAGGAAGTGAAAGAGAACACAGGAAGGTGCGTCTGCCGATAGGGAAGGGATGAAGGGAAAGAGAACGCAGGAAGGAGGGTCTGTCGATAGGGAAGGGATGAGGGTTGGAGAGAACACAGGAAGGAGGGTCTGTCGTTAGGGAAGGGATGAAGGGAAAGAGAACACAGAAAGGAGGGTCTGTCGACAGGGAAGTGATGAAGGGAAAGGAAACACCGGAAGGAGGGTATGTCGATAGGGAGAGGCTGAAGGGAAAGAGAACACAGGAAGGAGGGTCTGTCGATAGGGAAGGGAGGAAGGGAAAGAGAACGCAGAAAGGAGGGTCTCTCGACAGGGAATGGATAGTGGTGGGAGAGAGCACAGGAAGGAGAGTCTGTCGATAAGGAAGGGATGAGGGTGGGAGAGAACACAGGAAGGAGCGTCTGTCGATAGGGAAGGGATGAGGGTGAGAGGGAACACAGGAAGGAGGGTCTGTCGACAGGGAATGGATGGGGGTGTGAGAGAACACAGGACGGTGCGTCTGTCGACAGGGAAGGGATGGGGATGGGATAGAACACAGGAGGCAGGGTCTGTCGATAGGGAAGGGATTAGTGTGAAAGAGAACACAGGAAGGAGGGTCTGTCGATAGGGAAGGGATGAGGGTGAGAGAGAACACAGGAAGGAGGGTCTGTCGATAGGGAAGGGATGAAGGTGAGAGAGAACACAGGAAGAAGCGTCTGTTGATAGGGTAGGGATGAGGGTGAGAGAGAACACAGGAAGGAGGTTCTGTCGATAGGGAAGGGATGAGGTTGATAGAGAACACAGGAAAGAGCGTCTGTCGATAGGGAAGGGATGAGGGTGAGAGTGAACACAGGAAGGAGGGTCTGTCGACAGGGAATGGATGGGGGTGTGAGAGAACACAGGACAGAGGGTCTTTCGACAGGGAAGGGATGTGGGTGGGAGAGAACACAGGAAGGAGCGTCTGTCGACAGGGAAGGGATGGGGTTGGGATAGAACACAGGAAGGACCGTCTGTCGACAGGGAAGGGACGTGGGTGGGAGAGAACAGAGGAAGGAGGGTCTGTCGAAAGGGATAGGATGAAGGGAAATAGAACACAGGATGGAGGGTCTGTCGATAGGGAAGGGATGTGGGTGGGAGAGAACACAGGAAAGAGGGTCTGTCGACAGGGAAGGGATGGGGTTTGGAGAGAACACAGGAAGGAGTGTCAATCGATAGGGAAGGGATGAGGGTCGGAGAGAACAAAGGAAGGAGGGTCTGTCGTTAGGTTAGGGATGGGGGTGGGAGACAGCACAGGAAGGAGCGTCTGTCGACAGGGAAGGGATAGGGGTGGGAGAGATCACAGGAAGGAGGGTCTGTCGATAGGGAAAGGATGAAGGGAAAGAGAACACAGGAAGGAGGATCTGTCGATAGGGAAGGGAGGAAGGGAAAGAGATCACAGGAAGGAGCATCTGCCGATAGGGAAGGGATGAAGGGAAAGAGAACACAGGAAGGAGGGTCTGTCGATAGGGAAAGGATGAAGGGAAAGAGAACACAGGAAGGAGGGTCTGTCGATAGGGAAGGGAGGAAGGGAAAGAGAACACAGGAAGGAGCGTCTGCCGATAGGGAAGGGTGAAGGGAAATAGAACACACCAAGGAGGGTCTGTCGACAGGGAAGGAAGAGGGTGAGAGAGAACACAGGAAGGAGGGTCTGTCGTTAGTGAAGAGATGAAGGGAAAGAGAACACAAAAAGGAGGGTCTGTCGACAGGGAAGTGATGAAGGGACAGAGAACACCGGAAGGAGGGTCTTTCGATAGGGAGAGGCTGAAGGGAAAGAGAACACAGGAAGGAGGGTCTGTCGATAGGGAAGGGAGGAAGGGAAAGAGAACGCAGGAAGGAGGGTCTCTCGACAGGGAAGGGATGGGGGTGGGTGAGAACACAGGAAGGAGGGTCTGTCGATAAGGAAGGGATGAGGGTGGGAGAGAACACAGGAAGGAGCGTCTGTCGATAGGGAAGGGATGAGGGTGAGAGGGAACACAGGAAGGAGGGTCTGTCGACAGGGAAGGGATGGGGGTGGGATAGAACACAGGAAGCAGGGTCTGTCGATAGCGAAGGGATTAGTGTGAAAGAGAACACAGGAAGGAGGGTCTGTCGATAGGGAAGTGATGGGGTTGAAGAGAACGCAGGAAGGAGGGTCTGTCGACAGGGAAGGGATGAGGGTTGGAGAGAACACAGGAAGGAGGGTCTGTCGACAGGGAAGGGATGGGGGTGGGAGAGAACACAGCAAGGAGCTTCTGTCGATAGGGAAGGGATGGGGGTGGGAGAGAACACAGGAAGGAGGGTCTGTCGACATGGAAGGGATTGGTGTGGGTGAGAACACAGGAAGGAGCGTCTGTCGACAGGAAAGGGATGGGGGTGGGAGAGAACACAGGAAGGAGGGTCTGTCGACAGGAAAGGGATGGGGGTGGGAGAGAACACAGGAAGGAGCGTCTGTCGACAGGGAAGGGATGGGGGTGAGAGAGAACACAGGAAGGAGCATCTGTCGACAGGGAAGGGATGAGGGTGAGAGAGAACACAGGAAGGAGGGTCTGTCGACAGGGACTGGATGGGGGTTGAAGAGAACACAGGAAGGAGGGTCTGTCGACAGGGAAGGGATGTGGGTGGGAGAGAACACAGGAAGGAGGGTCTGTCGACAGGGAACGGATGTGGGTGGGAGAGAACACAGTAAGGAGGTTCTGTCGACAGGCCAGGGATGGGGTGGGGAGAGATCACAGGAAGGAGCGTCTGTTGACAGGGAAGTCATGGGAGTGGGAGAGAACACAGGAAGGAGGGTCTGGCGACAGGGAAGGGATGGGGGTTGGAGAGATCCCAGGAAGGAGGGCCTGTCGATAGGGAAGGGATGAAGGGAAAGTGAACACTGGACAGAGGGTCTGTCGATAGGGAAGGGAGGGAGGGAAAGAGAACACAGGAAGGAGGGTCTGTCGACAGGGAAGGGATGGGTTTGGGAGAGAACACAGGAAGGAGGGTCTGTCGATAAGGAAGGGATGAGGGTGAGAGAGAATACAGGAAGGAGGTTCTGTCAACAGGGAAGGGATGGGTTTGGGAGAGAACACAGGAAGGAGGGTCTGTCGACAGGGAAGGGATGTGGGTGGGAGAGGACACAGGAAGGAGGGTCTGTCGACAGGGAAGGGATGTGGGTGGGAGAGGACACAGGAAGGAGGGTCTGTCGACAGGGAAGGGACGTGGGTGGGAGAGAACAGAGGAAGGAGGGTCTGTCGAAAGGGATAGGATGAAGGGAAATAGAACACAGGATGGAGGGTCTGTCGATAGGGAAAGGATGAAGGGAAAGAGAACACAGGAAGGAGGGTCTGTCGATAGGGAAGTGAGGAAGTGAAAGAGAACACAGGAAGGTGCGTCTGCCGATAGGGAAGGGATGAAGGGAAAGAGAACGCAGGAAGGAGGGTCTGTCGACAGGGAAGGGATGAGGGTGAGAGAGAAGACTGGAAGGAGGGTCTGTCGATAGGGAAGGGATGGGGGTTGGAGAGAACACAGGAAGGAGGGTCTGTCGTTAGGGAAGGGATGAAGGGAAAGAGAACACAGAAAGGAGGGTCTGTCGACAGGGAAGTGATGAAGGGAAAGGAAACACCGGAAGGAGGGTATGTCGATAGGGAGAGGCTGAAGGGAAAGAGAACACAGGAAGGAGGGTCTGTCGATAGGGAAGGGAGGAAGGGAAAGAGAACGCAGGAAGGAGGGTCTCTCGACAGGGAATGGATAGTGGTGGGAGAGAGCACAGGAAGGAGAGTCTGTCGATAAGGAAGGGATGAGGGTGGGAGAGAACACAGGAAGGAGCGTCTGTCGATAGGGAAGGGATGAGGGTGAGAGGGAACACAGGAAGGAGGGTCTGTCGACAGGGAATGGATGGGGGTGTGAGAGAACACAGGACGGTGCGTCTGTCGACAGGGAAGGGATGGGGATGGGATAGAACACAGGAGGCAGGGTCTGTCGATAGGGAAGGGATTAGTGTGAAAGAGAACACAGGAAGGAGGGTCTGTCGATAGGGAAGGGATGAGGGTGAGAGAGAACACAGGAAGGAGGGTCTGTCGATAGGGAAGGGATGAAGGTGAGAGAGAACACAGGAAGAAGCGTCTGTTGATAGGGTAGGGATGAGGGTGAGAGAGAACACAGGAAGGAGGTTCTGTCGATAGGGAAGGGATGAGGTTGATAGAGAACACAGGAAAGAGCGTCTGTCGATAGGGAAGGGATGAGGGTGAGAGTGAACACAGGAAGGAGGGTCTGTCGACAGGGAATGGATGGGGGTGTGAGAGAACACAGGACAGAGGGTCTTTCGACAGGGAAGGGATGTGGGTGGGAGAGAACACAGGAAGGAGCGTCTGTCGACAGGGAAGGGATGGGGTTGGGATAGAACACAGGAAGGACCGTCTGTCGACAGGGAAGGGACGTGGGTGGCTAGAACAGAGGAAGGAGGGTCTGTCGAAAGGGATAGGATGAAGGGAAATAGAACACAGGATGGAGGGTCTGTCGATAGGGAAGGGATGTGGGTGGGTGAGAACACAGGAAAGAGGGTCTGTCGACAGGGAAGGGATGGGGTTTGGAGAGAACACAGGAAGGAGTGTCAATCGATAGGGAAGGGATGAGGGTCGGAGAGAACAAAGGAAGGAGGGTCTGTCGTTAGGTTAGGGATGGGGGTGGGAGACAGCACAGGAAGGAGCGTCTGTCGACAGGGAAGGGATAGGGGTGGGAGAGATCACAGGAAGGAGGGTCTGTCGATAGGGAAAGGATGAAGGGAAAGAGAACACAGGAAGGAGGATCTGTCGATAGGGAAGGGAGGAAGGGAAAGAGATCACAGGAAGGAGCATCTGCCGATAGGGAAGGGATGAAGGGAAAGAGAACACAGGAAGGAGGGTCTGTCGATAGGGAAAGGATGAAGGGAAAGAGAACACAGGAAGGAGGGTCTGTCGATAGGGAAGGGAGGAAGGGAAAGAGAACACAGGAAGGAGCGTCTGCCGATAGGGAAGGGTGAAGGGAAAAAGAACACACCAAGGAGGGTCTGTCGACAGGGAAGGAAGAGGGTGAGAGAGAACACAGGAAGGAGGGTCTGTCGTTAGTGAAGAGATGAAGGGAAAGAGAACACAAAAAGGAGGGTCTGTCGACAGGGAAGTGATGAAGGGACAGAGAACACCGGAAGGAGGGTCTTTCGATAGGGAGAGGCTGAAGGGAAAGAGAACACAGGAAGGAGGGTCTGTCGAAAGGGAAGGGAGGAAGGGAAAGAGAACGCAGGAAGGAGGGTCTCTCGACAGGGAAGGGATGGGGGTGGGTGAGAACACAGGAAGGAGGGTCTGTCGATAAGGAAGGGATGAGGGTGGGAGAGAACACAGGAAGGAGCGTCTGTCGATAGGGAAGGGATGAGGGTGAGAGGGAACACAGGAAGGAGGGTCTGTCGACAGGGAAGGGATGGGGGTGGGATAGAACACAGGAAGCAGGGTCTGTCGATAGCGAAGGGATTAGTGTGAAAGAGAACACAGGAAGGAGGGTCTGTCGATAGGGAAGCGATGGGGTTGAAGAGAACGCAGGAAGGAGGGTCTGTCGACAGGGAAGGGATGAGGGTTGGAGAGAACACAGGAAGGAGGGTCTGTCGACAGGGAAGGGATGGGGGTGGGAGAGAACACAGCAAGGAGCTTCTGTCGATAGGGAAGGGATGGGGGTGGGAGAGAACACAGGAAGGAGGGTCTGTCGACATGGAAGGGATTGGTGTGGGTGAGAACACAGGAAGGAGCGTCTGTCGACAGGAAAGGGATGGGGGTGGGAGAGAACACAGGAAGGAGGGTCTGTCGACAGGAAAGGGATGGGGGTGGGAGAGAACACAGGAAGGAGCGTCTGTCGACAGGGAAGGGATGGGGGTGAGAGAGAACACAGGAAGGAGCATCTGTCGACAGGGAAGGGATGAGGGTGAGAGAGAACACAGGAAGGAGGGTCTGTCGACAGGGACTGGATGGGGGTTGAAGAGAACACAGGAAGGAGGGTCTGTCGACAGGGAAGGGATGTGGGTGGGAGAGAACACAGGAAGGAGGGTCTGTCGACAGGGACTGGATGGGGGTTGAAGAGAACACAGGAAGGAGGGTCTGTCGACAGGGAAGGGATGTGGGTGGGAGAGAACACAGGAAGGAGGGTCTGGCGACAGGGAAGGGATGGGGGTGGGAGAGATCCCAGGAAGGAGGGCCTGTCGATAGGGAAGGGATGAAGGGAAAGTGAACACTGGACAGAGGGTCTGTCGATAGGGAATGGAGGGAGGGAAAGAGAACACAGGAAGGATGGTCTGTCGACAGGGAAGGGATGGGTTTGGGAGAGAACACAGGAAGGAGGGTCTGTCGATAAGGAAGGGATGAGGGTGAGAGAGAACACAGGAAGGAGGTTCTGTCAACAGGGAAGGGATGGGTTTGGGAGAGAACACAGGAAGGAGGGTCTGTCGACAGGGAAGGGATGTGGGTGGGAGAGGACACAGGAAGGAGGGTCTGTCGACAGGGAAGGGATGGGTTTGGGAGAGGACACAGGAAGGAGGGTCTGTCGACAGGGAAGGGACGTGGGTGGGAGAGAACAGAGGAAGGAGTGTCTGTCGAAAGGGACAGGATGAAGGGAAATAGAACACAGGATGGAGGGTCTGTCGATAGGGAAAGGATGAAGGGAAAGAGAACACAGGAAGGAGGGTCTGTCGATAGGGAAGGGCGGAAGTGAAAGAGAACACAGGAAGGTGCGTCTGCCGATAGGGAAGGGATGAAGGGAAAGAGAACGCAGGAAGGAGGGTCTGTCGACAGGGAAGGGATGAGGGTCAGAGAGAAGACTGGAAGGAGGGTCTGTCGATAGGGAAGGGATGGGGGTTGGAGAGAACACAGGAAGGAGGGTCTGTCGTTAGGGAAGGGATGAAGGGAAAGAGAACACAGAAAGGAGGGTCTGTCGACAGGGAAGTGATGAAGGGAAAGGAAACACCGGAAGGAGGGTATGTCGATAGGGAGAGGCTGAAGGGAAAGAGAACACAGGAAGGAGGGTCTGTCGATAGGGAAGGGAGGAAGGGAAAGAGAACGCAGGAAGGAGGGTCTCTCGACAGAGAATGGATAGTGGTGGGAGAGAGCACAGGAAGGAGGGTCTGTCGATAAGGAAGGGATGAGGGTGGGAGAGAACACAGGAAGGAGCGTCTGTCGATAGGGAAGGGATGAGGGTGAGAGGGCACACAGGAAGGAGGGTCTTTCGACAGGGAAGGGATGTGGGTGGGAGAGAACACAGGAAGGAGCGTCTGTCGACAGGGAAGGGATGGGGTTGGGATAGAACACAGGAAGGACCGTCTGTCGACAGGGAAGGGACGTGGGTGGGAGAGAACAGAGGAAGGAGGGTCTGTCGAAAGGGATAGGATGAAGGGAAATAGAACACAGGATGGAGGGTCTGTCGATAGGGAAAGGATGAAGGGAAAGAGAACACAGGAAGGAGGGTCTGTCGATAGGGAAGGGAGGAAGGGAAAGAGAACACAGGAAGGTGCGTCTGCCGATAGGGAAGGGATGAAGGGAAAGAGAACACAGGAAGGAGGGTCTGTCGATAGGGAAAGGATGAAGGGAAAGAGAACACAGGAAGGAGGGTCTGTCGATAGGGAAGGGAGGAAGGGAAAGAGAACACAGGAAGGAGCGTCTGCCGATAGGGAAGGGATGAAGGGAAAGAGAACACAGCAAGGAGGGTCTGTCGACAGGGAAGGGATGAGGGTGAGAGAGAACACTGGAAGGAGGATCTGTCGATAGGGAAGGGATGGGGGTTGGAGAGAACACAGGAAGGAGTTTCAATCAATTAGGAAGGGATGAGGGTCGTAGAGAACAAAGGAAGGAGGGTCTGTCGTTAGGGAAGGGATGAGGGTGGGAGAGAACACAGGAAGGAGCGTCTGTCGATAGGGAAGGGATGAGGGTGAGAGGGAACACAGGAAGGAGGGTCTGTCGACAGGGAATGGATGGGGGTGTGAGAGAACACAGGACGGAGTGTCTGTCGACAGGGAAGGGATGGGGGTGGGATAGAACACAGGAAGCAGGGTCTGTCGATAGCGAAGGGATTAGTGTGAAAGAGAACACAGGAAGGAGGGTATGTCGATAGGGAAGGGATGGGGTTGAAGAGAACGCAGGAAGGAGGGTCAGTCGACAGCGAAGGGATGAGGGTTGGAGAGAACACAGGAAGGAGGGTCTGTCGACTGGGAAGGGATGGGGGTGGGAGAGAACACAGCAAGGAGCTTCTGTCGATAGGGAAGGGATGGGGGTGGGAGAGAACACAGGAAGGAGGGTCTGTCGACATGGAAGGGATTGGTGTGGGAGAGAACACAGGAAGGAGCGTCTGTCGACAGGAAAGGGATGGGGGTGGGAGAGATCCCAGGAAGGAGGGCCTGGCGATTGGGAAGAGATGAAGGGAAAGTGAACACTGGACAGAGGGTCTGTCGATAGGGAAGGGAGGGAGGGAAAGAGAACACAGGAAGGAGGGTCTGTCGACAGGGAAGGGATGGGCTTGGGAGAGAACACAGGAAGGAGGGTCTGTCGATAAGGAAGGGATGAGGGTGAGAGAGAACACAGGAAGGAGGTTCTGTCACCATGGAAGGGATGGGTTTGGGAGAGAACACAGGAAGGAGGGACTGTCGACAGGGAAGGGATGTGGGTGGGAGAGAACACAGGAAGGAGCGTCTGTCGATAGGGAAGGGATGAGGGTGAGAGGGAACACAGGAAGGAGGGTCTGTCGACAGGGAATGGATGGGGGTGTGAGAGAACACAGGACGGAGTGTCTGTCGACAGGGAAGGGATGGGGGTGAGAGTGAACACAGGAAGGAGGGTCTGTCGACAGGGAACGGATGGGGGAGTGAGAGAACACAGGACGGAGTGTCTGTCGACAGGGAAGGCATGGGGGTGGGATAGAACACAGGAAGCAGGGTCTGTCGATAGCGAAGGGATTAGTGTGAAAGAGAACACAGGAAGGAGGGTCTGTCGATAGGGAAGGGATGGGGTTGAAGAGAACCCAGGAAGGAGGGTCTGTCGACAGGGAAGGGATGGGGGTGAGAGAGAACACAGGAAGGAGCATCTGTCGACAGGGAAGGGATGAGGGTGAGAGAGAACACAGGAAGGAGCGTCTGTCGACAGGGACTGGATGGGGGTTGAAGAGAACACAGGAAGGAGGGTCTGTCGACAGGGAAGGGATGTGGGTGGGAGAGAACACAGGAAGGAGGGTCTGTCGACAGGGAACGGATGGGGGTGGGAGAGAACACAGGAAGGAGGTTCTGTCGACAGGCCAGGGATGGGGTGGGGAGAGATCACAAGAAGGAGCGTCTGTTGACAGGGAAGGCATGGGAGTGGGAGAGAACACAGGAAGGAGGGTCTGTCGACAGGTAAGGGATGGGGGTGGGAGAGATCCCAGGAAGGAGGGCCTGTCGATAGGGAAGGGATGAAGGGAAAGTGAACACTGGACAGAGGGTCTGTCGATAGGGAAGGGAGGGAGGGAAAGAGAACACAAGGAGGGTCTGTCAACAGGGAAGGGATGGGTTTGGGAGAGAACACAGGAAGGAGGGTCTGTCGACAGGGAAGGGATGTGGGTGGGAGAGGACACAGGAAGGAGGGTCTGTCGACAGGGAAGGGATGGGTTTGGGAGAGGACACAGGAAGGAGGGTCTGTCGACAGGGAAGGGACGTGGGTGGGAGAGAACAGAGGAAGGAGTGTCTGTCGAAAGGGACAGGATGAAGGGAAATAGAACACAGGATGGAGGGTCTGTCGATAGGGAAAGGATGAAGGGAAAGAGAACACAGGAAGAGGGTCTGTCGATAGGGAAGGGAGGAAGTGAAAGAGAACACAGGAAGGTGCGTCTGCCGATAGGGAAGGGATGAAGGGAAAGAGAACGCAGGAAGGAGGGTCTGTCGACAGGGAAGGGATGAGGGTGAGAGAGAAGACTGGAAGGAGGGTCTGTCGATAGGGAAGGGATGGGGGTTGGAGAGAACACAGGAAGGAGGGTCTGTCGTTAGGGAAGGGATGAAGGGAAAGAGAACACAGAAAGGAGGGTCTGTCGACAGGGAAGTGATGAAGGGAAAGGAAACACCGGAAGGAGGGTATGTCGATAGGGAGAGGCTGAAGGGAAAGAGAACACAGGAAGGAGGGTCTGTCGATAGGGAAGGGAGGAAGGGAAAGAGAACGCAGGAAGGAGGGTCTCTCGACAGAGAATGGATAGTGGTGGGAGAGAGCACAGGAAGGAGGGTCTGTCGATAAGGAAGGGATGAGGGTGGGAGAGAACACAGGAAGGAGCGTCTGTCGATAGGGAAGGGATGAGGGTGAGAGGGAACACAGGAAGGAGGGTCTTTCGACAGGGAAGGGATGTGGGTGGGAGAGAACACAGGAAGGAGCGTCTGTCGACAGGGAAGGGATGGGGTTGGGATAGAACACAGGAAGGACCGTCTGTCGACAGGGAAGGGACGTGGGTGGGAGAGAACAGAGGAAGGAGGGTCTGTCGAAAGGGATAGGATGAAGGGAAATAGAACACAGGATGGAGGGTCTGTCGATAGGGAAAGGATGAAGGGAAAGAGAACACAGGAAGGAGGGTCTGTCGATAGGGAAGGGAGGAAGGGAAAGAGAACACAGGAAGGTGCGTCTGCCGATAGGGAAAGGATGAAGGGAAAGAGAACACAGGAAGGAGGGTCTGTCGATAGGGAAGGGAGGAAGGGAAAGAGAACACAGGAAGGAGCGTCTGCCGATAGGGAAGGGATGAAGGGAAAGAGAACACAGCAAGGAGGGTCTGTCGACAGGGAAGGGATGAGGGTGAGAGAGAACACTGGAAGGAGGATCTGTCGATAGGGAAGGGATGGGGGTTGGAGAGAACACAGGAAGGAGGGTCAATCAATTAGGAAGGGATGAGGGTCGTAGAGAACAAAGGAAGGAGGGTCTGTCGTTAGGGAAGGGATGAGGGTGGGAGAGAACACAGGAAGGAGCGTCTGTCGATAGGGAAGGGATGAGGGTGAGAGGGAACACAGGAAGGAGGGTCTGTCGACAGGGAATGGATGGGGGTGTGAGAGAACACAGGACAGAGTGTCTGTCGACAGGGAAGGGATGGGGGTGGGATAGAACACAGGAAGCAGGGTCTGTCGATAGCGAAGGGATTAGTGTGAAAGAGAACACAGGAAGGAGGGTATGTCGATAGGGAAGGGATGGGGTTGAAGAGAACGCAGGAAGGAGGGTCTGTCGACAGCGAAGGGATGAGGGTTGGAGAGAACACAGGAAGGAGGGTCTGTCGACTGGGAAGGGATGGGGATGGGAGAGAACTCAGCAAGGAGCTTCTGTCGATAGGGAAGGGATGGGGGTGGGAGAGAACACAGGAAGGAGGGTCTGTCGACATGGAAGGGATTGGTGTGGGAGAGAACACAGGAAGGAGCGTCTGTCGACAGGAAAGGGATGGGGGTGGGAGAGAACACAGGAAGGAGGGTCTGTCGACAGGAAAGGGATGGGGGTGGGAGAGAACACAGGAAGGAGCGTCTGTCGACAGGGAAGGGATGGGGGTGAGAGAGAACACAGGAAGGAGCATCTGTCGACAGGGAAGGGATGAGGGTGAGAGAGAACACAGGGAGGAGGGTCTGTCGACAGGGACTGGATGGGGGTTGAAGAGAACACAGGAAGGAGCGTCTGTCGACAGGAAAGGGATGGGGGTGGGAGAGATCCCAGGAAGGAGGGCCTGGCGATTGGGAAGAGATGAAGGGAAAGTGAACACTGGACAGAGGGTCTGTCGATAGGGAAGGGAGGGAGGGAAAGAGAATACAGGAAGGAGGGTCTGTCGACAGGGAAGGGATGGGCTTGGGAGAGAACACAGGAAGGAGGGTCTGTCGATAAGGAAGGGATGAGGGTGAGAGAGAACACAGGAAGGAGGTTCTGTCACCATGGAAGGGATGGGTTTGGGAGAGAACACAGGAAGGAGGGACTGTCGACAGGGAAGGGATGTGGGTGGGAGAGAACACAGGAAGGAGCGTCTGTCGATAGGGAAGGGATGAGGGTGAGAGGGAACACAGGAAGGAGGGTCTGTCGACAGGGAATGGATGGGGGTGTGAGAGAACACAGGACGGAGTGTCTGTCGACAGGGAAGGGATGGGGGTGAGAGTGAACACAGGAAGGAGGGTCTGTCGACAGGGAACGGATGGGGGAGTGAGAGAACACAGGACGGAGTGTCTGTCGACAGGGAAGGCATGGGGGTGGGATAGAACACAGGAAGCAGGGTCTGTCGATAGCGAAGGGATTAGTGTGAAAGAGAACACAGGAAGGAGGGTCTGTCGATAGGGAAGGGATGGGGTTGAAGAGAACGCAGGAAGGAGGGTCTGTCGACAGGGAAGGGATGGGGGTGAGAGAGAACACAGGAAGGAGCATCTGTCGACAGGGAAGGGATGAGGGTGAGAGAGAACACAGGAAGGAGCGTCTGTCGACAGGGACTGGATGGGGGTTGAAGAGAACACAGGAAGGAGGGTCTGTCGACAGGGAAGGGATGTGGGTGGGAGAGAACACAGGAAGGAGGGTCTGTCGACAGGGAACGGATGGGGGTGGGAGAGAACACAGGAAGGAGGTTCTGTCGACAGGCCAGGGATGGGGTGGGGAGAGATCACAGGAAGGAGCGTCTGTTGACAGGGAAGGCATGGGAGTGGGAGAGAACACAGGAAGGAGGGTCTGTCGACAGGTAAGGGATGGGGGTGGGAGAGATCCCAGGAAGGAGGGCCTGTCGATAGGGAAGGGATGAAGGGAAAGTGAACACTGGACAGAGGGTCTGTCGATAGGGAAGGGAGGGAGGGAAAGAGAACACAAGGAGGGTCTGTCAGCAGGGAAGGGATGGGTTTGGGAGAGAACACAGGAAGGAGGGTCTGTCGACAGGGAAGGGATGTGGGTGGGAGAGGACACAGGAAGGAGGGTCTGTCGACAGGGAAGGGATGGGTTTGGGAGAGGACACAGGAAGGAGGGTCTGTCGACAGGGAAGGGACGTGGGTGGGAGAGAACAGAGGAAGGAGTGTCTGTCGAAAGGGACAGGATGAAGGGAAATAGAACACAGGATGGAGGGTCTGTCGATAGGGAAAGGATGAAGGGAAAGAGAACACAGGAAGAGGGTCTGTCGATAGGGAAGGGAGGAAGTGAAAGAGAACACAGGAAGGTGCGTCTGCCGATAGGGAAGGGATGAAGGGAAAGAGAACGCAGGAAGGAGGGTCTGTCGACAGGGAAGGGATGAGGGTGAGAGAGAAGACTGGAAGGAGGGTCTGTCGATAGGGAAGGGATGGGGGTGGGAGAGAACACAGGAAGGAGGGTCTGTCGTTAGGGAAGGGATGAAGGGAAAGAGAACACAGAAAGGAGGGTCTGTCGACAGGGAAGTGATGAAGGGAAAGGAAACACCGGAAGGAGGGTATGTCGATAGGGAGAGGCTGAAGGGAAAGAGAACACAGGAAGGAGGGTCTGTCGATAAGGAAGGGATGAGGGTGAGTGCGAACAAAGGAAGGAGCGTCTGTCGATAGGGAAGGGATGAGGGTGAGAGGGAACACAGGAAGGAGGGTCTGTCGACAGGGAAGGGATGTGGGTGGGAGAGAACACAGGAAGGAGCGTCTGTCGACAGGGAAGGGATGGGGTTGGGATAGAACACAGGAAGGACCGTCTGTCGACAGGGAAGGGACGTGGGTGGGAGAGAACAGAGGAAGGAGGGTCTGTCGAAAGGGATAGGATGAAGGGAAATAGAACACAGGATGGAGGGTCTGTCGATAGGGAAAGGATGAAGGGAAAGAGAACACAGGAAGGAGGGTCTGTCGATTGGGAAGGGAGGAAGGGAAAGAGAACACAGGAAGGTGCGTCTGCCGATAGGGAAGGGATGAAGGGAAAGAGAACACAGGAAGGAGGGTCTGTCGATAGGGAAAGGATGAAGGGAAAGAGAACACAGGAAGGAGGGTCTGTCGATAGGGAAGGGAGGAAGGGAAAGAGAACACAGGAAGGAGCGTCTGCCGATAGGGAAGGGATGAAGGGAAAGAGAACACAGCAAGGAGGGTCTGTCGACAGGGAAGGGATGAGGGTGAGAGAGAACACTGGAAGGAGGATCTGTCGATAGGGAAGGGATGGGGGTTGGAGAGAACACAGGAAGGAGGGTCAATCAATTAGGAAGGGATGAGGGTCGTAGAGAACAAAGGAAGGAGGGTCTGTCGTTAGGGAAGGGATGAGGGTGGGAGAGAACACAGGAAGGAGCGTCTGTCGATAGGGAAGGGATGAGGGTGAGAGGGAACACAGGAAGGAGGGTCTGTCGACAGGGAATGGATGGGGGTGTGAGAGAACACAGGACGGAGTGTCTGTCGACAGGGAAGGGATGGGGGTGGGATAGAACACAGGAAGCAGGGTCTGTCGATAGCGAAGGGATTAGTGTGAAAGAGAACACAGGAAGGAGGGTATGTCGATAGGGAAGGGATGGGGTTGAAGAGAACGCAGGAAGGAGGGTCTGTCGACAGCGAAGGGATGAGGGTTGGAGAGAACACAGGAAGGAGGGTCTGTCGACTGGGAAGGGATGGGGATGGGAGAGAACTCAGCAAGGAGCTTCTGTCGATAGGGAAGGGATGGGGGTGGGAGAGAACACAGGAAGGAGGGTCTGTCGACATGGAAGGGATTGGTGTGGGAGAGAACACAGGAAGGAGCGTCTGTCGACAGGAAAGGGATGGGGGTGGGAGAGAACACAGGAAGGAGGGTCTGTCGACAGGAAACGGATGGGGGTGGGAGAGAACACAGGAAGGAGCGTCTGTCGACAGGGAAGGGATGGGGGTGAGAGAGAACACAGGAAGGAGCATTTGTCGACAGGGAAGGGATGAGGGTGAGAGAGAACACAGGGAGGAGGGTCTGTCGACAGGGACTGGATGGGGGTTGAAGAGAACACAGGAAGGAGGGTCTGTCGACAGGGAAGGGATGTGGGTGGGAGAGAACACAGGAAGGAGGGTCTGTCGACAGGGAACGGATGGGGATGGGAGAGATCACAGGAACGAGCGTCTGTTGACAGGGAAGGCATCGGAGAGGGAGAGAACACAGGAAGGAGGGTCTGTCGACAGGGAAGGGATGGGGGTGGGAGAGATCCCAGGAAGGAGGGCCTGTCGTTTGGGAAGAGATGAAGGGAAAGTGAACACTGGACAGAGGGTCTGTCGATAGGGAAGGGAGGGAGGGAAAGAGAACACAGGAAGGAGGGTCTGTCGACAGGGAAGGGATGGGCTTGGGAGAGAACACAGGAAGGAGGGTCTGTCGATAAGGAAGGGATGAGGGTGAGAGAGAACGCAGGAAGGAGGTTCTGTCAACAGGGAAGGGATGGGTTTGGGAGAGAACACAGGAAGGAGGGTCTGTCGACAGGGAAGGGATGTGGGTGGGAGAGAACACAGGAAGGAGCGTCTGTCGATAGGGAAGGGATGAGGGTGAGAGGGAACACAGGAAGGAGGGTCTGTCGACAGGGAATGGATGGGGGTGTGAGAGAACACAGGACGGAGTGTCTGTCGACAGGGAAGGGATGGGGGTGAGAGGGAACACAGGAAGGAGGGTCTGTCGACAGGGAATGGATGGGGGTGTGAGAGAACACAGGACGGAGTGTCTGTCGACAGGGAAGGCATGGGGGTGGGATAGAACACAGGAAGCAGGGTCTGTCGATAGCGAAGGGATTAGTGTAAAAGAGAACACAGGAAGGAGGGTCCGTCGATAGGGAAGGGATGGGGTTGAAGAGAACGCAGGAAGGAGGGTCTGTCGACAGGGAAGGGATGAAGGTTGGAGAGAACACAGGAAGGAGGGTCTGTCGACAGGGAAGGGATGGGGGTGGGAGAGAACACAGCAAGGAGCGTCTGTCGACAGGGAAGGGATAGGGGTGGGAAAGATCACAGGAAGGAGGTTCTGTCGAAAGGGATAGGATGAAGGGAAATAGAACGCAGGATGGAGGGTCTGTCGATAGGGAAAGGATGAAGGTAAAGAGAACACAGGAAGGAGGATCTGTCGATAGGGAAGGGAGGAAGGGAAAGAGATCACAGGAAGGAGCATCTGCCGATAGGGAAGGGATGAAGGGAAAGAGAACACAGGAAGGAGGGTCTGTCGATAGGGAAAGGATGAAGGGAAAGAGAACACAAGAAGGAGGGTCTGTCGATAGGGAAGGGAGGAAGGGAAAGAGAACACAGGAAGGAGCGTCTGCCGATAGGGAAGGGTGAAGGGAAAGAGAACACAGCAAGGAGGGTCTGTCGACAGGGAAGGAAGAGGGTGAGAGAGAACACAGGAAGGAGGGTCTGTCGTTAGTGAAGAGATGAAGGGAAAGAGAACACAAAAAGGAGGGTCTGTCGACAGGGAAGTGATGAATGGACAGAGAACACCGGAAGGAGGGTCTTTCGATAGGGAGAGGCTGAAGGGAAAGAGAACACAGGAAGGAGGGTCTGTCGATAGGGAAGGGAGGAAGGGAAAGAGAACGCAGGAAGGAGGGTCTCTCGACAGGGAAGGGATGGGGGTGGGTGAGAACACAGGAAGGAGGGTCTGTCGATAAGGAAGGGATGAGGGTGGGAGAGAACACAGGAAGGAGCGTCTGTCGATAGGGAAGGGATGAGGGTGAGAAGGAACACAGGAAGGAGGGTCTGTCGACAGGGAAGGGATGGGGGTGGGATAGAACACAGGAAGCAGGGTCTGTCGATAGCGAAGGGATTAGTGTGAAAGAGAACACAGGAAGGAGGGTCTGTCGATTGGGAAGTGATGGGGTTGAAGAGAACGCAGGAAGGAGGGTCTGTCGACAGGGAAGGGATGAGGGTTGGAGAGAACACAGGAAGGAGGGTCTGTCGACAGGGAAGGGATGGGGGTGGGAGAGAACACAGCAAGGAGCTTCTGTCGATAGGGAAGGGATGGGGGTGGGAGAGTACACAGGAAGGAGTGTCTGTCGACATGGAAGGGATTGGTGTGGGTGAGAACACAGGAAGGAGCGTCTGTCGACAGGAAAGGGATGGGGGTGGGAGAGAACACAGGAAGGAGGGTCTGTCGACAGGAAAGGGATGGGGGTGGGAGAGAACACAGGAAGGAGCGTCTGTCGACAGGGAAGGGATGGGGGTGAGAGAGAACACAGGAAGGAGCATCTATCGACAGGGAAGGGATGAGGGTGAGAGAGAACACAGGAAGGAGGGTCTGTCGACAGGGACTGGATGGGGGTTGAAGAGAACACAGGAAGGAGGGTCTGTCGACAGGGAAGGGATGTGGGTGGGAGAGAACACAGGAAGGAGGGTCTGTCGACAGGGAACGGATGGGGGTGGGAGAGAACACAGGAAGGAGGTTCTGTCGACAGGCCAGGGATGGGGTGGGGAGAGATCACAGGAAGGAGCTTCTGATGACAGGGAAGTCATGGGAGTGGGAGAGAACACAGGAAGGAGGGTCTGGCGACAGGGAAGGGATGGGGGTGGGGTAGATCCCAGGAAGGAGGGCCTGTCGATAGGGAAGGGATGAAGGGAAAGTGAACACTGGACAGAGGGTCTGTCAATAGGGAAGGGAGGGAGGGAAAGAGAACACAGGAAGGAGGGTCTGTCGACAGGGAAGGGATGGGTTTGGGAGAGAACACAGGAAGGAGGGTCTGTCGATAAGGAAGGGATGAGGGTGAGAGAGAACACAGGAAGGAGGTTCTGTCAACAGGGAAGGGATGAGTTTGGGAGAGAACACAGGAAGGAGGGTCTGTCGACAGGGAAGTGATGTGGGTGGGAGAGGACACAGGAAGGAGGGTCTGTCGACAGGGAAGGGATGTGGGTGGGAGAGGACACAGGAAGGAGGGTCTGTCGACAGGGAAGGGACGTGGGTGGGAGAGAACAGAGGAAGGAGGGTCTGTCGAAAGGGATAGGATGAAGGGAAATAGAACACAGGATGGAGGGTCTGTCGATAGGGAAAGGATGAAGGGAAAGAGAACACAGGAAGGAGGGTCTGTCGATAGGGAAGGGAGGAAGTGAAAGAGAACACAGGAAGGTGCGTCTGCCGATAGGGAAGGGATGAAGGGAAAGAGAACGCAGGAAGGAGGGTCTGTTGACAGGGAAGGGATGAGGGTCAGAGAGAAGACTGGAAGGAGGGTCTGTCGATAGGGAAGGGATGGGGGTTGGAGAGAACACAGGAAGGAGGGTCTGTCGTTAGGGAAGGGATGAAGGGAAAGAGAACACAGAAAAGAGGGTCTGTCGACAGGGAAGGGATGGGGGTGGGATAGAACACAGGAGGCATGGTCTGTCGATAGGGAAGGGATTAGTGTGAAAGAGGACACAGGAAGGAGGGTCTGTCGATAGGGAAGGGATGAGGGTGAGAGAGAACACAGGAAGGAGGGTCTGTCGATAGGGAAGGGATGAAGGTGAGAGAGAACACAGGAAGAAGCGTCTGTTGATAGGGTAGGGATGAGGGTGAGAGAGAACACAGGAAGGAGGTTCTGTCGATAGGGAAGGGATGAGGTTGATAGAGAACACAGGAAAGAGCGTCTGTCGATAGGGAAGGGATGAGGGTGAGAGTGAACACAGGAAGGAGGGTCTGTCGACAGGGAATGGATGGGGGTGTGAGAGAACACAGGACAGAGGGTCTTTCGACAGGGAAGGGATGTGGGTGGGAGAGAACACAGGAAGGAGGTTCTGTCGATAGGGAAGGGATGAGGTTGATAGAGAACACAGGAAAGAGCGTCTGTCGATAGGGAAGGGATGAGGTTGATAGAGAACACAGGATGGAGGGTCTGTCGATAGGGAAAGGATGAAGGGAAAGAGAACACAGGAAGGTGTGTCTGCCGTTAGGGAAGGGATGAAGGGAAAGAGAACACAGGAAGGAGGGTCTGTCGATAGGGAAAGGATGAAGGGAAAGAGAACACAGGAAGGAGGGTCCGTCGATAGGGAAGGGAGGAAGGGAAAGAGAACACAGGAAGGAGCGTCTGCCGATAGGGAAGGGATGAAGGGAAAGAGAACACAGGAAGGAGGGTCTGTCGACAGGGAAGGGATGAGGGTGAGAGAGAACACTGGAAGGAGGATCTGTCGACAGGGAAGGGATGGGGATTGAAGAGAACACAGGAAGGAGGGTCAATCAATTAGGAAGGGATGAGGGTCGTAGAGAACAAAGGAAGGAGGGTCTGTCGTTAGGGAAGGGATGAGGGTGGGAGAGAACACAGGAAGGAGGGTCTGTCGACAGGGACTGGATGGGGGTTGAAGAGAACACAGGAAGGAGGGTCTGTCGACAGGGAAGGGATGTGGGTGGGAGAGAACACAGGAAGGAGGGTCTGTCGACAGGGAACGGATGGGGGTGGGAGAGAACACAGGAAGGAGGTTCTGTCGACAGGCCAGGGATGGGGTGGGGAGAGATCACAGGAAGGAGCGTCTGTTGACAGGGAAGTCATGGGAGTGGGAGAGAACACAGGAAGGAGGGTCTGGCGACAGGGAAGGGATGGGGGTGGGGTAGATCCCAGGAAGGAGGGCCTGTCGATAGGGAAGGGATGAAGGGAAAGTGAACACTGGACAGAGGGTCTGTCAATAGGGAAGGGAGGGAGGGAAAGAGAACACAGGAAGGAGGGTCTGTCGACAGGGAAGGGATGGGTTTGGGAGAGAACACAGGAAGGAGGGTCTGTCGATAAGGAAGGGATGAGGGTGAGAGAGAACACAGGAAGGAGGTTCTGTCAACAGGGAAGGGATGAGTTTGGGAGAGAACACAGGAAGGAGGGTCTGTCGACAGGGAAGTGATGTGGGTGGGAGAGGACACAGGAAGGAGGGTCTGTCGACAGGGAAGGGATGTGGGTGGGAGAGGACACAGGAAGGAGGGTCTGTCGACAGGGAAGGGACGTGGGTGGGAGAGAACAGAGGAAGGAGGGTCTGTCGAAAGGGATAGGATGAAGGGAAATAGAACACAGGATGGAGGGTCTGTCGATAGGGAAAGGATGAAGGGAAAGAGAACACAGGAAGGAGGGTCTGTCGATAGGGAAGGGAGGAGGTGAAAGAGAACACAGGAAGGTGCGTCTGCCGATAGGGAAGGGATGAAGGGAAAGAGAACGCAGGAAGGAGGGTCTGTCGACAGGGAAGGGATGAGGGTGAGAGAGAAGACTGGAAGGAGGGTCTGTCGATAGGGAAGGGATGGGGGTTGGAGAGAACACAGGAAGGAGGGTCTGTCGTTAGGGAAGGGATGAAGGGAAAGAGAACACAGAAAAGAGGGTCTGTCGACAGGGAAGGGATGGGGGTGGGATAGAACACAGGAGGCAGGGTCTGTCGATAGGGAAGGGATTAGTGTGAAAGAGAACACAGGAAGGAGGGTCTGTCGATAGGGAAGGGATGAGGGTGAGAGAGAACACAGGAAGGAGGGTCTGTCGATAGGGAAGGGATGAAGGTGAGAGAGAACACAGGAAGAAGCGTCTGTTGATAGGGTAGGGATGAGGGTGAGAGAGAACACAGGAAGGAGGTTCTGTCGATAGGGAAGGGATGAGGTTGATAGAGAACACAGGAAAGAGCGTCTGTCGATAGGGAAGGGATGAGGGTGAGAGTGAACACAGGAAGGAGGGTCTGTCGACAGGGAATGGATGGGGGTGTGAGAGAACACAGGAGGCAGGGTCTGTCGATAGGGAAGGGATGTGGGTGGGAGAGAACACAGGAAGGAGGTTCTGTCGATAGGGAAGGGATGAGGTTGATAGAGAACACAGGAAAGTGCGTCTGTCGATAGGGAAGGGATGAGGTTGATAGAGAACACAGGATGGAGGGTCTGTCGATAGGGAAAGGTTGAAGGGAAAGAGAAC
Organism: Carcharodon carcharias; assembly: GCF_017639515.1. Lineage (NCBI taxonomy): Eukaryota > Metazoa > Chordata > Chondrichthyes > Lamniformes > Lamnidae > Carcharodon > Carcharodon carcharias. The sequence goes on from NC_054489.1 coordinate 49,702,123, forward strand.
ACAGGAAGGAGGGTCTGTCGATAGGGAAGGGAGGAAGGGAAAGAGAACACAGGAAGGTGTGTCTGCCGATAGGGAAGGGATGAAGGGAAAGAGAACACAGGAAGGAGGGTCTGTCGATAGGGAAAGGATGAAGGGAAAGAGAACACAGGAAGGAGGGTCTGTCGATAGGGAAGGGAGGAAGGGAAAGAGAACACAGGAAGGAGCGTCTGCCGATAGGGAAGGGATGAAGGGAAAGAGAACACAGGAAGGAGGGTCTGTCGACAGGGAAGGGATGAGGGTGAGAGAGAACACTGGAAGGAGGATCTGTCAACAGGGAAGGGATGGGGATTGAAGAGAACACAGGAAGGAGGGTCAATCAATTAGGAAGGGATGAGGGTCGTAGAGAACAAAGGAAGGAGGGTCTGTCGTTAGGGAAGGGATGAGGGTGGGAGAGAACACAGGAAGGAGCGTCTGTCGATAGGGAAGGAATGAGGGTGAGAGGGAACACAGGAAGGAGGGTCTGTCGACAGGGAAGGGATGGGGGTGGGATAGAACACAGGAAGCAGGGTCTGTCGATAGCGAAGGGACGTGGGTGGGAGAGAACAGAGGAAGGAGGGTCTGTCGAAAGGGATAGGATGAAGGGAAATAGAACACAGGATGGAGGGTCTGTCGATAGGGAAAGGATGAAGGGAAAGAGAACACAGGAAGGAGGGTCTGTCGATAGGGAAGGGAGGAAGTGAAAGAGAACACAGGAAGGTGCTTCTGCCGATAGGGAAGGGATGAAGGGAAAGAGAACGCAGGAAGGAGGGTCTGTCGACAGGGAAGGGATGAGGGTGAGAGAGAAGACTGGAAGGAGGGTCTGTCGATAGGGAAGGGATGGGGGTTGGAGAGAACACAGGAAGGAGGGTCTGTCGTTAGGGAAGGGATGAAGGGAAAGAGAACACAGAAAAGAGGGTCTGTCGACAGGGAAGGGATGGGGGTGGGATAGAACACAGGAGGCAGGGTCTGTCGATAGGGAAGGGATTAGTGTGAAAGAGAACACAGGAAGGAGGGTCTGTCGATAGGGAAGGGATGAGGGTGAGAGAGAACACAGGAAGGAGGGTCTGTCGATAGGGAAGGGATGAAGGTGAGAGAGAACACAGGAAGAAGCGTCTGTTGATAGGGTAGGGATGAGGGTGAGAGAGAACACAGGAAGGAGGTTCTGTCGATAGGGAAGGGATGAGGTTGATAGAGAACACAGGAAAGAGCGTCTGTCGATAGGGAAGGGATGAGGGTGAGAGTGAACACAGGAAGGAGGGTCTGTCGACAGGGAATGGATGGGGGTGTGAGAGAACACAGGAGGCAGGGTCTGTCGATAGGGAAGGGATGTGGGTGGGAGAGAACACAGGAAGGAGGTTCTGTCGATAGGGAAGGGATGAGGTTGATAGAGAACACAGGAAAGAGCGTCTGTCGATAGGAAAGGGATGAGGTTGATAGAGAACACAGGATGGAGGGTCTGTCGATAGGGAAAGGATGAAGGGAAAGAGAACACAGGAAGGAGGGTCTGTCGATAGGGAAGGGAGGAAGGGAAAGAGAACACAGGAAGGTGTGTCTGCCGATAGGGAAGGGATGAAGGGAAAGAGAACACAGGAAGGAGGGTCTGTCGATAGGGAAAGGATGAAGGGAAAGAGAACACAGGAAGGAGGGTCTGTCGATAGGGAAGGGAGGAAGGGAAAGAGAACACAGGAAGGAGCGTCTGCCGATAGGGAAGGGATGAAGGGAAAGAGAACACAGGAAGGAGGGTCTGTCGACAGGGAAGGGATGAGGGTGAGAGAGAACACTGGAAGGAGGATCTGTCGACAGGGAAGGGATGGGGATTGAAGAGAACACAGGAAGGAGGGTCAATCAATTAGGAAGGGATGAGGGTCGTAGAGAACAAAGGAAGGAGGGTCTGTCGTTAGGGAAGGGATGAGGGTGGGAGAGAACACAGGAAGGAGCGTCTGTCGATAGGGAAGGAATGAGGGTGAGAGGGAACACAGGAAGGAGGGTCTGTCGACAGGGAAGGGATGGGGGTGGGATAGAACACAGGAAGCAGGGTCTGTCGATAGCGAAGGGATTAGTGTGAAAGAGAACACAGGAAGGAGGGTATGTCGATAGGGAAGGGATGGGGTTGAAGAGAACGCAGGAAGGAGGGTCTGTCGACAGCGAAGGGATGAGGGTTGGAGAGAACACAGGAAGGAGGGTCTGTCGACAGGGAAGGGATGGGGGTGGGAGAGAACACAGCAAGGAGCTTCTGTCGATAGGGAAGGGATGGGGGTGGGAGAGAACACAGGAAGGAGGGTCTGTCGACATGGAAGGGATTGGTGTGGGAGAGAACACAGGAAGGAGCGTCTGTCGACAGGAAAGGGATGGGGGTGGGAGGGAACACAGGAAGGAGCGTCTGTCGACAGGGAAGGGATGGGGGTGAGAGAGAACACAGGAAGGAGCATCTGTCGACAGGGAAGGGATGAGGGTGAGAGAGAACACAGGGAGGAGGGTCTGTCGACAGGGACTGGATGGGGGTTGAAGAGAACACAGGAAGGAGGGTCTGTCGACAGGGAAGGGATGTGGGTGGGAGAGAACACAGGAAGGAGGGTCTGTCGACAGGGAACGGATGGGGGTGGGAGAGATCACAGGAAGGAGCGTCTGTTGACAGGGAAGGCATGGGAGTGGGAGAGAACACAGGAAGGAGGGTCTGTCGACAGGGAAGGGATGGGGGTGGGAGAGATCCCAGGAAGGAGGGCCTGTCGATTGGGAAGAGATGAAGGGAAAGTGAACACTGGACAGAGGGTCTGTCGATAGGGAAGGGAGGGAGGGAAAGAGAACACAGGAAGGAGGGTCTGTCGACAGGGAAGGGATGGGCTTGGGAGAGAACACAGGAAGGAGGGTCTGTCGATAAGGAAGGGATGAGGGTGAGAGAGAACACAGGAAGGAGGTTCTGTCAACAGGGAAGGGATGGGTTTGGGAGAGAACACAGGAAGGAGGGTCTGTCGACAGGGAAGGGATGTGGGTGGGAGAGAACACAGGAAGGAGTGTCTGTCGATAGGGAAGGGATGAGGGTGAGAGGGAACACAGGAAGCAGGGTCTGTCGACAGAGAATGGATGGGGGTGTGAGAGAACACAGGACGGAGTGTCTGTCGACAGGGAAGGGATGGGGGTGAGAGGGAACACAGGAAGGAGGGTCTGTCGCCAGGGAATGGATGGGGGTGTGAGAGAACACAGGACGGAGTGTCTGTCTACAGGGAAGGCATGGGGGTGGGATAGAACACAGGAAGCAGGGTCTGTCGATAGCGAAGGGATTAGTGTGAAAGAGAACACAGGAAGGAGGGTCTGTCGATAGGGAAGGGATGGGGTTGAAGAGAACGCAGGAAGGAGGGTCTGTCGACAGGGAAGGGATGGGGGTGGGAGAGAACACAGCAAGGAGCTTCTGTCGATAGGGAAGGGATGGGGGTGGGAGAGAACACAGGAAGGAGGGTCTGTCGACATGGAAGGGATGGTGTGGGAGAGAACACAGGAAGGAGGGTCTGTCGACAGGAAAGGGACGGGGGTGGGAGAGAACACAGGAAGGAGGGTCTGTCGACAGGAAAGGGATGGGGGTGGGAGAGAACACAGGAAGGAGCGTCTGTCGACAGGGAAGGGATGGGGGTGAGAGAGAACACAGGAAGGAGCATCTGTCGACAGGGAAGGGATGGAGGTGGGAGAGATCCCAGGAAGGAGGGCCTGTCGATAGGGAAGGGATGAAGGGAAAGTGAACACTGGACAGAGGGTCTGTCGATAGGGAATGGAGGGAGGGAAAGAGAACACAGGAAGGAGGGTCTGTCAACAGGGAAGGGATGGGTTTGGGAGAGAACACAGGAAGGAGGGTCTGTCGACAGGGAAGGGATGTGGGTGGGAGAGGACACAGGAAGGAGGGTCTGTCGACAGGGAAGGGATTTGGGTGGGAGAGGACACAGGAAGGAGGGTCTGACGACAGGGAAGGGACGTGGGTGGGAGAGAACAGAGGAAGGAGGGTCTGTCGAAAGGGACAGGATGAAGGGAAATAGAACACAGGATGGAGGGTCTGTCGATAGGGAAAGGATGAAGGGAAAGAGAACACAGGAAGGAGGGTCTGTCGATAGGGAAGGGAGGAAGTGAAAGAGAACACAGGAAGGTGCGTCTGCCGATAGGGAAGGGATGAAGGGAAAGAGAACGCAGGAAGGAGGGTCTGTCGACAGGGAAGGGATGAGGGTGAGAGAGAAGACTGGAAGGAGGGTCTGTCGATAGGGAAGGGATGGGGGTTGGAGAGAACACAGGAAGGAGGGTCTGTCGTTAGGGAAGGGATGAAGGGAAAGAGAACACAGAAAGGAGGGTCTGTCGACAGGGAAGTGATGAAGGGAAAGGAAACACCGGAAGGAGGGTATGTCGATAGGGAGCGGCTGAAGGGAAAGAGAACACAGGAAGGAGGGTCTGTCGATAGGGAAGGGAGGAAGGGAAAGAGAACGCAGGAAGGAGGGTCTCTCGACAGGGAATGGATAGTGGTGGGAGAGAGCACAGGAAGGAGGGTCTGTCGATAAGGAAGGGATTAGGGTGGGAGAGAACACAGGAAGGAGCGTCTGTCGATAGGGAAGGGATGAGGGTGAGAGGGAACACAGGAAGGAGGGTCTGTCGACAGGGAATGGATGGGGGTGTGAGAGAACACAGGACGGTGTGTCTGTCGACAGGGAAGGGATGGGGGTGGGATAGAACACAGGAGGCAGGGTCTGTCGATAGGGAAGGGATTAGTGTGAAAGAGAACACAGGAAGGAGGGTCTGTCGATAGGGAAGGGATGAGGGTGAGAGAGAACACAGGAAGAAGGGTCTGTCGATAGGGAAGGGATGAAGGTGAGAGAGAACACAGGAAGAAGCGTCTGTTGATAGGGTAGGGATGAGGGTGAGAGAGAACACAGGAAGGAGGTTCTGTCAATAGGGAAGGGATGAGGTTGAGAGAGAACACAGGAAAGAGCGTCTGTCGATAGGGAAGGGATGAGGGTGAGAGTGAACACAGGAAGGAGGGTCTGTCGACAGGGAATGGATGGGGGTGTGAGAGAACACAGGACAGAGGGTCTTTCGACAGGGAAGGGATGTGGGTGGGAGAGAACACAGGAAGGAGCGTCTGTCGACAGGGAAGGGATGGGGTTGGGATAGAACACAGGAAGGACCGTCTGTCGACAGGGAAGGGACGTGGGTGGGAGAGAACAGAGGAAGGAGGGTCTGTCGAAAGGGATAGGATGAAGGGAAATAGAACACAGGATGGAGGGTCTGTCGATAGGGAAAGGATGAAGGGAAAGAGAACACAGGAAGGAGGGTCTGTCGATAGGGAAGGGAGCAAGGGAAAGAGAACACAGGAAGGTGCGTCTGCCGATAGGGAAGGGATGAAGGGAAAGAGAACACAGGAAGGAGGGTCTGTCGATAGGGAAAGGATGAAGGGAAAGAGAACACAGGAAGGAGGGTCTGTCGATAGGGAAGGGAGGAAGGGAAAGAGAACACAGGAAGGAGCGTCTGCCGATAGGGAAGGGATGAAGGGAAAGAGAACACAGCAAGGAGGGTCTGTCGACAGGGAAGGGATGAGGGTGAGAGAGAACACTGGAAGGAGGATCTGTCGATAGGGAAGGGATGGGGGTTGGAGAGAACACAGGAAGGAGGGTCAATCAATTAGGAAGGGATGAGGGTCGTGGAGAACAAAGGAAGGAGGGTCTGTCAATAGGGAGAGGCTGAAGGGATAGAGAACACAGGCAGGAGGGTCTGTGGATAGGGAAGGGAGGAAGGGAAAAAGAACACAGGAAGGTGCGTCTGCCTATAGGGAAGGGATGAAGGGAAAGAGAACACAGGAAGGAGGGTCTGTCGATAGGGAAAGGATGAAGGGAAAGAGAACACAGGAAGGAGGGTCTGTCGATAGGGAAGGGAGGAAGGGAAAGAGAACACAGGAAGGAGCGTCTGCCGATAGGGAAGGGATGAAGGGAAAGAGAACACAGCAAGGAGGGTCTGTCGACAGGGAAGGGATGAGGGTGAGAGAGAACACTGGAAGGAGGATCTGTCGATAGGGAAGGGATGGGGGTTGGAGAGAACACAGGAAGGAGGGTCAATCAATTAGGAAGGGATGAGGGTCGTAGAGAACAAAGGAAGGAGGGTCTGTCGTTAGGGAAGGGATGAAGGGAAAGAGAACACAGAAAGGAGGGTCTGTCGACAGGGAAGTGATGAAGGGAAAGGGAACACCGGAAGGATGGTCTGTCGATAGGAAGAGGCTGAAGGGAAAGAGAACACAGGCAGGAGGGTCTCTCGACAGGGAATGGATAGTGGTGGGAGAGAGCACAGGAAGGAGGGTCTGTCGACAGGGAATGGATGGGGGTGTGAGAGAACACAGGACGGAGTGTCCGTCGAAAGGGAAGGGATGTGGGTGGGAGAGATCACAGGAAGGAGGGTCAATCAATAAGGAAGGGATGAAGGGAAAGAGAACACAGCAAGGAGGGTCTGTCGACAGGGAAGGGATGAGTGTGAGAGAGAACACAGGAAGGAGGGTCTGTCGATAGGGAAGGGATGGGGGTTGGAGAGAACACAGGAAGGAGGGTCAATCAATAAGGTAGGGATGAGGGTCGGAGAGAACAAAGGAAGGAGGGTCTGTCGTCAGGGAAGAGATGAAGGGAAAGAGAACACAGAAAGGAGGGTCTGTCGTCAGGGAAGAGATGAAGGGAAAGGGAACACAGCAAGGAGGGTCTGTCGACAGGGAAGGGATGAGGGTGAGAGGGAACACAGGAAGGAGGGTCTGTCGACAGGGAATGGATGTGGGTGGGAGAGAACACAGGAAGGAGGGTCTGACAACAGGGAAGGGATGGGGGTGGGAGAGAACACAGGAAGGTGGGTCTGTCGATAAGGAAGGGATGAGGGTGGGAGAGAACACAGGAAGGAGCGTCTGTCGATAGGGAAGCCATGAGGGTGAGAGGGAACACAGGAAGGATGGTCTGTCGATAGGGAAGTGATGAGGGTGAGAGGGAACACAGGACGGAGTGTCTGTCGACAGGGAAGGGATGGGGGTGGGATAGAACACAGGAAGCAGGGTCTGTCGAAAGTGAAGGGATTAGTGTGAAAGAGAATACAGGAAGGAGGGTCTTTCGATAGGGAAAGGGTGAAGGGAAAGAGAACACAGGAAGGAGGGTCTGTCGACAGGGAAGGGATGGGGGTGGGAGAGAACACAGGAAGGAGGGTCTGTCGACAGGAAAGGGATGGGGGTGGGAGAGAACACAGGAAGGAGCGTCTGTCGACAGGGAAGGGATGGGGGTGGGAGACAACACAGGAAGGAGCGTTTGTCGACAGGGAAGGGATAGGGGTGGGAGAGATCACAGGAAGGATGGTCTGTTGACAGGGAAGGGATGGGGTTGGGATAGAACACAGGAAGGATGGTCTGTCGAAAGGGATAGGATGAAGGGAAATAGAACACAGGATGGAGGGTATGTCGATAGGTTAAGGATGAGGGAAAGAGAACACAGGAAGGAGGGTCTGTCGATAGGGAAGGGAGGAAGGGAAAGAGAACACAGGAAGGAGCGTCTGCCGATAGTGAAGGGATGATGGGAAAGAGAACACAGGAAGGAGGGTCTGTCGATAGGGAAAGGTTGAAGGGAAAGAGAACACAGGAAGGAGGGCCTGTCGATAGGGAAGGGAGGAAGGGAAAGAGAACACAGGAAGGAGCGTCTGCCGATAGGGAAGGGAGGAAGGGAAAGAGAACACAGGAAGGAGCGTCTGCCGATAGGGAAGGGATGATGGGAAAGAGAACACAGGAAGGAGGGTCTGTCGATAGGGAAAAGTTGAAGGGAAAGAGAACACAGGAAGGAGGGTCTGTCGATAGGGAAGGGAGGAAGGGAAAGAGAACACAGGAAGGAGCGTCTGCCGATAGGGAAGGGATGAAGGGAAAGAGAACGCAGGAAGGAGGGTCTGTCGACAGGGAAGGGATGAGGGTGAGAGAGAAGACTGGAAGGAGGGTCTGTCGATAGGGAAGGGATGGGGGTTGGAGAGAACACAGGAAGGAGGGTCTGTCGTTAGGGAAGGGATGAAGGGAAAGAGAACACAGAAAGGAGGGTCTGTCGACAGGGAAGTGATGAAGGGAAAGGAAACACCGGAAGGAGGGTATGTCGATAGGGAGAGGCTGAAGGGAAAGAGAACACAGGAAGGAGGGTCTGTCGATAGGGAAGGGAGGAAGGGAAAGAGAACGCAGGAAGGAGGGTCTCTCGACAGGGAATGGATAGTGGTGGGAGAGAGCACAGGAAGGAGGGTCTGTCGATAAGGAAGGGATTAGGGTGGGAGAGAACACAGGAAGGAGCGTCTGTCGATAGGGAAGGGATGAGGGTGAGAGGGAACACAGGAAGGAGGGTCTGTCGACAGGGAATGGATGGGGGTGTGAGAGAACACAGGACGGTGTGTCTGTCGACAGGGAAGGGATGGGGGTGGGATAGAACACAGGAGGCAGGGTCTGTCGATAGGGAAGGGATTAGTGTGAAAGAGAACACAGGAAGGAGGGTCTGTCGATAGGGAAGGGATGAGGGTGAGAGAGAACACAGGAAGAAGGGTCTGTCGATAGGGAAGGGATGAAGGTGAGAGAGAACACAGGAAGAAGCGTCTGTTGATAGGGTAGGGATGAGGGTGAGAGAGAACACAGGAAGGAGGTTCTGTCAATAGGGAAGGGATGAGGTTGAGAGAGAACACAGGAAAGAGCGTCTGTCGATAGGGAAGGGATGAGGGTGAGAGTGAACACAGGAAGGAGGGTCTGTCGACAGGGAATGGATGGGGGTGTGAGAGAACACAGGACAGAGGGTCTTTCGACAGGGAAGGGATGTGGGTGGGAGAGAACACAGGAAGGAGCGTCTGTCGACAGGGAAGGGATGGGGTTGGGATAGAACACAGGAAGGACCGTCTGTCGACAGGGAAGGGACGTGGGTGGGAGAGAACAGAGGAAGGAGGGTCTGTCGAAAGGGATAGGATGAAGGGAAATAGAACACAGGATGGAGGGTCTGTCGATAGGGAAAGGATGAAGGGAAAGAGAACACAGGAAGGAGGGTCTGTCGATAGGGAAGGGAGCAAGGGAAAGAGAACACAGGAAGGTGCGTCTGCCGATAGGGAAGGGATGAAGGGAAAGAGAACACAGGAAGGAGGGTCTGTCGATAGGGAAAGGATGAAGGGAAAGAGAACACAGGAAGGAGGGTCTGTCGATAGGGAAGGGAGGAAGGGAAAGAGAACACAGGAAGGAGCGTCTGCCGATAGGGAAGGGATGAAGGGAAAGAGAACACAGCAAGGAGGGTCTGTCGACAGGGAAGGGATGAGGGTGAGAGAGAACACTGGAAGGAGGATCTGTCGATAGGGAAGGGATGGGGGTTGGAGAGAACACAGGAAGGAGGGTCAATCAATTAGGAAGGGATGAGGGTCGTGGAGAACAAAGGAAGGAGGGTCTGTCAATAGGGAGAGGCTGAAGGGATAGAGAACACAGGCAGGAGGGTCTGTGGATAGGGAAGGGAGGAAGGGAAAAAGAACACAGGAAGGTGCGTCTGCCTATAGGGAAGGGATGAAGGGAAAGAGAACACAGGAAGGAGGGTCTGTCGATAGGGAAAGGATGAAGGGAAAGAGAACACAGGAAGGAGGGTCTGTCGATAGGGAAGGGAGGAAGGGAAAGAGAACACAGGAAGGAGCGTCTGCCGATAGGGAAGGGATGAAGGGAAAGAGAACACAGCAAGGAGGGTCTGTCGACAGGGAAGGGATGAGGGTGAGAGAGAACACTGGAAGGAGGATCTGTCGATAGGGAAGGGATGGGGGTTGGAGAGAACACAGGAAGGAGGGTCAATCAATTAGGAAGGGATGAGGGTCGTAGAGAACAAAGGAAGGAGGGTCTGTCGTTAGGGAAGGGATGAAGGGAAAGAGAACACAGAAAGGAGGGTCTGTCGACAGGGAAGTGATGAAGGGAAAGGGAACACCGGAAGGATGGTCTGTCGATAGGAAGAGGCTGAAGGGAAAGAGAACACAGGCAGGAGGGTCTCTCGACAGGGAATGGATAGTGGTGGGAGAGAGCACAGGAAGGAGGGTCTGTCGACAGGGAATGGATGGGGGTGTGAGAGAACACAGGACGGAGTGTCCGTCGAAAGGGAAGGGATGTGGGTGGGAGAGATCACAGGAAGGAGGGTCAATCAATAAGGAAGGGATGAAGGGAAAGAGAACACAGCAAGGAGGGTCTGTCGACAGGGAAGGGATGAGTGTGAGAGAGAACACAGGAAGGAGGGTCTGTCGATAGGGAAGGGATGGGGGTTGGAGAGAACACAGGAAGGAGGGTCAATCAATAAGGTAGGGATGAGGGTCGGAGAGAACAAAGGAAGGAGGGTCTGTCGTCAGGGAAGAGATGAAGGGAAAGAGAACACAGAAAGGAGGGTCTGTCGTCAGGGAAGAGATGAAGGGAAAGGGAACACAGCAAGGAGGGTCTGTCGACAGGGAAGGGATGAGGGTGAGAGGGAACACAGGAAGGAGGGTCTGTCGACAGGGAATGGATGTGGGTGGGAGAGAACACAGGAAGGAGGGTCTGACAACAGGGAAGGGATGGGGGTGGGAGAGAACACAGGAAGGTGGGTCTGTCGATAAGGAAGGGATGAGGGTGGGAGAGAACACAGGAAGGAGCGTCTGTCGATAGGGAAGCCATGAGGGTGAGAGGGAACACAGGAAGGATGGTCTGTCGATAGGGAAGTGATGAGGGTGAGAGGGAACACAGGACGGAGTGTCTGTCGACAGGGAAGGGATGGGGGTGGGATAGAACACAGGAAGCAGGGTCTGTCGAAAGTGAAGGGATTAGTGTGAAAGAGAATACAGGAAGGAGGGTCTTTCGATAGGGAAAGGGTGAAGGGAAAGAGAACACAGGAAGGAGGGTCTGTCGACAGGGAAGGGATGGGGGTGGGAGAGAACACAGGAAGGAGGGTCTGTCGACAGGAAAGGGATGGGGGTGGGAGAGAACACAGGAAGGAGCGTCTGTCGACAGGGAAGGGATGGGGGTGGGAGACAACACAGGAAGGAGCGTTTGTCGACAGGGAAGGGATAGGGGTGGGAGAGATCACAGGAAGGATGGTCTGTTGACAGGGAAGGGATGGGGTTGGGATAGAACACAGGAAGGATGGTCTGTCGAAAGGGATAGTATGAAGGGAAATAGAACACAGGATGGAGGGTATGTCGATAGGTTAAGGATGAGGGAAAGAGAACACAGGAAGGAGGGTCTGTCGATAGGGAAGGGAGGAAGGGAAAGAGAACACAGGAAGGAGCGTCTGCCGATAGTGAAGGGATGATGGGAAAGAGAACACAGGAAGGAGGGTCTGTCGATAGGGAAAGGTTGAAGGGAAAGAGAACACAGGAAGGAGGGCCTGTCGATAGGGAAGGGAGGAAGGGAAAGAGAACACAGGAAGGAGCGTCTGCCGATAGGGAAGGGAGGAAGGGAAAGAGAACACAGGAAGGAGCGTCTGCCGATAGGGAAGGGATGATGGGAAAGAGAACACAGGAAGGAGGGTCTGTCGATAGGGAAAAGTTGAAGGGAAAGAGAACACAGGAAGGAGGGTCTGTCGATAGGGAAGGGAGGAAGGGAAAGAGAACACAGGAAGGAGCGTCTGCCGATAGGGAAGGGATGAAGGGAAAGAGAGCACAGCAAGGAGGGTCTGTCGACAGGGAAGGGATGAGTGTGAGAGAGAACACAGGAAGGAGGGTCTGTCGATAGGTAAGGGATGGTGGTTGGAGAGAACACAGGAAGGAGGTTCAATCAATAAGGAAGGGATGAGGGTCGGAGAGAACAAAGGAAGGAGGGTCTGTCGTCAGGGAAGAGATGAAGGGAAAGAGAACACAGAAAGGAGGGTCTGTCGACAGGGAAGTGATGAAGGGAAAGAGAACACCGGAAGGAGGGTCTGTCGATAGGGAAGTGACGAAGGGAAAGAGAACACAGGAAGGAGGGTCTGTCGACAGGGAAGTGATGAAGGGAAAGAGAACACCGGAAGGAGGGTCTGTCGATAGGGAGAGGCTGAAGGGAAAGAGAACACAGGAAGGAGGGTCTGTCGATAGGGAAGGGAGAAAGGGAAAGAGAACGCAGGAAGGAGGGTCTCTCGACAGGGAAGGGATGGGGGTGGGAGAGAACACAGGAAGGAGGGTCTGTCGACAGGGAAGGGATGACGGTGGGAGAGAACACAGGAAGGAGCGTCTGTCGATAGGGAAGGGATGAGGGTGAGAGGGAACACAGGAAGGAGGGTCTGTCGACAGGGAATGGATGTGGGTGGGAGAGAACACAGGAAGGAGGGTCTGACAACAGGGAAGGGATGGGGGTGGGAGAGATAACAGGAAGGAGGGTCTGTCGAATGGAAGGCATTGGTGTGGGAGAGAACACAGGAAGGAGGGTCTGTCGACAGGGAAGGGATGTGGGTGGGAGAGAACACAGGAAGGAGCGTCTGTCGACAGGGAAGGGATGGGGTTGGGAGAGAACACAGGAAGGAGTTTCTGTCAACAGCGAAGGGATGTGGGTGGGAGAGAGCACAGGAAGGAGCGTCTGTCGACAGGGAAGGGATAGGGGTGGGAGAGATCACAGGAAGGATGGTCTGTCGACAGGGAAGGGATGGGGTTGGGATAGAACACAGGAAGGAGCGTCTGTCGACAGGGATGGGACGTGGGTGGGAGAGAACACAGGATGGAGGGTCTGTCGATAGGGAAAGGATGAAGGGAAATAGAACACAGGAAGGAGGGTCTGTCGATAGGGAAGGGAGGAAGGGAAAGAGAACAGAGGATGGAGCGTCTGCCGATAGGGAAGGGATGAAGGGAAAGAGAACACAGGAAGGAGGGTCTGTCGATAGGGAAAGGATGAAGGGAAAGAGAACACAGGAAGGAGGGTCTGTCGATAGGGAAGGGAGGAAGGGAAAGAGAAAACAGGAGGGTGCGTCTGCCGATAGGGAAGGGATGAAGGGAAAGAGGACACAGCAAGGAGGGTCTGTCGACAGGGAAGGGATGAGGGTGAGAGAGAACACAGGAAGGAGGGTCTGTCGATAGGGAAGGGATGGGGTTTGGACAGAACACAGGAAGTAGGGTCAATCAATAAGGAAGGGATGAGGGTCGGAGAGAAGATAGGAAGGAGGGTCTGTCGTTAGGGAAGAGATGAAGGGACAGAGAACACAGGAAGGAGGGTCTGTCGACAGGGAAGGGATGAGGTTGGGAGTGAACACAGGAAGGAGATTCCGTCGACAGGGAAGGGATGAAGGGAAAGAGAACACAAGAAGGAGGGTCTGTCGACAGGGACGTGATGAAGGGAAAGAGAACACCGGAAGGAGGGTCTGTCGATAGGGAGAGGCTGAATGGAAAGAGAACACAGGAAGGAGGGTCTGCCGATAGGGAAGGGATGAAGGGAAAGAGAACACAGCAAGGAGGGTCTGTCGACAGGGAAGGGATGAGGGTGAGAGAGAACACTGGAAGGAGGATCTGTCGATAGGGAAGGGATGGGGGTTGGAGAGAACACAGGAAGGAGGGTCAATCAATTAGGAAGGGATGAGGGTCGTAGAGAACAAAGGAAGGAGGGTCTGTCGTTAGGGAAGGGATGAAGGGAAAGAGAACACAGAAAGGAGGGTCTGTCGACAGGGAAGTGATGAAGGGAAAGGGAACACCGGAAGGATGGTCTGTCGATAGGGAGAGGCTGAAGGGAAAGAGAACACAGGCAGGAGGGTCTCTCGACAGGGAATGGATAGTGGTGGGAGAGAGCACAGGAAGGAGGGTCTGTCGACAGGGAATGGATGGGGGTGTGAGAGAACACAGGACGGAGTGTCCGTCGAAAGGGAAGGGATGTGGGTGGGAGAGATCACAGGAAGGAGGGTCAATCAATAAGGAAGGGATGAAGGGAAAGAGAACACAGCAAGGAGGGTCTGTCGACAGGGAAGGGATGAGTGTGAGAGAGAACACAGGAAGGAGGGTCTGTCGATAGGGAAGGGATGGGGGTTGGAGAGAACACAGGAAGGAGGGTCAATCAATAAGGTAGGGATGAGGGTCGGAGAGAACAAAGGAAGGAGGGTCTGTCGTCAGGGAAGAGATGAAGGGAAAGAGAACACAGAAAGGAGGGTCTGTCGTCAGGGAAGAGATGAAGGGAAAGAGAACACAGCAAGGAGGGTCTGTCGACAGGGAAGGGATGAGGGTGAGAGGGAACACAGGAAGGAGGGTCTGTCGACAGGGAATGGATGTGGGTGGGAGAGAACACAGGAAGGAGGGTCTGAGAACAGGGAAGGGATGGGGGTGGGAGAGAACACAGGAAGGTGGGTCTGTCGATAAGGAAGGGATGAGGGTGGGAGAGAACACAGGAAGGAGCGTCTGTCGATAGGGAAGCCATGAGGGTGAGAGGGAACACAGGAAGGATGGTCTGTCGATAGGGAAGTGATGAGGGTGAGAGGGAACACAGGACGGAGTGTCTGTCGACAGGGAAGGGATGGGGGTGGGATAGAACACAGGAAGCAGGGTCTGTCGAAAGTGAAGGGATTAGTGTGAAAGAGAATACAGGAAGGAGGGTCTTTCGATAGGGAAAGGGTGAAGGGAAAGAGAACACAGGAAGGAGGGTCTGTCGACAGGGAAGGGATGGGGGTGGGAGAGAACACAGGAAGGAGGGTCTGTCGACAGGAAAGGGATGGGGGTGGGAGAGAACACAGGAAGGAGCGTCTGTCGACAGGGAAGGGATGGGGGTGAGAGAGAACACAGGAAGGAGGGTCTGTCGTTAGGTTAGGGATGGGGGTGGGAGACAACACAGGAAGGAGCGTTTGTCGACAGGGAAGGGATAGGGGTGGGAGAGATCACAGGAAGGATGGTCTGTTGACAGGGAAGGGATGGGTTTGGGATAGAACACAGGAAGGATGGTCTGTCGAAAGGGATAGGATGAAGGGAAATAGAACACAGGATGGAGGGTATGTCGATAGGTTAAGGATGAGGGAAAGAGAACACAGGAAGGAGGGTCTGTCGATAGGGAAGGGAGGAAGGGAAAGAGAACACAGGAAGGAGCGTCTGCCGATAGGGAAGGGATGATGGGAAAGAGAACACAGGAAGGAGGGTCTGTCGATAGGGAAAGGTTGAAGGGAAAGAGAACACAGGAAGGAGGGCCTGTCGATAGGGAAGGGAGGAAGGGAAAGAGAACACAGGAAGGAGCGTCTGCCGATAGGGAAGGGATGAAGGGAAAGAGAGCACAGCAAGGAGGGTCTGTCGACAGGGAAGGGATGAGTGTGAGAGAGAACACAGGAAGGAGGGTCTGTCGATAGGTAAGGGATGGGGGTTGGAGAGAACACAGGAAGGAGGGTCAATCAATAAGGAAGGGATGAGGGTCGGAGAGAACAAAGGAAGGAGGGTCTGTCGTCAGGGAAGAGATGAAGGGAAAGAGAACACAGAAAGGAGGGTCTGTCGACAGGGAAGTGATGAAGGGAAAGAGAACACCGGAAGGAGGGTCTGTCGATAGGGAAGTGACGAAGGGAAAGAGAACACAGGAAGGAGGGTCTGTCGACAGGGAAGTGATGAAGGGAAAGAGAACACCGGAAGGAGGGTCTGTCGATAGGGAGAGGCTGAAGGGAAAGAGAACACAGGAAGGAGGGTCTGTCGATAGGGAAGGGAGGAAGGGAAAGAGAACACAGGAAGGAGTGTCTGCCGATAGGGAAGGGATGATGGGAAAGAGAACACAGGAAGGAGGGTCTGTCGATAGGGAAAAGTTGAAGGGAAAGAGAACACAGGAAGGAGGGTCTGTCGATAGGGAAGGGAGGAAGGGAAAGAGAACACAGGAAGGAGCGTCTGCCGATAGGGAAGGGATGAAGGGAAAGAGAGCACAGCAAGGAGGGTCTGTCGACAGGGAAGGGATGAGTGTGAGAGAGAACACAGGAAGGAGGGTCTGTCGATAGGTAAGCGATGGTGGTTGGAGAGAAGACAGGAAGGAGGTTCAATCAATAAGGAAGGGATGAGGGTCGGAGAGAACAAAGGAAGGAGGGTCTGTCGTCAGGGAAGAGATGAAGGGAAAGAGAACACAGAAAGGAGGGTCTGTCGACAGGGAAGTGATGAAGGGAAAGAGAACACCGGAAGGAGGGTCTGTCGATAGGGAAGTGACGAAGGGAAAGAGAACACAGGAAGGAGGGTCTGTCGACAGGGAAGTGATGAAGGGAAAGAGAACACCGGAAGGAGGGTCTGTCGATAGGGAGAGGCTGAAGGGAAAGAGAACACAGGAAGGAGGGTCTGTCGATAGGGAAGGGAGAAAGGGAAAGAGAACGCAGGAAGGAGGGTCTCTCGACAGGGAAGGGATGGGGGTGGGAGAGAACACAGGAAGGAGGGTCTGTCGACAGGGAAGGGATGACGGTGGGAGAGAACACAGGAAGGAGCGTCTGTCGATAGGGAAGGGATGAGGGTGAGAGGGAACACAGGAAGGAGGGTCTGTCGACAGGGAATGGATGTGGGTGGGAGAGAACACAGGAAGGAGGGTCTGACAACAGGGAAGGGATGGGGGTGGGAGAGATAACAGGAAGGAGGGTCTGTCGAATGGAAGGCATTGGTGTGGGAGAGAACACAGGAAGGAGGGTCTGTCGACAGGGAAGTGATGTGGGTGGGAGAGAACACAGGAAGGAGCGTCTGTCGACAGGGAAGGGATGGGGTTGGGAGAGAACACAGGAAGGAGTTTCTGTCAACAGCGAAGGGATGTGGGTGGGAGAGAGCACAGGAAGGAGCGTCTGTCGACAGGGAAGGGATAGGGGTGGGAGAGATCACAGGAAGGATGGTCTGTCGACAGGGAAGGGATGGGGTTGGGATAGAACACAGGAAGGAGCGTCTGTCGACAGGGATGGGACGTGGGTGGGAGAGAACACAGGATGGAGGGTCTGTCGATAGGGAAAGGATGAAGGGAAATAGAACACAGGAAGGAGGGTCTGTCGATAGGGAAGGGAGGAAGGGAAAGAGAACAGAGGATGGAGCGTCTGCCGATAGGGAAGGGATGAAGGGAAAGAGAACACAGGAAGGAGGGTCTGTCGATAGGGAAAGGATGAAGGGAAAGAGAACACAGGAAGGAGGGTCTGTCGATAGGGAAGGGAGGAAGGGAAAGAGAAAACAGGAGGGTGCGTCTGCCGATAGGGAAGGGATGAAGGGAAAGAGGACACAGCAAGGAGGGTCTGTCGACAGGGAAGGGATGAGGGTGAGAGAGAACACAGGAAGGAGGGTCTGTCGATAGGGAAGGGATGGGGTTTGGACAGAACACAGGAAGGAGGGTCAATCAATAAGGAAGGGATGAGGGTCGGAGAGAAGATAGGAAGGAGGGTCTGTCGTTAGGGAAGAGATGAAGGGACAGAGAACACAGGAAGGAGGGTCTGTCGACAGGGAAGGGATGAGGTTGGGAGTGAACACAGGAAGGAGATTCCGTCGACAGGGAAGGGATGAAGGGAAAGAGAACACAAGAAGGAGGGTCTGTCGACAGGGACGTGATGAAGGGAAAGAGAACACCGGAAGGAGGGTCTGTCGATAGGGAGAGGCTGAATGGAAAGAGAACACAGGAAGGAGGGTCTGTCGATAGTGAAGGGAGGAAGGGAAAGAGAACGCAGGAAGGAGGGTGTCTCGACAGGGAAGGGATGGGGGTGGGAGAGAACACAGGAAGGAGGATCTGTCGATAAGGAAGGGATGAGGGTGGGAGAGAACACAGGACGGAGCGTCTGTCGATAGGCAAGGGATGAGGGTGAGAGGGAACACAGGAAGGAGGGTCTGTCAACAGGGAATGGATGGGGGTGGGAGAGAACACAGGACAGAGAGTCTGTCGACAGGGAAGGGATGGGGGTGGGATAGAACACAGGACGCATGGTCTGTCGATAGGGAAGGGATTAGTGTGAAAGAGAACACAGGAAGGAGTGTCTGTCGATATGTAAGGGATGAGGGTGAAAGAGAACACAGGAAGGAGGGTCTGTCGGTAGGGACGGGATGGGGTTGAAGAGAACACAGGAAGGAGGGTCTGTCGACAGGGAAGGGATGAGTGTTGGAGAGAACACAGCAAGGAGCTTCTGTCGATAGGGATGGGATGGGGTTGAAGAGAACACAGGAAGGAGGGTCTGTCGACATGGAAGGGATTGGTGTGGGAGAGAACACAGGAAGGAGCGTCTGTCGATAGGGAAGGGATTGGTGTGGGACAGAACACAGGATGGAGCGTGTGTCAAAGGGGAAGGGAGGAAGGGAAAGAGAACGCAGGAAGGAGTGTCTGTCTATAAGGAAGGGATGGGGGTGGGACAGAACACAGGAAGGAGCGTGTGTCGATGGGGAAGGGATGGGGGTTGGAGAGAACACAGGAAGGAGCGTCTGTCGACAGGGAAGGGATGAGGGTGAGAGAGAACACAGGAAGGTGGGTCTGTCGATAGGGAAGGAATGGAGGGTAAGAGAACACAGGAAGGAGGGTCTGTCGACATGGACTGGATGGGAGTTGAAGAGAACACAGGAAGGAGGGTCTGTCGACAGGGAAGGGATGGGGGTGGGAGAGAACACAGGAAGGAGGTTCTGTCGACAGGCAAGGGATGGGGTGGGTAGAGATCACAGGAAGGAGCGTCTGTCGACAGGGAAGGCATGGGAGTGGAAGAGAACACAGGAAGGACGGTCTGTCAACAGGGAAGGGAAGGGGTGGGAGAGATCCCTGAAAGGAGGGCCTGTCGATAGGGAAGGGATGAAGGGAAAGTGAACACTGGAAGGAGGGTCTGTCGATAGGGAAGGGAGGGAGGGAAAGAGAACACAGGAAGGAGGGTCTGTCGATAGGGAAGGGACGAAGGGAAAGTGAACACAGGAAGGAGGGTTTGTCGACAGGGAAGGGATGAAGGCAAATAGAACACAGAAAGGAGGGTCTGTCGATAGGGAAAGGATGAAGGGAAAGAGAACACAGGAAGGAGGGTCAATCAATAAGCAAGGGATGAGGGTCGGAGAGAACAAAGGAAGGAGGGTCTGTCGTCAGGGAAGAGATGAAGGGAAAGAGAACACAGAAAGGAGGGTCTGTCGACAGGGAAGTGATGAAGGGAAAGAGAACACCGGAAGGAGGGTCTGTCGATAGGGAAGTGACGAAGGGAAAGAGAACACAGGAAGGAGGGTCTGTCGACAGGGAAGTGATGAAGGGAAAGAGAACACCGGAAGGAGGGTCTGTCGATAGGGAGAGGCTGAAGGGAAAGAGAACACAGGAAGGAGGGTCTGTCGATAGGGAAGGGAGGAAGGGAAAGAGAACGCAGGAAGGAGGGTCTCTCGACAGGGAAGGGATGGGGGTGGGAGAGAACACAGGAAGGAGGGTCTGTCGACAGGGAAGGGATGACGGTGGGAGAGAACACAGGAAGGAGCGTCTGTCGATAGGGAAGGGATGAGGGTGAGAGGGAACACAGGAAGGAGGGTCTGTCGACAGGGAATGGATGTGGGTGGGAGAGAACACAGGAAGGAGGGTCTGACAACAGGGAAGGGATGGGGGTGGGAGAGATAACAGGAAGGAGGGTCTGTCGAATGGAAGGCATTGGTGTGGGAGAGAACACAGGAAGGAGGGTCTGTCGACAGGGAAGGGATGTGGGTGGGAGAGAACACAGGAAGGAGCGTCTGTCGACAGGGAAGGGATGGGGTTGGGAGAGAACACAGGAAGGAGTTTCTGTCAACAGCGAAGGGATGTGGGTGGGAGAGAGCACAGGAAGGAGCGTCTGTCGACAGGGAAGGGATAGGGGTGTGAGAGAACACAGGAAGGATGATCTGTCGACAGGGAAGGGATGGGGTTGGGATAGAACACAGGAAGGAGCGTCTGTCGACAGGGATGGGACGTGGGTGGGAGAGAACACAGGATGGAGGGTCTGTCGATAGGGAAAGGATGAAGGGAAAGAGAACACAGGAAGGAGGGTCTGTCGATAGGGAAGGGAGGAAGGGAAAGAGAACAGAGGATGGAGCGTCTGCCGATAGGGAAGGGATGAAGGGAAAGAGAACACAGGAAGGAGGGTCTGTCGATAGGGAAAGGATGAAGGGAAAGAGAACACAGGAAGGAGGGTCTGTCGATAGGGAAGGGAGGAAGGGAAAGAGAACACAGGAGGGTGCGTCTGCCGATAGGGAAGGGATGAAGGGAAAGAGGACACAGCAAGGAGGGTCTGTCGACAGGGAAGGGATGAGGGTGAGAGAGAACACAGGAAGGAGGGTCTGTCGATAGGGAAGGGATGGGGTTTGGACAGAACACAGGAAGGAGGGTCAATCAATAAGGAAGGGCTGAGGGTCGGAGAGAAGATAGGAAGGAGGGTCTGTCGTTAGGGAAGAGATGAAGGGACAGAGAACACAGGAAGGAGGGTCTGTCGACAGGGAAGGGATGAGGTTGGGAGTGAACACAGGAAGGAGATTCCGTCGACAGGGAAGGGATGAAGGGAAAGAGAACACAAGAAGGAGGGTCTGTCGACAGGGAAGTGATGAAGGGAAAGAGAACACCGGAAGGAGGGTCTGTCGATAGTGAAGGGAGGAAGGGAAAGAGAACGCAGGAAGGAGGGTGTCTCGACAGGGAAGGGATGGGGGTGGGAGAGAACACAGGAAGGAGGGTCTGTCAATAAGGAAGGGATGAGGGTGGGAGAGAACACAGGACGGAGCGTCTGTCGATAGGGAAGGGATGAGGGTGAGAGGGAACACAGGAAGGAGGGTCTGTCGACAGGGAATGGATGGGGGTGGGAGAGAACACAGGACAGAGAGTCTGTCGACAGGGAAGGGATGGGGGTGGGATAGAACACAGGAAGCATGGTCTGTCGATAGGGAAGGGATTAGTGTGAAAGAGAACACAGGAAGGAGTGTCTGTCGATAGGGAAGGGATGAGGGTGAAAGAGAACACAGGAAGGAGGGTCTGTCGTTAGGGACGGGATGGGGTTGAAGAGAACACAGGAAGGAGGGTCTGTCGACAGGGAAGGGATGAGGGTTGGAGAGAACACAGCAAGGAGCTTCTGTCGATAGGGATGGGATGGGGTTGAAGAGAACACAGGAAGGAGGGTCTGTCGACATGGAAGGGATTGGTGTGGGAGAGAACACAGGAAGGAGCGTCTGTCGATAGGGAAGGGATTTGGGTGGGACAGAACACAGGATGGAGCGTGTGTCAATGGGGAAGGGAGGAAGGGAAAGAGAACGCAGGAAGGAGTGTCTGTCTATAAGGAAGGGATGGGGGTGGGACAGAACACAGGAAGGAGCGTGTGTCGATGGGGAAGGGATGGGGGTTGGAGAGAACACAGGAAGGAGCGTCTGTCGACAGGGAAGGGATGAGGGTGAGAGAGAACACAGGAAGGTGGGTCTGTCGATAGGGAAGGAATGCAGGGTAAGAGAACACAGGAAGGAGGGTCTGTCGACAGGGACTGGATGGGGGTTGAAGAGAACACAGGAAGGAGGGTCTGTCGACAGGGAAGGGATGGGGGTGGGAGAGAACACAGGAAGGAGGTTCTGTCGACAGGCAAGGGATGGGGTGGGTAGAGATCACAGGAAGGAGCGTCTGTCGACAGGGAAGGCATGGGAGTGGAAGAGAACACAGGAAGGACGGTCTGTCAACAGGGAAGGGAAGGGGTGGGAGAGATCCCTGAAAGGAGGGCCTGTCGATAGGGAAGGGATGAAGGGAAAGTGAACACTGGAAGGAGGGTCTGTCGATAGGGAAGGGAGGGAGGGAAAGAGAACACAGGAAGGAGGGTCTGTCGATAGGGAAGGGATGAAGGGAAAGTGAACACAGGAAGGAGGGTTTGTCGACAGGGAAGGGATGAAGGCAAATAGAACACAGGAAGGAGGGTCTGTCGATAGGGAAAGGATGAAGGGAAAGAGAACACAGGAAGGAGGGTCTGTCGATAGGGAAGGGAGGAAGGGAAAGAGAACACAGGAAGGAGCGTCTGCCGATAGGGAAGGGATGAAGGGAAAGAGAACACATGAAGGAGGGTCTGTCGATAGGGAAAGGATGAAGGGAAAGAGAACACAGGAAGTAGGGTCTGTCGATAGGGAAGGGATGAAGGGAAAGAGAACACATGAAGGAGGGTCTGTCGATAGGGAAAGGATGAAGGGAAAGAGAACACAGGAAGTAGGGTCTGTCGATAGGGAAGGGAGGAAGGGAAAGAGAACACAGGAAGGAGGGTCTCTCGACAGGGAAGGGATGGGGGTGGGAGAGAACACAGGAAGGAGGGTCTGTCGATAAGGAAGGGATGAGGGTGGGAGAGAACACAGGAAGTAGCGTCTGTCGATAGGGAAGGGATGAGGGTGAGAGGGAACACAGGAAGGAGGGTCTGTCAACAGGGAAGGGATTTGTGTGGGAGAGAACACAGGAAGGAGTTTCTGTCAACAGGGAAGGGATGTGGGTGGGAGAGAACACAGGAAGGAGCGTCTTGTCGACAGGGAAGGGATAGGGGTGGGAGAGATCACAGGAAGGATGGTCTGTCGACAGGGAAGGGATGGGTTTGGGAGAGAACACAGGAAGGAGTTTCTGTCAACAGGGAAGGGATGTGGGTGGGAGAGAGCACAGGAAGGAGGGTCTGTCGACAGGGAAGGGATGATGGTGGGAGAGAACACAGGAAGGAGCGTCTGTCGATAGGGAAGGGATGAGGGTGAGAGGGAACACAGGAAGGAGGGTCTGTCGACAGGGAATGGATGTGGGTGGGAGAGAACACAGGAAGGAGGGTCTGACAACAGGGAAGGGATGGGGGTGGGAGAGATAACAGGAAGGAGGGTCTGTCGAATGGAAGGCATTGGTGTGGGAGAGAACACAGGAAGGAGGGTCTGTCGACAGGGAAGGGATGTGGGTGGGAGAGAACACAGGAAGGAGCGTCTGTCGACAGGGAAGGGATGGGGTTGGGAGAGAACACAGGAAGGAGTTTCTGTCAACAGCGAAGGGATGTGGGTGGGAGAGAGCACAGGAAGGAGCGTCTGTCGACAGGGAAGGGATAGGGGTGTGAGAGATCACAGGAAGGATGATCTGTCGACAGGGAAGGGATGGGGTTGGGATAGAACACAGGAAGGAGCGTCTGTCGACAGGGATGGGACGTGGGTGGGAGAGAACACAGGATGGAGGGTCTGTCGATAGGGAAAGGATGAAGGGAAAGAGAACACAGGAAGGAGGGTCTGTCGATAGGGAAGGGAGGAAGGGAAAGAGAACAGAGGATGGAGCGTCTGCCGATAGGGAAGGGATGAAGGGAAAGAGAACACAGGAAGGAGGGTCTGTCGATAGGGAAAGGATGAAGGGAAAGAGAACACAGGAAGGAGGGTCTGTCGATAGGGAAGGGAGGAAGGGAAAGAGAACACAGGAGGGTGCGTCTGCCGATAGGGAAGGGATGAAGGGAAAGAGGACACAGCAAGGAGGGTCTGTCGACAGGGAAGGGATGAGGGTGAGAGAGAACACAGGAAGGAGGGTCTGTCGATAGGGAAGGGATGGGGTTTGGACAGAACACAGGAAGGAGGGTCAATCAATAAGGAAGGGATGAGGGTCGGAGAGAAGATAGGAAGGAGGGTCTGTCGTTAGGGAAGAGATGAAGGGACAGAGAACACAGGAAGGAGGGTCTGTCGACAGGGAAGGGATGAGGTTGGGAGTGAACACAGGAAGGAGATTCCGTCGACAGGGAAGGGATGAAGGGAAAGAGAACACAAGAAGGAGGGTCTGTCGACAGGGAAGTGATGAAGGGAAAGAGAACACCGGAAGGAGGGTCTGTCGATAGTGAAGGGAGGAAGGGAAAGAGAACGCAGGAAGGAGGGTGTCTCGACAGGGAAGGGATGGGGGTGGGAGAGAACACAGGAAGGAGGGTCTGTCAATAAGGAAGGGATGAGGGTGGGAGAGAACACAGGACGGAGCGTCTGTCGATAGGGAAGGGATGAGGGTGAGAGGGAACACAGGAAGGAGGGTCTGTCGACAGGGAATGGATGGGGGTGGGAGAGAACACAGGACAGAGAGTCTGTCGACAGGGAAGGGATGGGGGTGGGATAGAACACAGGAAGCATGGTCTGTCGATAGGGAAGGGATTAGTGTGAAAGAGAACACAGGAAGGAGTGTCTGTCGATAGGGAAGGGATGAGGGTGAAAGAGAACACAGGAAGGAGGGTCTGTCGGTAGGGACGGGATGGGGTTGAAGAGAACACAGGAAGGAGCTTCTGTCGATAGGGATGGGATGGGGTTGAAGAGAACACAGGAAGGAGGGTCTGTCGACATGGAAGGGATTGGTGTGGGAGAGAACACAGGAAGGAGCGTCTGTCGATAGGGAAGGGATTTGGGTGGGACAGAACACAGGATGGAGCGTGTGTCAATGGGGAAGGGAGGAAGGGAAAGAGAACGCAGGAAGGAGTGTCTGTCTATAAGGAAGGGATGGGGGTGGGACAGAACACAGGAAGGAGCGTGTGTCGATGGGGAAGGGATGGGGGTTGGAGAGAACACAGGAAGGAGTGTCTGTCGACAGGGAAGGGATGAGGGTGAGAGAGAACACAGGAAGGTGGGTCTGTCGATAGGGAAGGAATGCAGGGTAAGAGAACACAGGAAGGAGGGTCTGTCGACAGGGACTGGATGGGGGTTGAAGAGAACACAGGAAGGAGGGTCTGTCGACAGGGAAGGGATGGGGGTGGGAGAGAACACAGGAAGGAGGTTCTGTCGACAGGCAAGGGATGGGGTGGGTAGAGATCACAGGAAGGAACGTCTGTCGACAGGGAAGGCATGGGAGTGGAAGAGAACACAGGAAGGACGGTCTGTCAACAGGGAAGGGAAGGGGTGGGAGAGATCCCTGAAAGAAGGGCCTGTCGATAGGGAAGGGATAAAGGGAAAGTGAACACTGGAAGGAGGGTCTGTCGATAGGGAAGGGAGGGAGGGAAAGAGAACACAGGAAGGAGGGTCTGTCGATAGGGAAGGGACGAAGGGAAAGTGAACACAGGAAGGAGGGTTTGTCGACAGGGAAGGGATGAAGGCAAATAGAACACAGGAAGGAGGGTCTGTCGATAGGGAAAGGATGAAGGGAAAGAGAACACAGGAAGGAGGGTCTGTCGATAGGGAAGGGAGGAAGGGAAAGAGAACACAGGAAGGAGCGTCTGCCGATAGGGAAGGGATGAAGGGAAAGAGAACACATGAAGGAGGGTCTGTCGATAGGGAAAGGATGAAGGGAAAGAGAACACAGGAAGTAGGGTCTGTCGATAGGGAAGGGAGGAAGGGAAAGAGAACACAGGAAGGAGGGTCTCTCGACAGGGAAGGGATGGGGGTGGGAGAGAACACAGGAAGGAGGGTCTGTCGATAAGGAAGCGATGAGGGTGGGAGAGAACACAGGAAGTAGCGTCTGTCGATAGGGAAGGGATGAGGGTGAGAGGGAACACAGGAAGGAGGGTCTGTCAACAGGGAATGGATTTGTGTGGGAGAGAACACAGGAAGGAGGGTCTGTCGACAGGGAAGGGATGTGGGTGGGAGAGAACACAGGAAGGAGTTTCTGTCAACAGGGAAGGGATGTGGGTGGGAGAGAACACAGGAAGGAGCGTCTTGTCGACAGGGAAGGGATAGGGGTGGGAGAGATCACAGGAAGGATGGTCTGTCGACAGGGAAGGGATGGGGTTGGGAGAGAACACAGGAAGGAGTTTCTGTCAACAGGGAAGGGATGTGGGTGGGAGAGAGCACAGGAAGGAGGGTCTGTCGACAGGGAAGGGAGGGGGTTGGGATAGAACACAGGAAGGAGGGTCTGTCGAAAGGGATAGGATGAAGGGAAAGAGAACACAGGAAGGAGCGTCTGCCGATAGGGAAGGGATGAAGGGAAAGAGAACACAGGAAGGAGGGTCTGTCGATAGGGAAAGGATGAAGGGAAAGAGAACACAGGAAGGAGGGTCTGTCGATAGGGAAGGGAGGAAGGGAAAGAGAACACAGGAAGGAGCGTCTGCCGATAGGGAAGAGATGAAGGGAAAGAGAACACAGAAAGGAGGGTCTGTCGACAGGGAAGTGATGAAGGGAAAGAGAACACCGGAAGGAGGGTCTGTCGATAAGGAGAGGCTGAAGGGAAAGAGAACACAGGAAGGAGGGTCTGTCGATAGGGAAGGGAGGAAGGGAAAGAGAACGCAGGAAGGAGGGTCTCTCGACAGGGAAGGGATGGGGGTGGGAGAGAACACAGGAAGGAGGGTCTGTCGATAAGGAAGGGATGAGGGTGGGAGAGAACACAGGAAGGAGGTTCTGTCGACAGGGAAGGGATGGGGGTGGGAGAGAACACAGGAAGGAGGGTCACTCGACAGGGAAGGGATGAGGGTGGGAGAGAACACAGGAAGGAGCGTCTGTCGATAGGGAAGGGATGAGGGTGAGAGGGAACACAGGAAGGAGGGTCTGTCGACAGGGAATGGATGGGGGTGTGAGAGAACACAGGACGGAGTGTCTGTCGACAGGGAAGGGATGTGGTGGGATAGAACAAAGGAAGCAGGGTCTGTCGATAGGGAAGGGATTAGTGTGAAAGAGAACACAGGAAGGAGTGTCTGAAGATAGGGAAGGGATGAGGGTGAAAGAGAACACAGGAAGGAGGGACTGTCGGTAGGGAAGGGATGAGGGTTGGAGAGAACACAGGAAGGAGGGTCTGTCGACATGGAAGGGATTGGTGTGGGAGAGAACACATGAAGGAGCGTCTGTCGATAGGGAAGGGATTGGGGTGGGAGAGAACACAGGAAGGAGGGTCTGTCCATAAAGAATGGATGGGGGTGGGACAGAACACAGGAAGGAGCGTGTGTCGATGGGGAAGGGATGGGGGTGGGAGAGAACACAGGAAGGAGCGTCTGTCGACAGGGAAGGGATGGGTGTGAGAGAGAACACAGGTAGGAGCAACTGTCGACAGGGAAGGGATGAGGGTGAGAGAGAACACAGGAAGGTGGGTCTGTCGATAGGGAAGGAATGAAAGGCAAGAGAACACAGGAAGGAGGGTCTGTCGACAGGGACCGGATGGGGTTTGAAGAGAACACAGGAAGGAGGGTCTGTCGACCGGGAAGGGATGGGGGTGGGAGAGAGCACAGGAAGGAGGTTCTGTCGATTGGGAAGGGATGAGGGTGAAAGAGAACACAGGAAGGAGGGTCTGTCGATAGGGAAGGGATGGGGGTTGGAGATAA